>NC_073722.1:17523125-17893750 GCF_023634155.1 Falco peregrinus
CTCTGCTGTAAGCAAGAAGCCCCAGATGCCATTACTACAAAGGAAGATCAGAAAACACCTTTCACCTGAACCATGACACCTTTCCAATGAAAAGAAAATGGAATTCAGAAATGCTGTTTTGGTAGCTCAGTGGAAATCTCCTTGCCCCTCACAAATTTGCTCTTGAACCAGCAAGGGCTGCTAATCCTAGTTCAACTCCGGCCTGATGCCCTAGGAGACAACTAATCAAGCTATGATTATTTCCAACACAGGAACTTTACACAAACAAAAGATTAATTCCCACCAAAACCAGTTTCACTGACGGCTTCTTCCTGCAAGCTTAACCTGCCACCCACCTCATGTTCTGTAACACCACAAGGCAGTGTATATAAATCAGCCAGGATTGCATGTACAAAAGCACATTCTCTGCGTTAATTCCACTTGAAAAAGATCCTTCCGCTGGGACTTCCAGTGTCTCGGGGAAGGTGTAACTTTAGCAGCATTTTTTCTGCCTGACTACAACCTATTGATTACTTGCTCTTTCTACAGCCAAGAGTCAGTCACCTTAAAACAATCAAATATAGTTCACACAAGCAGACCTCACAAGAGATTAACCTATTCTCCGCTGAGGCTAATACTCACCATTGCTCTGCTCAACCCAAGTACTAGAAAAAGGTACAGTGAAATTGAATTTATCAGGGCAAACAGGGAAGATTTTCTTTTAAACAGTCCAAGTTCTGCAGGGCAAACTGACCATCACCAAGATGATTACAGCCACGGATATATGAAGCACCTGATGTATTAAGGAGCACATCAACATCCCACCTGTTTTGAAATTCTCAGTGATGCTGCCACTTTCACTTTTCTACTGCAAGACACAGAAAAGGAGCATTTGCTAATGCATGCATAGATAAACGTCGCAGTCACAATACAAGAAAAATTTTCACCTGAGCTCTTGCAGTGCATGAGGGGGCAAGCACCACCAATATTTGATCTACAAATTATAAGAACAGTAAGGATGATAAATGAAAGCTAGTTTCCCCATCAGTACTTTAACTATATCGTTGTTACTATTCTAGCTTAACTTACAAATATTTTAATCCTTATTATTTCTTTCTGTGAAGTAGAAAAAGCTAAGTGATGATTTTGTTGGCCTTCTGTAGACTTAGTTGTTTCCATTTAGTTTTAATGAACCTAAATTAAACATCTGTTTAGTCATAAGTATTTTTCCCGCTCTATGAGGGAGAATCAAGAGTGAAATCACATTCCTACCAAGACTCAGGCATCCTCTGAGACACACACATTCACATATATACGCACATAGAGAGAGTACGCTCACAGATGCACTCATTGCTCATACTTAAACCACGGCACAATCTTATCCACTGTGCGCAGCTGGTTATAACATGAACAGGACTAAAATTATATGACCTACTGACTTTCCCTCTATTTCAGCTAAAACAACAGGTCACTGTTAAGCAAGAAGAAAAGCAGATGGGGACAGATGTTTTTAGACGGGTCCATTAAGGGATATCAAAGTCTAGGATCCAGCCGTAACTTCCAACCCTAACAGAAGGCTGACAACACATGGGCTATTCCAAGAAAAACATCAGCCTGCACTTCCCCTCTCTTCATTCTAAGTCAAAGCACCCACTGCTATAGACCTAACACCTGAACAGACAATCCTTCCCTCTGATCCATAACACCACCAAGTCCTCTGTAGATGAGGTCTGTCCTCAGGACCTAGAACTGTATCCGCCAGGGCGAGCATCCTCAACAGCTACATGCAACAGTCCTCGCAACAATAAATTCAACAGAAACAGCCTGCTCTCATCCATTTAGGTCTCATCTCCTACGAGACAGGACATTCAGCTCTTGGCAAGCATGATCTCCTCTATTAAATGTCATTTCTCTGAGTCACCGTGGGTAGAGCTTTCAAGACACCACAAAAAGGCTTAAAAACATGAAGAAGTTTAGCTAGATTTTGTTAGTTTAGGCTTATGAACAGACAGAAGGCCATAAATACCATAAATGAGCAGCACCACCTCTGTCCAGATTCCACCAACTGGCACAAAAGCAGTTAACTCACAAAACCTTTCCACCAAAATTTAGTGAAATTGCTCAGTTAAGTGGGTTCCCTCTGTGTGATCTGATCCAGCGCTAACAAACCAGAAGGCTGTAGCTGCCAAAGGCAAGCTGGCTTCTCTCTTTCTCACCGACTTGGCCATCTAAATCTCCTTTTCAAAGGAGATGGATCTCCTTAGCAGTGCCGTACTGATACCAGATGTGTTTGCATCAAGTTTAATTTTCAGTCCTCCTGCATCGCCACATGGAAGACTCCAAAAAGAAGGAAATACAGGTGACCACCACATCACCTATGGATTCTGGCTCAACAGTCCATGCCAACAGGTGTTGGGGCCACGATTTTACACTTTGTGGGAGAACACTGATCTGCTTCGCACAGAATGCTTCCCCAGAAAACCACCCTTACACTATAAAGTCTGGATAACATGTTTGTCCTCTCAACGACCTTGCATGTACTGTACATGAAAAGTGTCAATCAACACTTCAGCACATTTCCCAGATATCACAGAAGCATAGAATGGTTTGAGTTGGAAGAGACCTTAAAGATTATCTAGTTCCCAACCTCCCTGCCACAGGCAGGGACACCTTCCACTAGACCAGGCTGCTCAAAGCCACATACAACTTGGCCTTGAACAATTGCAGGGATGGGGCACCCACAGCTTCTCTAGGCAACCTGTGCCAGTGTCACACCACCCTCACAGTAAAGAATTTCTTCCTAAGAGCTAACCTAAATCTACCCTCTTTTAGTTTCAACCCATTGCCCCATGTCCTTTCACTACAGCCTCTTGTAAAAAGTCCCTCTCCAGCTTTCTTGTAGGCCCCTTTAGGTACTGGAAGGCTGCTATAAAGTCTCCCTAGAGCCTGCTCTTCTCCAGGCTGAACAGCCCCCATTCCCTCAGCCTATCTTCACAGGAGAGGTGCTCCAGCCCTCTGGTCATCTTCATGGCCCTCCTCTGGACTTGCTCCAACAGGTCCATGTCCTTCTTATGCTGGGGGCTCCAGAGCTGAAGGCAGCACTCCAGGTGGGGTCTCATAAGAGCGTAGTATAAAGGGAGAATCAACTCTTTCAACCTGCTGGTCATGCTTCTTCTGATGCAGCCCAGGATTCCGTTGGCTTTCTTGGCTGCAAGTGCACATTGTTGGGCTGTGGTGAACTTTCCATCCACCAGCACCCCCAAATCCTTCTCCTCAGAGCTGCTCTCAACCCACTCTCCACTGATACTGGGTGTTGCCCTGACCCACATGCAGGACCTTGCACTTGGACTTACTGAACTTCATGATATACACACGGGCCCACCTCTCCAGCCTGTCAAGGTCCCTCTGGACAGCATCCCTTCCCTCCAGCATGTTGCCCACACCATACAGCTTGGTATCATTGGCAAACTTGTGGAGGGTGCACTCGATCCCACTGTCCGTGTTGCCAACAACAATGGTTAACAGCACCAGTTCCAGTATGGACCCCCAAGGAACGCCACTCGTCACCACTCTCCACTTGGACATTGAGCCATTGACCACAAGTCTTTCAAGTGTGACCATCCAGCCAAATCCTTATCCAGAATGGTCCACTCATCAAATCCACATCTCTTCAATTTAGAGACAAGGATATTATGTGGGACAGTGTCAAAAGCTTTGCACACGTGCAGGTAGATAACATCAGTCACTCGTCCTGGTTCTGTCAAACTGTAACTCTGTCACAGAAGGCTACCAAAAGTTTATTTCCATTTCTGTCTCGTTTCAGCTTTTGTTTGGTTCTGGGTTTTTTTTTTCTTTGGGTTTTTGGTTTTGTTTGTGTTTTTTTGGTTTGTTTGTGTTTGGTTTTTTCTTTTAATTACACTCACTGTTAATAGATGTTATCACTGAGGATGAGGACAATCTTTCCAACGAGTCAAGTAACTGCACAAACACGCCAATGTAGAAAATCCTATTAAAGGCATGTTTTCTGCTTTCTGCTCTTTCATCCCTATGCTTTACAACCAATATCTATTGTCTCCACAACAGGCAAACAGGATGCTTTATAATAATTTACAGTTCACCTCACATCTTTATTCAGCTGCAAGCCCCCGTGTGATCCAACAAGCATGTCTGGGGGTGCAAAGCATAATACATGTCCCCAGAAAAGAGCACGGAGATGAGCTGTTGATGTCAGTGCTCTCAAACAGATCCACCTAACGCCAGTTTCCTCTGAATTGCATCCTACAAAAATAAGATGCAATACCCCAAATACATGTATTAATTTCAACTTACTAACAGTTCAGACTTTTCTACTAAAATAATCACCAAACAGAAGGACCAAACACCAACTGAAAACTTCTTTAGAAAACTGTCTTTCAATAGTTTTTTGCTTAAACTGCGTATAGTCAGATGGTAGAAAACACAGCTCTCAAACTGCAAGTATGCTGCCAGTATACAGCTGGCCTCAAAAGGCGGCAGAAACTTTAACTCACATTTCCATTTCTTCAGGAAAAAAAAAAGGTAATTTTTGAATTTGTAACATTCCTCTCAGTTAGAAGCTCTGGGCATTATCTGCCAAGTATTCCTCTAGAACCACTAAAGTGTGCAGAACCCTACAGTCAGAATATCTGTATTGAAAAAAATACACAACAAATATCCCTTTTATAATACCAACACTCTTCCATTGCCAAACCTGTCAATCCTCCAAGGATTAGTATGGGTCATAAAAAAAGGCTTCTTTATCAGCTGAGAAGTAAATTAAATATCCAAAAGGTCTTAAGAAGGTATGACTCATGACATCTTGTGGTTTTCTGAGGTCAGCCGTAGTACTCAAAACTGTATATATAGACACCAGCCATTCACACAACACTGTCACTGGAGCCAGCCGACTGTCTGATCCACCAACCTGCTGTTCAACATGCAATCCAAAGGTAATATACATGCTTTAATGTTACCTGGACTAAATTTTGTAACAAAAATCATTTGGGGTACAGCTGTAGACCACATGACTCAATGGGATGGAAAAACTTTTTTTCCACTGTGACAGTGGTCAAGCACTAGCAGAGGCTGCCCAGAGAGGCTGTGGATTCTCCATTCTGAGAGATGCTCAAAACCTGACTGGACAGTCCTGGTCAACTTGCTCTAGTTGACTCTGAGCATGTCTGGGGAATGGATTAAACGATTTCCAGAGAACCCTGCCAACCTCAACTGTTCTGTGAGTCTGAAAAAAGAGCACGTGACAATAACTACTCAGAAATACCAATGCCCTGCTGCTATGCCTGTTGCTTAAAACAAAACAAAAAAAAAAAATCGCAAGAGGCTTCCGTAAGCGTTGTTAGGAAAGAGTAAAATAAGGGAGAGTTAAAATCAAAGACAAAAATAAGTAAAATGCTAGCAAGATCTCAAAACACAAAGCAGCAAAAAGCAGAAGCATAGCAAGCTTTATTCCATGACTTACCCTGACCATGTATGTGAGCAGTTAAGATGGAAATAACAGTTAAGGTTACACCACAAACCATACTCAACTAGGAACAGCTCCTGTTGCCTGATTTTCCTCTCTCCACACAGAGAGCCATAATCCCCCCCAAATCTTTCCTTGTGCCAGAACAAGGACACTAACTCTTTGTTTTCAATCTGCTCTACAGGACTCTCTCTCAAATTGCAATTCCTGTTGCTTTCTTGTGTTCTGAGTACTGTTCTTGCTTTTGGAAACTTGGTAAGTATTGAATAAGAAACTAAACAGGCATCCAAAGCAGGAAATGTTAACATTGTGAACTGGAAATCACATGCTTTTAAAGTTACACAGCAGCCTTAAAAATCCTCATGTTGTGACAGGCCTAAACTTAAGTTATTACCATCCTAGATTCTCAACTTATTAGGCCCTCCTTAGACTGTAAAGAAAAAAAAAATACTGTAAGCACTAGTAACAAACTCATACCCAGCCCAACAATGGGTCCCATATTTTCTCTGTGAGCTATTTCAGCTGACAGGATTACAGACACTGAAGATTAGAAAGTTCCCTTTGCAGAACTGTCTTTGCTTTCTAACAGGAAAAGAAAAAAATCAAAACAAAACCATAGTACTTATTTTAAGAAATACAAGCAGGAGGGATTATACCTCACTCTAAAAGAAAATTCATTCTTTTTCTACAGGGTAACAGTACTGAAAGCTCCGGTTCTGACAGTATGGAGGACGTAAGTCTTTATAAATTAATGTAATCTCACTAGTTCTAACATTTGTATTTAACTGTGGATTTTGGTACTGAACAGGAAAAAAACGACACAAGATTACTTTCTTTTCAATAGCAACCACAAGTGCCCCTTGAAGAGATTGGTCGCATCCTTAGATGCCTGTACCACAGGCAGATGTGCTGGTTAATCAAGTCCAAGTCTCAGGTAATTAACTGTTTGGTAGTATAATGGGACGTAAGACTGTAGGAAGCTCTAGCCGGCCAAGGAGCACACTGTCGGGGATATCAAGAGAGCAGCTTCTGAATGACAAACTACCACAGAAGGTTGCTGGGGAGGGATGCTATTAATCTTTGCAGCTCAAGGAGAATAATCCACTTTGCTTTTTACTTAGCAGACATGTATTCTATGGGACAACTGTGGTTTTTTTAATACAAAACACCTCAATTTGTAATCTCTTTGCAAGTTGAGGAAACTTCCTCAAAATTCTGCTGCTGTTTCTTAAATATTCTGAGTATTTGTCTGGGTATCCTAGTCCTTAGGGATAGATGGTCTCTTAGATATTTTTTAAAAAGTATTTCAGAGTAAGTTAAGAGACATAATGTAGGGCTGAAAAATAACACTTTCCCACACACCTAACTTGCATCAATGTACAAGCTAACATCACCCATATAAAGAAGTTGACCAATTTCCAGATGTGCCAAACAAAAACAAATGCCGCTACATTTGCTTACTTACAAACTTTCAAGACTGTAATTATGCAACAAATTTCAGGATACAAGTAAGCATCAAAACCTGTTTAGTAAGGTACTGGGCTACACATAAATAAGTGCATTATGTATAGCACGTGAAGATCAAACTCCAACTGAAAACTGTCTGACCAGAAAGCTTTCCTAAAAACACGACAATCAAAAAAACATATAGCCAAGTCCACTTTGCCTGTAAAAAAAAAAAAAAAAAAAAAAAGAAAGGCTTTAACAAAGGACTGGGGAGAACTGAAAAGATACTTTATAGAAATTTTTGCTTTCCAGGAATAATACACTGGTTATGGGAAACCGTGCAGTTTTTCCATCTCATTGAATATGGTACTTTCAAAATTGAAATTATTTTCTCCCGTTTTCATCTTTCGTGCTGTACATTATGTTAAGCACTTCATATGTAAACAGTAACGTTCAAGAAAAAAAGTCATGCTACTTTGACAAGTCACAGTACAGTCACCCTTGTTCTCAGGCATGACAAGCTGCACATTCATCTCCCATGAACTTAAGAAGGGTCTGCTCTTGCAGTCATTATTTCAAAACCAAACTAGCCAGGGGCCTTCTCTGCATAACATATTAACTGCACATTTAAGTAATTTAACTGCTATTAATTCTAACCTACTACTAATTCTAACCTTCCATTCTCTTCTTACTCTGCAGATAATTGGAAAACTATGAACATCTCCTGCAGAACACTGTTGCTTCTAGATAATCTTCCTTCCCACCTTTTGTCTCACTAGTGCACTGGAAACTGAGGATAACAAGCAAGTCCCGTTCCACATGCCCACCTCTGAAGCCAGTGTCAGTTACAGTGCACAGCTCTCTCAAACCTTGTCTGATTACTTGTTAAGCTTGAATAAATGCTGAGCATTTAATTTCTTAGCTGTCTTCATCTTTTCTTAAGAAAAAATATACCCCAAAATAGGATTATTTCAGTGATCCTGTTTCCAAAGACCAGGAGTAGAAAGGGAAAGGAATTCCTGAAGCTGGCAACATCTTTTGTCCATTCCAAGTTTCATTGGTTCTCTCAGGTCTTGATCTGGCCCTACTATATATTACCCAGTCTCCATACTATGCTGAAGACAGATTAATCAAAATAATTTCTGCCTAAGCCACCACTAGATCTTACATACAATTTGAAGAAAGTTTGTGTAAACCAAGTCTATGGAAGCTTCTACTGCAACAGAAAGCATTTATGCTGTTTTATTAATACCACAGAATAAATCAAATGTGGAGGAAGAGGTGAATTGGATTGGAAGGAAAAGTTAGTAACTCTTAGCATTACCTTTTGTTTTGAAAGGAACATACTAGTAAATTTACAAGACTCTCAGGGTTCCCTTTATAAATGCACATATCTTCCCCAGATTCAGCTAACTGGGACACAGGGGTGGTGTTGAAAAGGAGCAAGCCCTAAAATCATTCATTAGTTAAGCAGGATGTGGCCAACAGTCTCAATAATGCATGAGCATGTCACAGTCCTGTCACACAAGGTAATTCCAGACCATGACATTTATCACCACCCTGCTTCAACACACGGCTCAAAATTCATTAAGATCCCTTTCCAAGTCTCAGCCACAACTTTCAGCTGTTACTGTCACCAACTCTTGACATTACTACACAATTAACAGCAATTACACCTTGATTAAAAACACAGGGAGAAATGTCAGCAGCTGTTGTGCAGCTCTTGTTAGCAGCATGAATGCACAGAAGGTCCACATCAGCCTCCTGACTGCAAATTATGCACATTACCTAAACTGCAAAAAAAAAAAAAACCCAACCCATAATTTACAAGGTAATACTTTAATGCTGCTCTTTCCAGTGATCCTGTTTATGGCACGGTCTCCCCAACAGCTGTACTGCCATAAGCAGTGGGAAGAAAGGAACCTCAAAATCCAGCTCCCAAAATCAGTCACCAAGTTACATCCTCCAACAGTTATCTTTTTAGATACAGGCACTGTCAGACATTCAGTGTGAATACTGTAAATTAGAAAGCAATTAAATGTGAAAACTACTCTCTCAATAGAAAAACACTGAAAAGACATATTAAGTGAAACAACTTAGAAAAGAAACTTCACTTTATTATGCAGCACTTAATTCATCATTCAGGTTATCATCCTACAAGTCTCACTCACATCCCTTAAGGATTTATACTCCTGACAAGAAATCGGTGCAAAAATACAGAGCTGAAGTGAGCAGCCTCTGAACCACAACCAGTCAGAATTCCAGGGTCGTCATGCAAATCTGCAGATACTATGAAACAGCTGCAAATAATGAAGACAAAGCAAAACAAGGTAACAGCTCCACATTCATCTCATTTCTCACTAAGAAATCAAAAGCAGCAATCTGAAGTGTCTGAGAAAGCCTCTATTTGTCAGTGCCAAGCATTTCTGCCAGCTGAATTTCAAAGAATTTCCACTGAAAAGGACAACATCATCAGTTTCAAAGCTGGAAAATGTATTCTCCCCTCGGTGTCTGTTGGTTCCTCGTTTACATCACTCACAGCACTCAGGACCAGGATCTTCACTCCAGTGGGCTCCCCATTTCTCAGTCACAAGCTTAATGAAGTAGCTATGACTTGCATACAACTTGAGCTTCTCGCTGATATCAACCCACTTCACTACTCCAGCATCATCACCTGCTTCCAGAGGCAAGTTATCCATTGTCTCACCTGTTCACAAAACAAGAATTAGGACATGCTATTGCATCTTCTCTCCTGCTTTTCCTTCTTATATCTGATCAGTTCCACCCTTCCACATGGCTCCTTCACAGGCAGCAACCTTCAACTGCTTCTCAGAGAGAAGCCAATTAGGTTCCTCACTGATTCTGTGCCAGAAACCTTTTTCATACTTGCAATATTTTAAGGCAAATCTGAGTGGCAGAAGTGGTGTTAACTTCTAGGTTACCATCAGCAGCCTGACAAGTTACAAGAAATCATTATGACAGCATGTACTCACTACTGCAAGTTCAGCCAATCCCTCTAGCTTGGTTTTTGTTTGTTTCGCTAACATTTGACTGCTTCCTTTCTCAGGTACTCTTCTACAGGACAAACCAAATTCTAAAACTTTATATAAACTTAGAAAACCAGAATAATTAAAATTTTACTGAAGGCTCTAAAATAAGAAATAGCACTTAAAGAGGCATGCAGAAAAGCTTCTGAATTGCTCTTTGAAGTTTCTTACTCCGTTTCCAAAAACAGTCCCAAGACTTCACAGACAAACAACAGAAGAAATGCTTTTATAAGTACTACAAAATATATAATAGAAACAAAGACCAAAGGAACAGTATCGTCACTGTTTCTGGGGGCTGATAAATCAAGAACATGTGACAAGTGAAGCATCACCACTGGTATCTACTACCCAAAACAAAGGGGAAATGTTCACGTCAGAGTCTTCATGTAATGATGTCTCTGACACAAACAAGTTAGAGACACCTAATTAGACTGACTTACCTTAAAGGTGAGATATGAGAATCCAAAATAACAGATCAATCTAAGAACTACCAATGTATGCCCATTCCTACTGGGTTACAGAAATAAAGTGAGGTCCAACAATTAATCTGGCAGAATAATCAGGATAAAGTGTCTCAGAGCAATTACAACACCGAAACAATAAATGCAGTGAAAATCTGCCAGCAGCCACGCTCCTGAAGCACACACTAGCTACTAAAGGAAAAATAACAAAGGAAACTGACTAACCTTCCACCCCAAACTCATTAAAAAGGGAAATTAAGCCAACTCAAGAAATATAGAATATTGGACAATTCGTGTCACTATCTCCATACGAAGACACATGGTCCATAGCTTAGAACTAGCTAACGAATAAGTTTTCAGGCAAAGCCATATATTTCTTATTTCAAGACTGATGGAAACCAAAAAGGACTACCTGTCATGGCTGAACATCTTTGGAGACAAGAAACCCTCACGCCTATTGGTTTAAGTCCAATATTTTACACCTGACTTGCATGCTCCCCCAATTTCAGTCAGTCTCAGCCCAACACATATCCCAATTTCAAACCCACATGCAGAGCAAAAGCCAACGAAGAGCACACGTGGAGATACCCACCGGTTTCATCATGATAGTTCACAGCCTCTGTCTCCATCCAGGCATTATCAGTGTTACGAGGATCATCCACATAACCTCTGTACACCTAAGGCCCCAAACAAACCAAAACAAGCTCAGTGTCACAACAGACAAGGTGGAATCAATAAGAAGTTTGGTTTTTTTCTTTCCCTCTGGTACATTTGCCATTAAGAGTTTTCAAAAGTCCCTTCCATCTCCTACACCATGAAAACCCAAGTATCACAGCTTACTTTCATTTGAGCTACACTTTTTCAAGTTCCACACAGCTGAGAGTTACATGCATAGCTCAAGAGGCTATCACAAGAGAGACAGAGCTCACCACAAAGTGTTCCTGGCTGAACAGCCTGTGGAGCTGCTTCTCCAATTCTGCTCTCTCCTCAGGTGATTTCTGCAAGGAGTTCAAGGCCTCCTCCCCAAATTCTCGCTTCAGGGTAGCACTAATCTTCTCCCCTGGGTCCACCATCCCCTTGGGAGGCAGAGAAAGAAAAAAAGATTATTATCCCTCAGATTCCTCTTCTTTTTACTGTCCTTTGGCTCTTTATATATTGCATCCACCTGCATCGTACCCTGGACATGAGAGGAATTTTACATTTAGTTGTAAAAGCAAACATACACATCCTTCAAAACCTGCAATGAATTAAATTGTGCCTGCATTGAGCAAAAGGTATGGTCAGAATTAAATATGAATACCACCTTGCAATGCAGAAACAGCAGAAGGCATACCAGGTGATGCTTGGGCAAAGCTAATTCAAGGAGCATTTCTCCTCACCTCTGCAATATGAGGTCGTTCCTTAAAAAGCATGCTTTTAACACACGCACACCAGTTATTGCCTCATGGCTTTACCAAGCGGGGAAATGTCTACTGTCTCCAGAGCTTTGCTCTTACCCCTGGAATGGCCCACTCTCCACAGTCTCTCCTCTTGATAGCTACAAACTGTAAGATGTTTTTGCCAGTAACTGGATGAGCAATTTTATTGCCACTTCCATCCCTCTTCCACCTGCAGCAAACGACAAACAAGAACATTCTTTGCGACTTCCTCACACAAGGCCCTGAGAAACAGCAAGGTCACCTGTAGGGGCGGTGGGGGGAAGAAAGCAGCAAAAGAACAGTCATGGGGGAGGCTGGAGGGCACGGCACCAGCGGGTGCTGTGCGGCACGATCACAACCAAGGGCAAAGCACCGAGTTAGCTTTGCACACCTCTACCAACCTTCCTCAGCCAGAGGGGCAGAAACCACCCCAGAGGCACATTTCTGTAGCCACACTGACAGCAGCCGCTCCTTTGACAGCCACATCCAGCACATCCCACCAGGTGCAACACTCACAGAGCTGCACTTGTGCCTATCCATGGAGATAAGCATGCCTTCTGCTAGAACAGAACATGCATTCAGGCTGCAATACCTCTGACCCATGCACTCAGCACAGGGCCACAAACACCCATCATTGCCTTCAGTAAAGAATTAAGAACCACGTATAGTTAAAGCAAAAAGCTATCTCAACAAAGACAAAATAAAAACAACTTGTCTTTTACTTTCAAGGAACCAGCTCCGTAGCATTGGCAGCCTTCTGAAAGAGGGAAGTAAAATGGATTAGGGTGATTTTCACAATGGTTCTACCTTCAGCATGGCACTTCCTCGCTTGCACCTTTGGTAACTATACAATCTTTTCTGAATTTCTTTGTGCAAAACAGTTAACATGTATGCACAGACTCGGCTGGCAAAAGCACCATGAAAACAGAGCATACACTCACAAAAAGAGAGAAGCCTAACCCCACCTCCTCCTGCAAGATACTAGGCCAAGTTAGTATTTCTTACAGAGCAAAAGCAGGCACACTGCTTTTTTTTCACTGTTGACTGATTACAACAGAAAAACCTACTCCTGCAATTCAGCGTGCCTCATCTAAGGCCTTTTGGCGTATTAGTTATACAGTAGCACAGTACCACCTAATCCTGTCAGTTTTTACATTCATTAAAGATGATTATTTGTATAATGTATTTCTGCTGAATTATGCTTCCTGGGTTAGTTTTTAAAAAAATCTGTTTCCTCAGCATTTCAGAAGCTATTGCTTGACATAAGCAGTGAGTCCTTACTCTTCTCCACAGACAAAGACTAAAAAATTATGAAATTCATGTTCCACATGTCTATCTCCTTTCAGACATCCATATCTGAAGGGGCTTACACATTCAGAAATACACACAAAAGGCCTGCAAAAAGTATTAGCCTGTCCAGAGATGCACAGAAAAAGCAAAATGCATGGGTTTTTTTACTCTACTGCAGGGCACTTTTCAGCCACCTGTCCCTTACCTAGTTACAACAGGATCAGCAGCATGGTTTGGTCCCCAGCGCCCTAACAATCCTCTGCCTGTGAGGCCAGTCCTTCCTGCTGGATTTCTGAAATAAGTAGCACAGTACATTAAGCATATTTACTTCCCCACATTCAAAAGACACTCCAAGTATTCTAAAAAAGCAGCTTCAAAGAAGCTTAAATAACAGCAAATAGCAGCAACATACATCTGGTGCTACTATGTGCTTTAAAGAGCAAGAGCGCAAAGCATGCTTTTCTTCTTCATCAATGTCTTTTTGTGTTTGACAGTACAGGAAAAGGAATATACAAAATGGCTTTGTCATTTCCCAGATCTTGTCATGTGATACTCCTGATCAAGTGTTACTCTCACTGCGCACACATGCTTGTCTGGAAATTGAATCTAGTTTCCAAGACTATAGATGCACAGAGCATTCAATTACGCACAAAAGGCAGAAAGAAAAGATATTAATTTTAGATAAGATTACCCATCTGGGCTATGTCAGGATTTGTCAGTGGAAGGAAACGCCCTTCCACTCCACCACAGCACACAAATGGTACAAAAGTTTCAGAACCCAACAACTGGTCAAACTGTGGAAACAAGTAATTCAACAGACTGTTACTAACAGTTAGACTTCCTCTGTTCTCCAGTGTCACCACAATCCTGTTGTGGTAGTACTGGCTAACCTTTTAGTGCCTCTCTGCCACCCTTCTTCCAGGAAGAACTCTCTGGCCCTGAGGTCTCATTTTTCCTTTCTCTAGGGGACACTACCTTGATTTTGTTCTAGCAGATACCATGTATCAAAACCGACAGACCTGTAAGAGCTCCGAAACTACATCCCTGAAATGAATATGCAAACGAAAAAAACCACTCACCGGGGCCTCCCGTTTTCAACCACATACAAACCATTCAGACTCTTCCTTTCCACTTCTCCATCTCTCTCATTGAATTTGGGAGAAAAACCTTTATCACTGCATGGGAAAGAATAATTTAATATAGGTAAGTTATAAAATGCAGAACACTCCTCTGCCCTACAAAAGCTTGAAGACCAACCACCAGACTGGCAATACCCACCTGACCAACAAGCAGTTTTCACCACAACTTAAGCTAAATGCCCTCCTTTTCCTATAGGAAGCTATAAAGTCTCAACCTCTACCAATGACAGTCTCCCTGTACTTAGTTCTGCAGACATAAGCACACCCCTCTAAAGTATTTAACATTGCATCTCTCTAGATTTTTATTTAGCCAAAGTGTTTCAAAGGTGTTATTGTTAAGGTTAGAATCACAGAATTGTTTAGATTTGAAAAGACCTTTAAGATCATAAAGTCCAACTATTAACCCAGCACTGCCGAGTCCACCACTAAACCATGTCCCTGAGCACCGCATCTACACATCTTTTAAATACCTCCAGGGATGACTACTGCACCACCTCCCCAGGCAGCCTGGTCCAATGCCTGACAACCCTTTCGGTGGAGACATTTTTCCTAATATCCAATTTAAACCTCCCCTGGCACAACTCAAGGCTGTTTCCTCTTGTTTTATTGCTTGTGACTTGGGAAAAGAGACCTACCTCCACCTGCTTATAAGCTCCTTTCAGGTAGTTGTAGAGAGTAATAAGGTATCCCCTGAGCCCCCTTTTCTCCAGGCTAAACACCCCGGCTCCCTCAGCCGCCCCTCACAACACTTGTGCCCCAGCCCCTTCCCCAGCCCCGCTGCCCGGCTCTGGACACGCTCCAGCCCCTCAGTGACCCTCCTGCAGCGAGGGGCCCAAACCTGAACACAGGATTCCAGGGGCGGCCTCACCCGTGCCCAGTGCAGGGGGACGGTCACTGCCCTGGTCCCGCTGGCCACGCTGTTGCTGACACAAGCCGGGATGCTGCTGGCCCTCCTGGCCACCTGGGCACGGTGCTGGCTCATGCCCAGCCGGCTGCCCACCAGCACCCCCAGGCCCTTTCCCCCCAGGCACTTCCCAGCCGCTCTGCCCCGGCCTGGAGCGCTGCGTGGGGCCGGTGTGACCCCAGGGCAGGACCCGGCACTCGGCCTTGTGGAACCTCATCCAAGTGGCCTGGGCCCGTGGATCCAGCCTGCCCAGACCCCTCTGCAGAGCCTCCTGCCCTCCAGCAGATCAGCACCCCTGCCCAGCCGGGTGTTGGCTGCAGACTCGCTGGGGGTGCACTCGATCCCCTCGCCCAGATCACAGACAGAGACACGAACCAGGACCGGCCCCAGCGCTGAGCCCTGGGGAACACCACGTGTGCCCAGCCGCCAGCTGGATGTGGCTCCATTCCCCACCCCCCTTTGGGCTCGGCCAGCCAGCCAGCCTTTTACCCAGCCCGGAGCGCACACGTACAGGCCGCGAGCAGCCGGTTTCCCCAGGAGATGCTGTGGGACACGGTGTCAAAGGCTTTACTGAAGTCCAGGTAGACAGCACCCACAGCCTTTCCCTCATCCACTAAGTGGGTCACCTTGTCACAGAAAAGAGATCAGTTTCATCAAGCAGGGCCTGCCCTTCATACAACCCTGCTGGCTGGGCCTGATCACCTGGCTGTCCTGCACATGCCCATGTGATGGCACTCAAGATGATCTGCTCCATAACCTTCCACAACACAAAGGTCAGGCTGACAGGCCTGTAGTGCCAGATCCTCCTCCTGACTGTTCTTGTAGATGGGCACCACATTTGCTAAATTCCAGTCTTCTGGGTCCTCCCCAGTTAGCCAGGACAAAGGAGATATTAAGTACCTCAGCCTTTTCCTCATCTTTTGCCACTATGTTTGCCCCCACATCCAATAAAGGACAGAGATTCTCCTTAGCCCTCCCTCTGTTGCTAATGTATTTATAGAAACATTTTTTAATTGTCTTCTACTGCAGTATCCAGATTAAACTCTAGCTGGGCTTTCCCCTTCCAATTTTGTTCCTGCATAACCTC
Source organism: Falco peregrinus (assembly GCF_023634155.1). Classification (NCBI taxonomy): domain Eukaryota; kingdom Metazoa; phylum Chordata; class Aves; order Falconiformes; family Falconidae; genus Falco; species Falco peregrinus. The sequence continues at coordinate 17,539,394 of NC_073722.1, forward strand.
ACAACATCCTTGTGTTCCTGCATAATCCTCAAAACAACCTCCAGAGTTGCCTGCCCCTTCTTCCAAAGGTGGTAAACTCTCTTCCCCCCCTCCCGCCCCCGAATTCCAGCCAAAGCTCTCTGTTCAGCCAGGTGGGCCTTCTTCCCTGCCAGCTCATATTTCAGCACATGTGGACACAGCCTGCTCTTGCACCTTTAAGATTTCCTTCTTGAAGAACACCTAGCCTTTCTGGACTCCTTGGCCCTTCAGGACTTCCTCCCAATGGACTCTGTCAACCAGCCTCCCAAGCAGGGCAAAGTCTGCCCTCTGGAAATCCAAGGTAGCAGTTCTGCTGAACCCCCTTCCTTCTCCAAGAACTGAAAACTATAATTTTGTGATCACTATGCTCAAGACTGCCTCCAACCACCCCATCACCCACAAGTCCTTGTCTGTTCACAACAGGTCCGGTGGGGCACCTTCCCTAGCTGACTCACTGACCAGCTATGTCAGGGAGTTATCTTCCACACGCTCCCGGAGCCTCCTAGACTGTTTCCTCTGTGCTATTTCCAGCAAACATCTGAGAAGTTGAAGTCCCCCTCAAGAACAAGGATTAGTGATCCTGAGACTTCTCCCAGCTGCTTGTACGATGTTCCATCTGCCTCTTCATCCTGGTTGGGTGGTCTGTAACAGACTCCCAGCATGATATATCTACCTTGTTGGCCTTCCTCCTGATTCATACCCATAAACACTCAACCCTATCTTCATCATTAAGCTCTAGATAATCCAAACACTCCCTAACCCATGGGGCTACCCCACCGCCTCTCCTTCCTTGCCTGTCCCTTCTTAAGATTTTATAGCCACCCATTGCAGCGCTTCAGTCATGCCAGTCATCCCACCACATTTCTGTGATGGCAACTATGTCAGTTTTTCTGCTGCACAATGGTTTCCAGCTCCTCCTGTTTGTTGCCTGTGCTGTGTGCACTGGTGTAGATGCACTCTGGCTAGTTAGAGAACACAGAAAGATGTTATCCACTGAAAAAATGAAAAAAAAGATTTTACTAATTAAAAAATTGAGCAGAAATGTTTATTACATATGATTTTTCAAAATTTCCAGCTAATAATCACAGATTTTTCAAGATTAGCTTAATGCTAACCTCCTATGTCCACCTCTGAAAACCGGTAGAGAAGCAGCTGTCTACATAAGCTTATTTCCTTTTCCAAAAGCAATTCCTCTCAAACCATTACAGATTTCAAACTACTGACTAGCTTCTACCACACATAATTAATTTAGGAAGTTACACTAATACCTAAAACATTACTCTGCATTTTCAAGTACTACCAACACCTACCAAAAGATTACCTGACACTTTTCCAACTATCCCTTGGCAAAACATCAGCCACCCTACGGAGCCTGAAGAGCAGTGTGCCTTGCAATCAGCAGAATACTAAATCAAATTAGGAGCAAGTAGAAGCACATGTTCACACAGCAATGGGAAACAAAGAAGGCAAGGCTGAAACCTCAAGTGCCACTGTCTTCTGATCTTTCTACACAGATGTGATAATGTGAAATGGTGATTCCTGTGTGTGCACAAGTTATACTGGATGCATGCATCTTTCTCACCAAGAAGCATATTACAGCATTCCTCGAGAGGAGAATATACACACAGAATCAATTAAAAAAATACACGTTCACAGAAATTAATCATGCATTCAACCTGTCACATTTCCTGGGTCAGAGTGCTCAAGTACTAAACTTCTACCTTAATTCTTTTCTCATCTTGCATTCAATCCATGGACAAGTAGATTATGAAAACGTTCTGCCAAATTCTTAGAGAATTAGATTTTTACTTAGCTCACAACACAGAGAAGCAGCGCTACACAGCATCAACAGCTGTCCATCATTCAAATTAACACTACTCTTATCTCAATCACCAGCTCAGTAAAATTATGTGTCAAAGACCTTCACAGCTATCCCAAACAATTCAGTTCCCTAACCACCATTCTTCTAGGTCTTGAATTTCACACGTCACTGTCTCACTTAAACTGATGATCTTATTAACTCAGCTGATCACTGTTTTCTGCTTCCATGTTCACAGGAGAAAAGAGCCACAATTTTCACTCACTTGATTTGGGGATCTGCCCAACTGGGTCCAGCCAAAACAGACATCGCAGTGTACTCCACAGGATTATAATCTTTCCACTCAACCAACCAGCCCACTTTATCTTTAGGAACTTGGCTACGCTCAACATGCGATCCTGGGTACGGCGAGGTAAGAGCTTTGCTGTGGTAGAACTTAACATTGTAACTGTTGAACATGTTAACAGGTTGAAGATGAGCCCAACAGTTCGCAGACGAGTTACTGAAAGAAAAAAAGAAAAAAGCACCTCATTCATTGGGCTTCAACCCTGTAATTTAATCCCAGATCTTCACAGTACACTACAGCAAGCAGAACAGAACACAAAACATCGCTCAGTAATACATCATTGCTTCTTTCAGACATCATGCAAATGTATACCGGGACAACAAATTCTGAATTTTATCTTCAGCTTCTTGAAGCAGAAGAGTATTCTGCTAGACACACATGAAGATTTCATAGCATGAGTGACAAGCTGAGAACTAAAACTGCCATTCTGTACTGTGTGGAACACTGACCAGTTGTTAACCATATACAAGGAACACCTCAGAGATATTTACCATAAATGCAGCAGAAAGGCCTGCTTGAGTATTAAATCTCAGTGCGGGCATTTCATCAACAAATCGGCCCAGCCTTACAAGAGTCCTGCTTCCACATCCAGTGGTAACGCAAGTAAAAACACGAATCAAGATATCCAAATGCCTGAGGAACACAGCTCCACAAGTTGCTGTGATCAACAACATATTATTTTGTACAATACTGAGCAGGATAACACATACCTTTTTCTTCAATTTCTAAGAAGGCCAGAACCATCAAACTAGTTAAAATAAAAAAATACTTGACATATTTAGTATTTTATTTTGCCATGGGTTTCAAAGAGCTGAAAAACTAGTCAACCATCAAATATTTAACAGCAGATTGGGTTAAAGCGCCTGATCACCAGCTCTTAAAAACTCTAGAAAGATTTCCTTCAACACACAAGGTGGCCTTCCTGTACTTTTTTTTTTTTTTAACTATTACAAAAATCAAGAGTATTCACTCTAGAAAAGATGCTCAAAGCTCAGTAAGGGACTGTAAGCTACAAGGGTATTCTAGAAACAAGATATTTATCAGTTCTTAGTGAAAACCTTTTTTTTTTTTTTATAAACAATAAGGAGTCACTTCAAGCATACAAGGAAATACATCTCTGCAAAAATACAACCAGGTTTTAATAACATCTGAGCAAGATGATGACGGGACCAATCAAAAAAGCAACTCATACACTATTAACCCTGTTATTTGAATATAGATGTGAATATTGGATTATAACTAGCAGAACAGACCAGGCTTTTTAAAAAACACCGGTTCCAGTTCTAAATTTCTCATTCATGCTATTAAATCTTCAGGTCCCTCTAGGGGGCTGGGTTCATCTTCAAGCTGAAGTTGAGAATTCCTTGGTCAGTTACAGCACGCGTGTTCAGCCACGTGCACTGCTGGGGTGATGCTCTCAAGAGCACAAGTCACCTCACAGATCACCTGAGGCTCATAACATCTTTAACAGAAGAGGGAGAAAGGCCACACTTGATAGGTGCCAACCTCCACATGCAGGTCAGTGTTACACCGCTCTTCTGGTTTTGAAAAAGCGCATCAGTCCAGTTTTAAAGACTGATGGTTATTCCTGTCATGTCCCAAAGGGACAAGCTCAGCTATGCAGCACATCCCACCCCAAGCCCCCGGGGGGCAAAACAGCCCTGAGGCCTTGGCCCAGCAACGAGGCAGCCCCTTGAGAGCGGGACAGCACCGCAACGGGACCAAAAGCCAGCAAAGCCCCCAGCTCAGGAACGCTCCGCGGCTGAGGAGCGCCAGCCCCAGCCTGGCAGGGCACGGTACCTGAGGGGAAAGCGGCACCGTTGAGCGCATCGGGCAGGCCGGGCGGTCAGCGCAAAAGCGAGAGAAAGCACGGCGGCTGCCCTCGTGAAACCGAGTGACGCTGACACCGAGGGAAACATCGCCGCCGCCACCGGCCCCGCCTCGGCTCCACGGGGCTGGGCTCGGGCACAGGCCTCCGGTGCGGGCGCCGGCCCCCCCGCCTGGGCAGGGCAGCCCGCTCCGAGCCACCGCCGCCCCAGGCCAGGCCAGGGAGCCGCCAGCCTCCTCCCAGCGTACCCCTGCCCGCCCAATAACCGCCGCCGCCCGTACAACCTCGCCCCTCGTCGGCCGGGCCGCCGCAACCGCGAGCGACGCCAGCCCGCCGGCTTGTCCCCGCCCGTGGACACGCCCCTCCCCAAACGCCGCGCTCTCATTGGCTGCGGCGGCCCTGAGGCGTGCAGCCGGCTGTTGCGCTCGGGTTGCTGCGCGGTGTCGGCGATCGCGGCGGCCGCCTCTCACGGGAGCCTGTGCCCGGCCGGGGCGGGGCGGGAGGGGCCGGTGCCCGCCGGGGGCGGGGCCTCTGACTGACGGGGCGGGAGCGGCGCAGGGCTCGGCGGGCGGCGGGCGCCCCCTGGCGGCGGCGGAGGGACGCGCAGCCCTACTGCGCCTGGCCGGGCCCCCACGGGCACGGCGCTGAGCCCCGCACCACCGCCCGCACGGGCCCGCCCCGCTCCCGCCCCGGGCCGCGGCGCTGCCTCCGCCGCTGCTGGGTCCGGCTCATTGCGGCGGGCAAAGGGCGCTCGGAGGCACAATGAATCCGTTTCTGGGCCTTCTCCTGTTCCTGGCTACGCTCGTCTACTCCTACCTGGAGGCTTTCGTGAAGCTCTTCGTCCCCGCCAGGAGAAAGTCCGTCCGCGGGGAGCTCGTGCTCGTCACGGGCGCCGGCCACGGCGTGGGGAGAGCGACGGCGCTCGAGTTCGCCCGGCGCCACAGCCGGCTGGTGCTGTGGGACATCAACAAGGTAACGGCGCCGCTCCTGGCCCGGCCCCGCGATCCCCGGGGCCGCGGGGCTGCCAGCAGCGCACCCCGGGACCCGCATCCGCACCCGCCGCCACCGGCTCCGGCTCCGGGGTTTGGCCCCGCTTGCGCCGGGGGGTGCGGGGCGCCGGGGCCCGCCGCCACCCCGGGCAGCCGCGGGGGGACGCGGTGCCCGGCCGCTCGGAGCCGGAGCCCGCGGGACCCGCAGGGAGGCCTCTGCGCTGAGCCGGGGCCGAGCCCGCTGCGGGCGGGCGCACGCACCCTGGGGACGGTGACGGCTCCGCCGCAAACGTTTACGCCGGCCCAGACTCCGCGTTTCGGCTGAACTGGCTGGAACGCCACAAGGGCCGGGCACGTGGCGCGGTCAGGTGCAAACACGCAGAGAATGTCGCGCAGCAGGTGGCAGTGGCTGCGCGGAGGGGTGTGTGGCTGGGAGCAGGGCGCAGCAAAGGTGCCTGGCACGGTGGCCCACAAACTCCGGAGGGGTTCATCGTGTCATCCTGAAGCTGCAAAAAAAACGAACCCACCACAAACAAAAAAACCCCAAGAGACTACTAGCATAAGGGGATGCGCAAATAGGGAGGATATTGTGTAATATTTTCAGTGTCCATTCATCCTACCCATTACAATTAAAATCAGACTTTGTGTATATGTGTGGTCATGTCCATCTTCACAAATGGTGCCGGGTTACATGGTATTAGACTGCCAGTGTGTAAAGGGCTGCTGCCGAGCGTTGTCTGTGTTCACTAGAATGGAGGAAGAAGGAAAAAAGAATAGTGAGTGAGTGGGCTTTGCTGCTGGGAAATAGGTTGTAAGGATAAAAAATAAGCAGGCATTGAAATACATTGCCCAGGGATGCAGTGGCTCCTGAAGATTTTAAGAACAATTTAGATGACGATAGAAGGTCAGAAACAGCATGATCCTCTTGATCCTGCTTTGAAGCAGAAAGATGGGCTTACTGTTTTTTCACTGTAATATAAAAGATGGACATTGCCACATGCTTTTCACACTACTGGTCACATCTAACACAAGCTCCAAAATGTTTAGTCAAATGATGAAATGCCTACACACTAAATGTGGCTGTATGAAAATAGCACCTTTGTATTTTGACAGTTTCCTGTCACAGGAACAATGCTCAGATCCAAAATATGAACTGATGCAACAATTCACACATGTTACTGAGGGAAAAAAAACCCTGCCTTTGTTTCCAGGGAGCAGTGCTTGGGCTCTGGCATTCAACTGGGAATCACAGGCCTTCACTGAGACTGGCAATGTCCACAAATGCATCTCAGTAAAGCATGTCCTCCATATCTATCAATAGCTGTTCTGGTAAGAAATGCCTCTCAGCTGTGCACTTTGGAGCACACCTCTCGTCTCACACCCAGTCTGTGAATACAGCAACGCACAGGCCCACTTTTCATACCTCAGGGGGGTGTGGGGTGTGTATGTCAGCTGGGCCTGTGGTTTATGAGCCCGGTTTATAGTCACAATGTCCGCCTGCTGGCTGTGAAGTCACCAAGCGCGCCCTTTCTGCAGCCGAGCTACGAGTGCTTCACCAAGGCAAACTCACTCTCGTTGCCACATTCCCTTTCCGACAGTCACTCTACACGGGTCCAAATTCAAGGTTGGAAAACTGGTCCTCCCACGGACCCTGGCTACAGCACTTTCCCTGGGTAGCCAGGAACTATCCAGGGGCTTGGCAGCCGCTAGGCAATCCAGACAAATCCATAGCCTCTAACTGGCCTGCTGTGGTGCCCGAGCAGCAACACGCGGGCAGGGTACAGTTGCACACACGTGTCTTTCTTTTCTGCCTCGTACAGCATGGCGTTGAGGACACGGCAGCAGAATGTGAAAGGCTGGGAGCCACTGTTCAAGCCTTTGTGGTGGACTGCAGCAAAAGGGAGGAAATCTACAGCGCTGCAGAGAAGGTAGGGGAGCAGGGGCACGTCCAAAGGCTTACCCAGAGCTGCTTGATTTTCAGAAAAGTCAGGAAAACAAGAAAAGAGGTCTTGTATGCAAACCGCGCCAGCCCCTGTAATCTTCCCATTTCTTGCGGCTTTCTGTACGAAGAGTGAAGTAGCACTTCGAGATTGCAGGCCGTCTCTTCCTCTTGTGAGGCTCTGGCATATTGCACCTCATTGCAGAGTTTGCTCCTTAGACTTCTGGCCCCTGAAGAAACTTCTGCCTTCTAGTTTCTTGAACAGCACGCAGGCAACACTGGGGACCTATGAAACACTTCACTGTCGGGGATATGGTCCAGCTGGTTCAGAACAGTCTGCCTGTCCATAGCCCCAGCTGTGACTACACAGAGCATACTGTGCCTGTGGGCAATGCCTGGAAGGCTACAAATACTAACAGTAATTAAGGGACAAGCATCAGCTCTAAACCAGGTGTCATGGTATCACTGCACAGTACCTACCACGTCTGGAAACGTGGCGCATTCTTACTCTCTCTCTCCCTAAAAGAAATGACACTAAGAGTTAAATTAGTTGTCATTTGTCTTCCTCAGCCTTGCATGTTTTTGACGGTGAATGACCCGCACATTTCTGGGTTCTTTCCTGTCCAAAAGGTGAAAAAGGACATCGGGGACGTCTCCATCCTCGTGAATAACGCTGGTGTGATCACAGCTGCCGACCTGCTCTCGACTCAGGACCACCAGATTGAAAGAATGTTTGAAGTCAACATTCTTGCTCACATGTGGGTAAGGGCCACTACCAGCTTCCTATCTATAGGTTTTTGGGAGCGTTGTTCAGGAGGCATATTTAGACTCTTTTCAGCTACCAGTGAATTACAAAAGCATCTTTCGGAAGCGTATAGCACAGGGGCACCCAGCTAGACTGACTGTTGGGAAACTTGACTAACCTCCTGCTGCTCTGAGCCCGGCCGAGTGTTTTCATTCTCTCTTTTCTCTGTGTGAGCCACCCGGCGACAGCCTCATCTGCAGCATGGGTTGGTCTCTGTCAGAGGTGTATTAGGGTTCCTCTTTGCAGCAGGTAGTTTGGGCACCTGCAGCTGAGCGCTGAGATCCTGCAGGTGGACGGTACACAGCTGAAAAACACAAAGCAATGTTTTTATCAGCTGACCTGCACAAAGGGCAGCCAGCACATGGCCCAAATGGCCAGTAAGCTGCAGGGCACAGCCAGGCCTGGACCCTCCCTGACTGCAGCCACCAGCCAGGCTGATCTCCCCGAGTGCTCCTCCCTGCACGGTTTGTACCTTGCTGTGTCACCACCTTCCCTCCCGGCTCCCTGAGCTACTTCCAAGCCCGTCTGCCATCAGTCCTGCCTCTCCTCTCTCATCTCTCTGCAGACTTTCTCACAGCTTTCTCCCAGCAGTCTGAGTTGAGGTGACACAGCCGGGGCCTACCAGAGCTGAGCCTTGGGTCCTCAGCATGCCCACAGCTGACCCCTGAGGCAGGGCACATGCCCACAGGGGTTACAGAGTGGGACGGTTTCAGCCCTTAAGGACTCCTTGTTTGTGGCAAGAAAAGAGAAGCTACAGGTTGGCAAGTGTTGTATTCTGTGTGCTGGGGTGAGACACTGGCAGCATTGCTGCTGACACCTGAAACCTAGAAAGCAGCCTAGGAAAGATGTGCAAATCAGCTTCTATTTATAGCAGAGTTCCTGAAACATTCCTGCTTGGAAAACAGGTTCCCAGTTGTGCCAGCTGAACGGAGAACAGGGGTGTCTGTGGCTGTCAGAATCAGAGGTGCTGTGCAGCACATAGCATTAGCATTAGTTGCTTTATTAATCATAGTCAGGGTCGGTGCTGAATATGCCTAACAAAACATTGTTCTTTTCCACCTTTCCCCCCCGCCCCCTGCATTTTTGCCTCTTGGTTTAAATGACTTTCAAGACCACGAGAGCTTTTCTGCCAGCCATGATGAACAACAACCATGGTCACATTGTCACGGTGGCTTCGGCAGCAGGCCATTTTGTGACTTCTTTCATGGTGGCTTATTGGTAAGTGATTTTAAAATCAGCTCTCTTCATGTTATTTTTAATTGCGTCTTCCCCATCAGTAAGCACAGCGCACCCCAAACCATCTTGCCACTGGGTATGGTACGTCCAAAGACCCTGCTGAGGAGGAAGGAAGCACACCAGCCAGCACTTAAGGATGCCTGGAGGTTCTGCCCGATTTGCTCATTAGGTCTGACTGAATCAGGAGCAATGGTGTAGGAACAGTCATGAGACACACCAGCTAATGAAAGCTTCTCCTTTTTTCCCTCCCTCACCGATGCAGACTTTTGCTTAGCAAAAAAGGTATCCTCTTCCCTTCTCCTTCTTGGAAAGCAGTGCTCCTGTGAGTTCTTGTAGTGTTGTGAAGTAAAACCCTAGTACGTAGATTTTGATCTTTCTGCTGTTGTGGCTGTGACGGTAGTGTATAGAAATGCTTCTGCCATCATGACATAAGGTTAATTTCTGACTCTAGAATTACCTGCCAGAAGGTAGAAGACGTAATTATGCTGTGTTGTGAGCAACCTCACTGATGGAACTGAGAGGTCAATAGAGGTCAATACGCGGCCTGTTTCTATGAGAAGCACTTGAATCCGGATGCGTGAACAGAAACACTGTTAGACTGCACAGCAATTCTGCGTGCCACCTAGCCCTCTAAAGAGCAGCTCCAGGCAGAGCAATCTTCTCCTGGGAACACGCATTCTTACAGAGTCACTCACCGTTTGCAATGGGAGAGCTCCTGAGCCAGGGATTTTACTGGGATTACACTGTCCAAATCAATAGCAGTCCATACCCCGATTCTCTGGCCCTGCTTTCTTTTGGAGTTGGCTTATACTCCTGGCCCGCACCAATTTCTGTGGCAGTATGTTCCTCAGTTTTTTTGCACATGTAATACTCTGTTCTATTTCAAAACTCACACACGACTGTCACAAGATGCTCCTGTGTGGTACAAGAAGCAGTAGAGGGTTGTTCTCTATTTCTGCTCTGCCCACCCTTCTGAAGTGTACAGCCTCTGGGTGCGCTCCTTCTGAGAATCTTCTCACATGGGAAAACGGGCAAGTCCATAGATTGATGCACATTAGCTATCATTTTCTAAGAATTCCTGACATTTGTCTTGTCTGTTCACCACTGAGGCAACTTCTTCTGAAAGATGCCCACTCTGCATTCCAGAACTACTTCCCCAAGCAGCAATATCTAATGCAGCACTACCCTCTGGCACAGGGAAAGTTAGAACTATCCCCTGCCCTGTCTGTCTGCTGGATTACATTTTCTTGCCTCCTATTTGCAGTTGTAGAAAGCTAGAAATAGTATTTCTGCCTTCTCAATTGTGCTTTTCCCTTCCCGCAGTTCAAGCAAGTTCGCTGCAGTTGGATTTCATAAAGCTCTGACAGAGGAGCTGTCTACCCTGGGAAAGGATGGAATCAAAACTACATGTCTTTGTCCCGTTTTTATAAACACGGGCTTTGTCAAAAACCCCAGTACAAGGTAACTACCAGAACTCTGCCTCCCTGTCCTTCCTTCTCTGCATCAAGGCACTACATATTAGCCCCAGCTGTAGACCTTGCTTTCCAGCTGACTGTAGGAAGCTGGAGATAAACGTTTGTATAGCACCGGCTAAGGAAAATGTGCGCTGCCATTTCACATGCATAACGGTTGCATTTGAATTACCTGAGTTTGTGCGTAATTGAAGCACTCTACATTAGCTAGTACTGCCCCTGTTGTACCGCTGTAGCTCTTACACATATGTGTTCTTGTCTAGGCTTGGAAAGATTCTGGAGGTTGACGAAGTTGTAGAGGCCCTGATGGAAGGAATACTGACCAACCAGAAAATGGTTTTTGTCCCATCACAACTAAACATTGCTTTACTTTCTGAAATGTAAGTAGTAAAAGAAAAAAAAAAAAGGGGGGGGTGGGAAGACACGTATTAATGCTAAGTACCTGAGTATGTAAGTATCTAACTTTTAACATCTGATTCAAGATTAAGTTTTATTTTATGCATTTTGCAGCCATGGTAGTGAAAGATAATGGTTTGGCGGCATAGCAAACCCTGGAATGACAGCCAGAAAGCAGTTCACCTTCAACGCTATCCCATATTTTTTTTATTACCTTCAGCATTGTATACTGGCATACCTCCTAAATATTTTAGTATGAGAGTAACACGTAACAAGGTAATGAAACAGCAGTGGTTCTTTATAATGGCAACAGCAGACACCGTACACAAAGATTTTTTTGAGCCCTCGCATAGATACTTGTGATCCACTTTCTACAGCTAATGATATTCACCTGCTCTGCATGCTGATACGGAGGGAGTGAGAAAACAAAGAGAACCCTTTTTTTTTTTACAATGCCATTTCCCTTTTGCCTGCAAACAACGCTTTCTCTGAAACAGCAGCCTCAGAGAAGTTCCAGACAGAGCTGAGGACCTGCTGCTCATTAGTGTTTGTTTCTTCATGTCAACGCCAAAGACTGAGGTCACAGAGGCTGGGAAAATTGCTTTAAGTGGGCTCTATTGCTTCTCTCTGCCACGTAAAGCAAGATTTGTGCTCTCACACGTATTTAATATCCAGGGAGACTGCTCTGCTGAGGAGACATTTTTACCAGAGCTCAGGTTCCAAACCTGTAATTCACATCAGAACAACTAAATTAAGTTTTCTATTAACTTCCGCGGTATCTCATGAAACACGTGGTAATTTCTTGTTTGCAAAACCTGACACCAGACAGTGGGAAAAAGCTTTTAAGTCTTTTTGCATCTCCAAGAGCTCCACGCTGACAGTGCAAGTCTGCAGAAGCATAGACAAGTCAAACCTAAAGCTGTCAAAGCCCTTACTTGGCCTTTTTTCTTAATGTGGGGCAGGGGTACCTAACAAGACATGACTCATAAAAAATCCTAGTAAAGGAAACTGCACCTCAGTTTTAACATCTCATCCTTCCATAGGCCTGCTGCTTTTCAGAGTATAAACCCCTCAGTACATACCTGTCCCTGTTCAATATCAAACCTACCTAGATCCTGCAACAATATTGCAACCCCAATACTGCTCAGTAGATACATATACCTGGCCTTGGAACTGTCATAAAAGAAATGGGTGGGACTGGAATTAAACTAGAAAGAGACTGATGAGGGCTACACATTCTCTGGAAATAATGGCCAGGTTAAGGCTTTGTCTCAGTCTTTGTGTGTGCATGCATTCTGCTCCCAGACCAGCTATTCCCTCACCTGCAGTGCCACTTTTCCCTGTAATTTAAGTTCCTTAAGCCAGATTTAATTTCACATTATTATCTCTTCCAGGTTGTTTCCAGAACGTGCCCTGGATCTTCTGAAAAAGATGACCAATGCCAAGTTTGATGCAGTTGTTGGGCAGAGAAGCACCCAGTGAAAAGCAAAACTTGATTCTCATTTCCCAGTGGCATGAGTGAAACCCAAACATGTGCTGAGCGTAGCTCAGCTGGTTTGATTCAGAGCAGAACTAAGACAGATGCTTCCAGGCCATTTCCAAGCACAGCTAAGGGTTTATCCCACACCTGCAGTAGGGACATACCTGCGTAACATGAAGCGTTAACAAAGCAGAGATGCAGCTCTAGAAGTCTAAAGGGCTGCTTTGGCTGTGTGTGTTGCATCGCCTCGATCTCCAAGTGCTGAGGCAGGTGGGGATTCTCTCAAAGCTCATCTTTGAGACAGCACCACTGTCTACTTGAGCACAAAGGGATTGCCTGCAACTATGTTCATATGGCCTCATCCCTGAGCAAAAGCATCTTGGAGGAAGCAATTTATAGAGGAGGTGGGTGGCCTGTTTCACCTCAATCGACCTTTTTAAATTTTAAAAAATGTGCTCTAATGAACGTTCAAGAGTTTCATGTGCTTTGTAGCGAGTACCTGAAATAATACAGCCTCGTTTGTAGTGCAATACCCAATTACACTGATTATCAATTATGCATTTACACCATCAGCATTCCTTATTCCAAATAAATACAGTTCTTTAACCCAAAGGTGTCTCTCAACAATGAAAGTGGCAACCAGGTCCAAGGAAGGACAGTGGAGCAGGTGCCGCAATGGTGAAGGGGTCAGGCAGAATCTGCCGACAGGCAGGTCAGGCCGCAGGGACGAGGCAGGTCCCCGGTCACACCGGCAAAGCACATCGGGATCAGTGAGGTGCAGGGCCAGGCATGGCACGCCGGCAGCACAGCCCGTGCGGGTGGCAGGTGGCAGACGGTGCATGGGGGAAGGTTCCACCTGAGCCACCTCACAGCTCCTCATCACAAGCTGGCAGCCTGCTCTGACAGGGCCCACCCCGACCAGCAGGTTAGGCCCCCAAAGGTCTTTGGCCTGTGGTACAAGAGAACAGCACCTGATGACACACGGGTCAAAGACCCCTTCAGAGCACAGATTATCTTTCCACCTACTTGTGCAACTCCTGACTGTGCCAGGCCCTTGCTGGCTCACAGCCATGTGAGGGAGGCCTCAACATGCTGCTGGAAACGGGTGGCTTCCAGCAGAATCCATCCCACTCACCTGAGCATTTCATGTTGTTCTGTAAACTGAGGTTCTTCAGAAAAGGGAAAGCCTTCATCATACAGCTTCTCCTGCTCTTAGGTGGCAACAGGTAGGAGTTTGTGCTGCTGGCAGCACAGATGGCAAAAAATGGTTTCTTTTTTGCTCGTGGAACAGTACATTCGGGGTTTGTCAAAGTAAGAAGTTCCCAGCTTGGGATCTTCTGCTTCTCAGTGCAAAGATTCCTGTAGCCAAGATAGGAAAAGAAAGAAGGGGTTTGCAAAATTCAGAGCATAAAAAAAAGTTTTAAAGCCAATTAAAGGACAGTTTGGCACAATTGCCATTTAAAATGAAAGCCAAATTGCGTGTTTTGTGGTGGCCCTGCCTGTCTTCCCCACCCCCCACCCCTTCCTTTTTTTTAGTTAGTTATTGCCTTTTTGCTAAGATGACAGTCCTGTTACATGTGAGACGCTTGAAGCCAGAGCACATCTGTTTGGCTTTTTCATTACGTTCAGTTCCACCTATTCTTACCTACTGAGGAGTCAAAAGACGTGAAAATAGTGATGATTCAAAAGCCCTGTCAGAAGGAGCAGCATACTGGCCAAAATATTTGTCCGTACCACTGATACCCAAAGGCTAAATCTCTACTTTATTTTTCTGTAAGTATTTGACAATTGTCTCTCATATTGCTAGCAAACACTGTTAGAACTTTCCACTCAGCTTAGCTTCTCCGAGTACATACCTTTTACATTTCTGCTATTTCATGGCTTAAATCTTTTTTCAAAGAAAGGGTACAGTACAATCCAATGATTCCGAAGAAAAAGCTCAAAGAGACCCAAGACAGACAAGTCCACAATCTGATGAGTAGGCCCTCTTCTCAGACAGGGGAAGGACTGGCTCCAGTAGGACACATCAGGAAAGACATTTGGCTTCTCTGGGCCCAGTATTCTTAATAGCCCTGAGCATCACTCAGGTTCTGATGGCAGCATTAAATTGGAAGACAAAACACATCTGGGGAATAAGCACTCTCCTGCAGAGCATGTTGCTCAGCACAATTGCACCTAAGCAAAGGGAGACCCTGTTCACTTCTAGCTTGCCAGATCTAAACCAGTCTCTCAGCTCAAAGGAATTAATCAGGCAGCACAACTTGTGCTCTACTCCACATGCAGCTACAGTTCCTCTGTCTCTCTGGCTACAAGTCTTCTGCTTGGCATAAAGAAACAGACACAAAAGGAAGGATTTAAGCCTTCTCCTCCTGAACACCAGTGACAGAATTGAATCACCAAGCCTCCCAGGCTCCTCAGTTCTCTTTCTGGCCACAACAGAGAACTGAAGCTCATCCCAAAGTCTGGTCATTATGGGTGCCTAGCAGGAGCCAATGCAAGCAAGCTTCATACAGGCACCTACATTTGTACCAAATTTGAAAAGCAATACTTCACACCCTGGCTTAGGACACATCATGAGCCAGGTTAGTGATTTCAGCCTCATGCTCTGCCTCCCTCTGAGGCATCTCTTGGAGTCGGTGCTTCCCCACCTCATGCATCTTGGCCACGGCACTGACTGGAGCCCTGTGCCAGGAAAATAACAGCACCGCTGAGCTGTGTAATTAGGGTCTGGCCCAAACACTGATGTGTTAATTAAGAACAGAATGAAGTTTAGAGAAAAGTAGGAAGTGCTTAGCTCCAAATCTCTTCACTATAGTCAACCCAGTCTCCTGCATACAAGATGAGTAACAGGGCAGCTAAAGCACCAGGACAAAAATATCCTTTTCAACAACTCTGTTCTTAACTGGAGACTGATTAGAACATCAGAGGACAGATGTTCATTCTTCACTCTTCCCCTAGCAGCTCACAAATATCCTTAAGTTATGAACGTGAGCTGGATATATCCAGTTTTCTAACCGAAAGCAAAGGAATAAGCTCAGAAATCCTTTTCAAATAAAACCATGAAGTTATATCTTTATTGCTGGATGAATCACCTAAAACTATTTTCTCCATTTCCTATAAGCACCCCTGTTTGGGTTAAGGTTTGGCATGCCCCATTACACAGACCCATGTCCAAGTGTGAGTTGTGCATTTTAGATTCAATTAGATAAGTATGATCCAATTCACGCAGTCAATGCCATTTTCCAAAGGACCTGAGGAAACTAAACATCTGTAGCATAAGATGGAAGGCCTGGCTATGGATAACTAGTTACAAGACAGAAAAAGAGGGAACAGCCAGCAGAGTTCACCTGTGGAGTCCCACGAGCTGAAAGGACATGTGCCATTTGGCTTTGGTCAGGTGACCTGAGAGAGGAAGGTAAGTGACAAAGTCTGCTGACAACACACAGGTAAGGTATTCAAAGGAAGGAAGGAAGGACAGACGGACAGACTTGCACTCACCATGAAGATAACTGCCCAAGGACCTCATGAGACTGAGCAAATGGGCAGTCACACAGCAGGATTCGAGACAAAATTACAATACAGAGTTAAAGGGAGCCCCAAGGTGGTTTTGCCAGTAACTGGATGAGCAATTTTATTGCCACTTCCATCCCTCTTCCACCTGCAGCAAACGACAAACAAGAACATTCTTTGCGACTTCTTCACACAAGGCCCTGAGAAACAGCAAGGTCACCTGTAGGGGCGGTGGGGGGAAGAAAGCAGCAAAAGAACAGTCATGGGGGGGCTGGAGGGCACGGCACCAGCGGGTGCTGTGTGGCACGATCACAACCAAGGGCAAAGCACCGAGTTAGCTTTGCACACCTCTACCAACCTTCCTCAGCCAGAGGGGCAGAAACCACCCCAGAGGCACATTTCTGTAGCCACACTGACAGCAGCCGCTCCTTTGACAGCCACATCCAGCACATCCCACCAGCTGCGGCTCGGCACATTGCGACCCCTCGCAGCGCCGCCACTCCGAACCGCCGCCGCCGCCGCTCGTACACTCGCCCCTCGTCGGCCGGGCCGCCGCCAATCGCGAGCGACGCCAGCCCGCCGGCTTGTCCCCGCCGTGGACACGCCCCTCCCCAAACGCCGCGCTCTCATTGGCTGAGGCGGCGCAGGGCGTGTGGCCGGGCGCGGCGCAGGGCGGGCTCGGAGATCGCGGCGGCCGCCTCTCACGGGAGCCTGTGCCCGGCCGGGGCGGGGCGGAAGGGGCCGCGGGGAGGGGCCGGTGCCCGCCGGGGGCGGGGCCTCTGACTGACGGGGCGGGCGGCGCGGGTTCGGATGGCGGGTGGGCTGGTGGTGAATCAACAACTCGCAGCGACGTCAAAAGAGGTTGAAGTTCGGTGCGGCGGGCAAAGGGCGCTCGGAGGCACAATGAATCCGTTTCTGGGCCTTCTCCTGTTCCTGGCTACGCTCGTCTACTCCTACCTGGAGGCTTTCGTGAAGCTCTTCGTCCCCGCCAGGAGAAAGTCCGTCCGCGGGGAGCTCGTGCTCGTCACGGGCGCCGGCCACGGCGTGGGGAGAGCGACGGCGCTCGAGTTCGCCCGGCGCCACAGCCGGCTGGTGCTGTGGGACATCAACAAGGTAACGGCGCCGCTCCTGGCCCGGCCCCGCGATCCCCGGGGCCGCGGGGCTGCCAGCAGCGCACCCCGGGACCCGCATCCGCACCCGCCGCCACCGGCTCCCGCTCCGGGGTTTGGCCCCGCTTGCGCCGGGGGGTGCGGGGCGCCGGGGCCCGCCGCCACCCCGGGCAGCCGCGGGGGGACGCGGTGCCCGGCCGCTCGGAGCCGGAGCCCGCGGGACCCGCAGGGAGGCCTCTGCGCTGAGCCGGGGCCGAGCCCGCTGCGGGCGGGCGCACGCACCCTGGGGACGGTGACGGCTCCGCCGCAAACGTTTACGCCGGCCCAGACTCCGCGTTTCGGCTGAACTGGCTGGAACGCCACAAGGGCCGGGCACGTGGCGCGGTCAGGTGCAAACACGCAGAGAATGTCGCGCAGCAGGTGGCAGTGGCTGCGCGGAGGGGTGCGTGGCTGGGAGCAGGGCGCAGCAAAGGTGCCTGGCACGGTGGCCCACAAACTCCGGAGGGGTTCATCGTGTCATCCTGAAGCTGCAAAAAAACTGAACCCCAAAAAATCCCACAACCATACAGACAACCAAAAAAAAGACAAGGGGCCGTATAAATAGGGATGATATTATCAATTGTTTTCAGTATCCTTTCATGCTACCCATTACAACTAAGACCAGACTATGGAGGGGAGAGACGAGGCATGGTATTAATCTCCCAGTCTGTAAAGGACCACTGCCCAGCAGTCTTGTCCACGTTAACCGGAATGCTGGGGGAGGGGGTGGAAGAAATAAACTTCAAAGTGAGCAAGACCTGGCTTTGGTGCTGGGAAATACATTGCAAGGTGGGTGTAAGCAAGCACTGAAATACAATGCCAAAGGAGGTGGTGGATCCCAAACGTTTTAGGAATATGCATCCTCGAGCCAGATGCCTTGACAAAGGCCACATTCCTGGCGGCCATCAGTCTTACGCAGCAGCTGGGGCTGAGTAGAACTGCCCAGTCACCCACCACAGGGATCTGCACAGCTTCTATCGAGTGCTCAGCTGTTCCAGGCCATTGGTAAACTGGGGCTTTTCATTGCACAGGTCCCCATCGGCATGGTTTTCTGGCACCTGGGGACAAGGCTACAGCAGAGTCACTTCTGCCCACACTTAGTGGGTTGATATAATGACTTAGGTGAGCTTCTGTAACATGTATGTCAAAAGCTGTTCTGGTAAGAAATGCCTCTCAGCTGTGCACTTTGGAGCACACCTCTCGTCTCACACCCAGTCTGTGAATACAGCAACGCACAGGCCCACTTTTCATACCTCAGGGGGGTGTGGGGTGTGTATGTCAGCTGGGCCTGTGGTTTATGAGCCCGGTTTATAGTCACAATGTCCGCCTGCTGGCTGTGAAGTCACCAAGCGCGCCCTTTCTGCAGCCGAGCTACGAGTGCTTCACCAAGGCAAACTCACTCTCGTTGCCACATTCCCTTTCCGACAGTCACTCTACACGGGTCCAAATTCAAGGTTGGAAAACTGGTCCTCCCACGGACCCTGGCTACAGCACTTTCCCTGGGTAGCCAGGAACTATCCAGGGGCTTGGCAGCCGCTAGGCAATCCAGACAAATCCATAGCCTCTAACTGGCCTGCTGTGGTGCCCGAGCAGCAACACGCGGGCAGGGTACAGTTGCACACACGTGTCTTTCTTTTCTGCCTCGTACAGCATGGCGTTGAGGACACGGCAGCAGAATGTGAAAGGCTGGGAGCCACTGTTCAAGCCTTTGTGGTGGACTGCAGCAAAAGGGAGGAAATCTACAGCGCTGCAGAGAAGGTAGGGGAGCAGGGGCACGTCCAAAGGCTTACCCAGAGCTGCTTGATTTTCAGAAAAGTCAGGAAAACAAGAAAAGAGGTCTTGTATGCAAACTGCGCCAGCCCCTGTAATCTTCCCATTTCTTGCGGCTTTCTGTACGAAGAGTGAAGTAGCACTTCGAGATTGCAGGCCGTCTCTTCCTCTTGTGAGGCTCTGGCATATTGCACCTCATTGCAGAGTTTGCTCCTTAGACTTCTGGCCCCTGAAGAAACTTCTGCCTTCTAGTTTCTTGAACAGCACGCAGGCAACACTGGGGACCTATGAAACACTTCACTGTCGAGGATATGGTCCAGCTGGTTCAGAACAGTCTGCCTGCCCATAGTCCCAGCTGTGACTACACAGAGCATACTGTGCCTGTGGGCAATGCCTGGAAGGCTACAAATACTAACAGTAATTAAGGGACAAGCATCAGCTCTAAACCAGGTGTCATGGTACCACTGCACAGTACCTACCACGTCTGGAAACGTGGCGCATTCTTACTCTCTCTCTCCCTAAAAGAAATGACACTAAGAGTTAAATTAGTTGTCATTTGTCTTCCTCAGCCTTGCATGTTTTTGACGGTGAATGACCCGCACATTTCTGGGTTCTTTCCTGTCCAAAAGGTGAAAAAGGACATCGGGGACGTCTCCATCCTCGTGAATAACGCTGGTGTGATCACAGCTGCCGACCTGCTCTCGACTCAGGACCACCAGATTGAAAGAATGTTTGAAGTCAACATTCTTGCTCACATGTGGGTAAGGGCCACTACCAGCTTCCTATCTATAGGTTTTTGGGAGCGTTGTTCAGGAGGCATATTTAGACTCTTTTCAGCTACCAGTGAATTACAAAAGCATCTTTCGGAAGCGTATAGCACAGGGGCACCCAGCTAGACTGACTGTTGGGAAACTTGACTAACCTCCTGCTGCTCTGAGCCCGGCCGAGTGTTTTCATTCTCTCTTTTCTCTGTGTGAGCCACCCGGCGACAGCCTCATCTGCAGCATGGGTTGGTCTCTGTCAGAGGTGTATTAGGGTTCCTCTTTGCAGCAGGTAGTTTGGGCACCTGCAGCTGAGCGCCGAGATCCTGCAGGTGGACGGTACACAGCTGAAAAACACAAAGCAATGTTTTTATCAGCTGACCTGCACAAAGGGCAGCCAGCACATGGCCCAAATGGCCAGTAAGCTGCAGGGCACAGCCAGGCCTGGACCCTCCCTGACTGCAGCCACCAGCCAGGCTGATCTCCCCGAGTGCTCCTCCCTGCACGGTTTGTACCTTGCTGTGTCACCACCTTCCCTCCCGGCTCCCTGAGCTACTTCCAAGCCCGTCTGCCATCAGTCCTGCCTCTCCTCTCTCATCTCTCTGCAGACTTTCTCACAGCTTTCTCCCAGCAGTCTGAGTTGAGGTGACACAGCCGGGGCCTACCAGAGCTGAGCCTTGGGTCCTCAGCATGCCCACAGCTGACCCCTGAGGCAGGGCACATGCCCACAGGGGTTACAGAGTGGGACGGTTTCAGCCCTTAAGGACTCCTTGTTTGTGGCAAGAAAAGAGAAGCTACAGGTTGGCAAGTGTTGTATTCTGTGTGCTGGGGTGAGACACTGGCAGCATTGCTGCTGACACCTGAAACCTAGAAAGCAGCCTAGGAAAGATGTGCAAATCAGCTCCTGTTTATAGCAGAGTTCCTGAAACATTCCTGCTTGGAAAACAGGTTCCCAGTTGTGCCAGCTGAATGGAGAACAGGGGTGTCTGTGGCTGTCAGAATCAGAGGTGCTGTGCAGCACATAGCATTAGCATTAGTTGCTTTATTAATCATAGTCAGGGTCGGTGCTGAATATGCCTAACAAAACATTGTTCTTTTCCACCTTTCCCCCCCGCCCCCTGCATTTTTGCCTCTTGGTTTAAATGACTTTCAAGACCACGAGAGCTTTTCTGCCAGCCATGATGAACAACAACCATGGTCACATTGTCACGGTGGCTTCGGCAGCAGGCCATTTTGTGACTTCTTTCATGGTGGCTTATTGGTAAGTGATTTTAAAATCAGCTCTCTTCATGTTATTTTTAATTGCGTCTTCCCCATCAGTAAGCACAGCGCACCCCAAACCATCTTGCCACTGGGTATGGTACGTCCAAAGACCCTGCTGAGGAGGAAGGAAGCACACCAGCCAGCACTTAAGGATGCCTGGAGGTTCTGCCCGATTTGCTCATTAGGTCTGACTGAATCAGGAGCAATGGTGTAGGAACAGTCATGAGACACACCAGCTAATGAAAGCTTCTCCTTTTTTCCCTCCCTCACCGATGCAGACTTTTGCTTAGCAAAAAAGGTATCCTCTTCCCTTCTCCTTCTTGGAAAGCAGTGCTCCTGTGAGTTCTTGTAGTGTTGTGAAGTAAAACCCTAGTACGTAGATTTTGATCTTTCTGCTGTTGTGGCTGTGACGGTAGTGTATAGAAATGCTTCTGCCATCATGACATAAGGTTAATTTCTGACTCTAGAATTACCTGCCAGAAGGTAGAAGACGTAATTATGCTGTGTTGTGAGCAACCTCACTGATGGAACTGAGAGGTCAATAGAGGTCAATACGCGGCCTGTTTCTATGAGAAGCACTTGAATCCGGATGCGTGAACAGAAACACTGTTAGACTGCACAGCAATTCTGCGTGCCACCTAGCCCTCTAAAGAGCAGCTCCAGGCAGAGCAATCTTCTCCTGGGAACACGCATTCTTACAGAGTCACTCACCGTTTGCAATGGGAGAGCTCCTGAGCCAGGGATTTTACTGGGATTACACTGTCCAAATCAATAGCAGTCCATACCCCGATTCTCTGGCCCTGCTTTCTTTTGGAGTTGGCTTATACTCCTGGCCCGCACCAATTTCTGTGGCAGTATGTTCCTCAGTTTTTTTGCACATGTAATACTCTGTTCTATTTCAAAACTCACACGCGACTGTCACAAGATGCTCCTGTGTGGTACAAGAAGCAGTAGAGGGTTGTTCTCTATTTCTGCTCTGCCCACCCTTCTGAAGTGTACAGCCTCTGGGTGCGCTCCTTCTGAGAATCTTCTCACATGGGAAAACGGGCAAGTCCATAGATTGATGCACATTAGCTATCATTTTCTAAGAATTCCTGACATTTGTCTTGTCTGTTCACCACTGAGGCAACTTCTTCTGAAAGATGCCCACTCTGCATTCCAGAACTACTTCCCCAAGCAGCAATATCTAATGCAGCACTACCCTCTGGCACAGGGAAAGTTAGAACTATCCCCTGCCCTGTCTGTCTGCTGGATTACATTTTCTTGCCTCCTATTTGCAGTTGTAGAAAGCTAGAAATAGTATTTCTGCCTTCTCAATTGTGCTTTTCCCTTCCCGCAGTTCAAGCAAGTTCGCTGCAGTTGGATTTCATAAAGCTCTGACAGAGGAGCTGTCTACCCTGGGAAAGGATGGAATCAAAACTACATGTCTTTGTCCCGTTTTTATAAACACGGGCTTTGTCAAAAACCCCAGTACAAGGTAACTACCAGAACTCTGCCTCCCTGTCCTTCCTTCTCTGCATCAAGGCACTACATATTAGCCCCAGCTGTAGACCTTGCTTTCCAGCTGACTGTAGGAAGCTGGAGATAAACGTTTGTATAGCACCGGCTAAGGAAAATGTGCGCTGCCATTTCACATGCATAACGGTTGCATTTGAATTACCTGAGTTTGTGCGTAATTGAAGCACTCTACATTAGCTAGTACTGCCCCTGTTGTACCGCTGTAGCTCTTACACATATGTGTTCTTGTCTAGGCTTGGAAAGATTCTGGAGGTTGACGAAGTTGTAGAGGCCCTGATGGAAGGAATACTGACCAACCAGAAAATGGTTTTTGTCCCATCAAATCAACGTCTTGGTTTACTTTTTGAAAGGCAAGTAGAAAAGAAAAAACTAAGAAAAACCACCCCCACCTGTATCAAATATAACTTGCTGAGTGTACAACCCTCAAACTTGCATCATCTGATTAAAGATTGTTTTATCTTAGAACACATCACAGGGTACTCACATAGTTCACGGCTTCTTTCTAATGACCATCAGCATACACCATTCACAGAAAGATTTTGTTGAATTTTCTCATAGATCATTATGATCTACTTTTTGCAGCTAACTGTTCTCAGTGGAGAACTCGAGCACTCTACAGACTGACAGGGAGGGAGGGGGGGAACAAGAGAACACTTCCCTTTGGCCTGCAAACAACGCTTTCTCTGAAACAGCAGCCTCAGAGAAGTTCCAGACAGAGCTGAGGACCTGCTGCTCATTAGTGTTTGTTTCTTCATGTCAACGCCAAAGACTGAGGTCACAGAGGCTGGGAAAATTGCTTTAAGTGGGCTCTATTGCTTCTCTCTGCCACGTAAAGCAAGATTTGTGCTCTCACACGTATTTAATATCCAGGGAGACTGCTCTGCTGAGGAGACATTTTTACCAGAGCTCAGGTTCCAAACCTGTAATTCACATCAGAACAACTAAATTAATTTTTCTATTAACTTTCACAGTATCTCATGAAAAAATTGGCAATTTGTTTATGAAAGCCAGCAAACTTAGGTCTAACCCCAAAATTTTTTTTTATCAGGTGGTGTGAAGATGTTTGGGGGGTTTCCTTTTTCCCGAGGAATTCCCCCAATTAACCAGATGAGGTTTGGAAATCAAAAGAGAAAGCAAATGCACATATCAATATTCAATATTAAACCTACCTAGATCCTGCAGTAATATTGCATTCTAAATCATGTCCAGTACATACCTGTCCTGGAAGTGTCATATATAGAAATGAGTGGGACTGGAATTAAACTAGAAAGAGACTGATGAGGGCTACACATTCTCTGGAAATAATGGCCAGGTTAAGGCTTTGTCTCAGTCTTTGTGTGTGCATGCATTCTGCTCCCAGACCAGCTATTCCCTCACCTGCAGTGCCACTTTTCCCTGTAATTTAAGTTCCTTAAGCCAGATTTAATTTCACATTATTATCTCTTTCAGGTTGTTTCCAGAACGTGCCCTGGATCTTCTGAAAAAGATGACTGATATCAAGTTTGATGCAGTTGTTGGGCAGAGAAGCACCCAGTGAAAAGCAAAACTTGATTCTCATTTCCCAGTGGCATGAGTGAAACCCAAACATGTGCTGAGCGTAGCTCAGCTGGTTTGATTCAGAGCAGAACTAAGACAGATGCTTCCAGGCCATTTCCAAGCACAGCTAAGGGTTTATCCCACACCTGCAGTAGGGACATACCTGCGTAACATGAAGCGTTAACAAAGCAGAGATGCAGCTCTAGAAGTCTAAAGGGCTGCTTTGGCTGTGTGTGTTGCATCGCCTCGATCTCCAAGTGCTGAGGCAGGTGGGGATTCTCTCAAAGCTCATCTTTGAGACAGCACCACTGTCTACTTGAGCACAAAGGGATTGCCTGCAACTATGTTCATATGGCCTCATCCCTGAGCAAAAGCATCTTGGAGGAAGCAATTTATAGAGGAGGTGGGTGGCCTGTTTCACCTCAATTGACCTTTTTAAATTTTAAAAAATGTGCTCTAATGAACGTTCAAGAGTTTCATGTGCTTTGTAGCAAGTACCTGAAATAATACAGCTTCGTTTGTAGTGCAATACCCAATTACACTGATTATCAATTATGCATTTACACCATCAGCATTCCTTATTCCAAATAAATACAGTTCTTTAACCCAAAGGTGTCTCTCAACAATGAAAGTGGCAACCAGGTCCAAGGAAGGACAGTGGAGCAGGTGCCGCAATGGTGAAGGGGTCAGGCAGAATCTGCCGACAGGCAGGTCAGGCCGCAGGGATGAGGCAGGTCCCCGGTCACACCGGCAAAGCACATCGGGATCAGTGAGGTGCAGGGCCAGGCATGGCACGCCGGCAGCACAGCCCGTGCGGGTGGCAGGTGGCAGACGGTGCATGGGGGAAGGTTCCACCTGAGCCACCTCACAGCTCCTCATCACAAGCTGGCAGCCTGCTCTGACAGGGCCCACCCCGACCAGCAGGTTAGGCCCCCAAAGGTCTTTGGCCTGTGGTACAAGAGAACAGCACCTGATGACACACGGGTCAAAGACCCCTTCAGAGCACAGATTATCTTTCCACCTACTTGTGCAACTCCTGACTGTGCCAGGCCCTTGCTGGCTCACAGCCATGTGAGGGAGGCCTCAACATGCTGCTGGAAACGGGTGGCTTCCAGCAGAATCCGTCCCACTCACCTGAGCATTTCATGTTGTTCTGTAAACTGAGGTTCTTCAGAAAAGGGAAAGCCTTAGGTGGCAACAGGTAGGAGTTTGTGCTGCTGGCAGCACAGATGGCAAAAAATGGTTTCTTTTTTGCTTGTGGTAACAGTACATTCGGGGTTTGTCAAAGTAAGAAGTTCCCAGCTTGGGATCTTCTGCTTCTCAGTGCAAAGATTCCTGTAGCCAAGATAGGAAAAAAAAGAAGGGGTTTGCAAAATTCAAGGCATTAAAAAAAATAATTTAAAGCTATTAAAGAGTATTAGAAATGTTTTTTTATTTAAATCCAAGACCCTCCAAACCCCAAGACATTTGAGAAGCATGCTCTGAGTCCTGAAGTATAAAGGAGGCTCATCTGGATGCATGTTCAGTAACTTATTTTGTAAATCTGTTTTGCCTGCCTCAGAGGCATCCACCGAATCCAAGAATAGTGATTTAAAATCTTGTGTCGAATTACGTTCTTTTTTTTTGCGCTGCTTCTGTTTGAGCTTCATATTCAGCTCCTGATAAGAGGACAGGCCCGTCACAACTCAGAGCCTCCTCTCCACATTGACTGGGGCTGCAAGTTGTCTGCTTTGCATAAAGAAACAGACACAAAAGGAAGGATTTAAGCCTTCTCCTCCTGAACACCAGTGACAGAATTGAATCACCAAGCCTCCCAGGCTCCTCAGTTCTCCTTCTGGCCACAACAGAGAACTGAAGCTCATCCCAAAGTCTGGTCATTATGGGTGCCTAGCAGGAGCCAATGCAAGCAAGCTTCATACAGGCACCTACATTTGTACCAAATTTGAAAAGCAATACTTCACACCCTGGCTTAGGACACATCATGAGCCAGGTTAGTGATTTCAGCCTCATGCTCTGCCTCCCTCCGAGGCATCTCTTGGAGTCGGTGTTTCCCCGCCTCATGCATCTTGGCCATGGCACTGACTGGAGCCCTGTGCCAGGAAAATAACAGCACCGCTGAGCTGTGTAATTAGGGTCTGGCCCAAACACCGATGTATTAATTAAGAACAGAATTAAGTTCCAAGAGAAAATTAGGAAGTGCCTGGCTCTGAATCTCTTCACTGCAGTCAACCCAGACTCCTCCACGCAAGATAACAGTGAAGCTAGAGCACTGGGACATGAGCTAGAGGTCTGTGGAGCTCCTTCCCCAGCTCATCCAGCTGTTTCACTCTCAGAAAGTACAGGAGTGTGACCCCCCCAGGGATTTTATGTACCAGGCACACTGTGTATTCCCTGATCTGCTCCACCCAGCATGCAGATGCCACTGCTCTGTCTGCCCTGCTAGCTGACAGAGGCTCTCTTTCCCAGCACAGGAGGCATGAAAAAGAATTCCCGGTAACACAAACCCTATAGCTGTTTTTGTGAGCTATATGGCCAGACACCACACTTGTGCACTGTTTTGCAGTCACCCATACTGTTGAAGTGTCAGCATGCTTCCTGGCATAGTTTTGGCCCATAACTGTGTCTGGAAACACATGCTTTGGCACAGTCTGGGGGCAGTGCATCCCCACGCACAGAGCTGCTGGGCAGGCAGCGTGAGACCTTCCTCTTTGTAAGAGGAGAGGAAGCCTTCTGAGGACACCATCCAAACCAACACTGAATAAAACAAAGAAGCAGCTGTGATACTTTCCCTTTGTCCACTATATATGTGGACCTGACTGGTCTGAAATTTGAAAGGCTCGTTATTAGAGGAAAGAACATTTAAAACAATATTTAATGAAAATATTTAACATTCATAATTTCTTCATCATGATTGGTAAAAGTTTCAAGAGTATATAAGTGGCTTCAACTCATCTCAGTCACATGGAGTCTTACTGAATTCGTAATGGCATGGATTAAAGCTCCCCACAGCACTGCAGCCTGATGTGTCTCTTTAGCAAAGTGTAAGAGTATTTCTTCCTTGGAGACTGGCTCTGGCTGCATTTTTGCTAAGTCTTTGAATCCTACTCAGAATGTTGAGTATCATCCCAAATTGTGTTTCTTGTTACAAACCTAGGGCACTTAAAAGTGAAAATCACAGCTGTACATCTTATTGCTACTGTCTGCTAGCACCGAGGCCTCAGCCTCATGACTGGGGCAACACTCACAGTATTTTAATGCTTGCAGACAATGACGGTATGCAATTTTAGGCAGCATTTCAGAACATGGATTTCCAAATGCACAGAACTTCTTGAACCCAGCAGTTCAGTGAAAGGGGTTTTTGTTCTGTTGTGGGGTTTTTTTTTCCCCCTACTTTTCCACTGAAATACAGTATCTGAGATCACTGGCTGTTTACTGTGTTGCAAAACTGTCTCCAAAATTCCATTCTGAATCAATTTTTTGGTATTCTAAACCTCTGAGATTCTTTCATTCTGCACCTAGTATCTGGCCATGCATTTTGCCCTTTTCCAAACAGGTCTCTTGCTTTCTGTACTTACAGAATGTTTGGTTTGAGCTTGCCACTAAGAGGATCGCAGTTTTACTGCAAAACCTCTGTTAGAGTATGAATAAGCTTACATGAACAAGCCAGGTGTTACTAGGAGTAAACACGCTCCCATGCAAACTATTTCCCCTCTGTGTTCTCAGCCTTTCAATGTTCACAACTGTTAGCTGATAATTTTCCAAAACATCACAAAAAGTTTTTCAAGAAACATTCCAGTTAAACAGATGCTCCAACAGGAAGATATGCTTATTGCTTAAAAATAATCCAGTGACCATAGCAACTGTGTTTTTATATAAAGGTATTCCATGCACTCATGTTCACTAGTACCTACCAGTTTGCTAATCACAAAGTAATCTCTAATGGAAAAAAAACCCAAACACTGAGCAGGAACTCGTACTAAACTTTTGATGACCACATAGCTTTGATGATTAAATGCTGCTTGTTTCTTTGAAGAGTTAACCTGGAATATAGTACCTAAGAATTTGTTCAAGCCTTATAGCACTGACACGTGTACTCTAAGAGAGATGAAAAACTGAAGATCATTTAATAACTGTTCTTAATATTATGTGGAGGTGGTGGTCTGCATTTACCCTCATCTAGTGATTTCTGTATAGTTATACTAAAATTATACTGGCAAAAGACAGGATTCAAGCCTTTCTGGTATGAAAAAGAGTGAGGGGAGAAAAAATATTTATCTGGAGCTCAATTCTCAAAGACCTTAAAGCATACACATGTAGTTAACACCAGTTAACGGGCTCTGAGAACTGAGCTCCAGATAAATATTTTTTTTCCCCTCACTCTTTTTCATACCAGAAAGGCTTGAATCCTGTCTTCTGGTTCTGGCTATACCACCTAATTATCAGTGTTACCTTCCCAGCTAAACACTTTGTTCATATGGCACATTTCCACTTCTGTCCTCCTTTCTCTCCTTGACATAAAATGGTATCAAGAGCCCTTTTAAACACAAGCACAATTCCAAGGGGATTTTAATGAGTTTTTCTGGGAAGAGGCTACACCAAGATTTACCACAAGCAAAGTAATATGGTACAAAAAAAGATAAAACATTTTAGGTTAACTGGCTATTTCCTTGGAAGTACCCTTTTAGGTAACTCAGAGCTACATGTCAGTTCCTGTGAATGTAATGAATAATTTCAGCCAAAAAAAAAAATTGAGGAAGATAAATTGAGCTAAGATTACTTTATCAGAGAAAAAATAAATGCAAATATATATATACATTTTAAATTAAGTCACCATGACAAAATATGTGGTTTCCATGGTTTTTCTTTATGCAAAAGAAAACCTTTACTCTGGGATAGGATGATGCAGATCCTGCTTCACAAAGGCTGTGCATTTCATATATACAGGCCAGTTGTTTGATATATAACAGATACCTTTTCGGCCAAGGAAGTTCTGCCTGGGCCACACAGCTAACATCAGCCACAGGACACATCAGGATCCCACTGTGCCAGTTTAAAATAACCCTTTTAATAACTGTTTCTCATTTTAGCAAGTTTAAAAGAGTACAGGTGCAGTAAGAATATTCTACTGAGCATGAACTAAACTTTATTCCTCACAAGGACAAAGAATGTAAGAGCAAAACCAACCTGACGCTAACTGAAGCACAGTTACAGCTAACGCAGTTACATTGCTCCTGAGATTCAACTGAGTATCTCTGCACAGGACTGTGGAGATACTTTGTAAAGGATACTCCTTTTATATCTGTTAATTGTAATGGATATAACATCAGGAATGAGTGGCTAAGAATCATTTAAAAAAGCAGCATTTCATGAACATGCTTTATACTGACTGCTTATATGTTCATTTCCTAGAGAAAGAATTCCTGACCCACAAGAATTATTTTGTTCCTAATCCATATGGTTAATCAGTAACCAACTCAGGGACAGGAGTGGCTGCAGCTCTGGCTGCTCAGGAGCAAAGAACAGATAAAAAGGAAGGAATGGCAGCATGTGCCAAATGGGTGTATTCTCCTTTAGCAGGATGATCTAAGGCCATGTATACCCCAAGCCTACAGATAACAAAGCAGCAGCACAGATTTTTCAGATAGTTATTTTTCAAGCCATGGATTGATTTAATCTTACCCTGTCACACAACACTTTATATCTGCAGCCTCAGAAGTCATGAAACTTAGGATGCTCCGTACACAGCTACATTAAGCACAGATCAGGATCCTCTCAAGTTCTTAAACATAATATGGGTGATAGACAACCAAATCCTAAAGCATGATCCTCAAAATTCTGAAGGCAGTTTTAGACAATGCCTGTGTTGTGCAATGCTGAGCTCCCTCAGCGCTAGCTCAAAGGCACTGAGAAAGAGATGTTTTGCATATATATAGATAGCTCCAAGCTTAGCTGCTACCTTGGAGCCCGGCTGTGTTAGTGCAGCTCTGTAGTAATGTGTTTGGGAAAGTGATTGTTCTTCATTCAGCAGCTAACTCGAGGATCTCTGGATGATGCCAAGGGACACAGTGCAAACCTATGCTCCCTGCGTGACACCTTGGCAAGATACAATTACCTGGCATTCAGCCTCTATCCGAAGCCTTCTCAAGGTAGGTGTTTGTGGTCCTGCAGGATCTCACCCTGTAAGCGTATGTGGCACATACTGATTCAGCTGAGCTTAGCACACAAAGCCACCATCACTCAACACCCAAAGACCCTTTTCATCCATGCTTCTGTCCTGTCTCTGAGCTGTCAGGTCATGATTTCTCTTTTGGATCAAGTGAACTGCATTTCCCCCCTGAAGAGTAACACTGAAGAAAACAAAAAAATCAGCTATTTAAACTTTCATAGTTGGCTCTTTAGTCATATATCTGTTTCTTTCTCTCTGTGTTCCTTGAGAATTCTTACTATCAGGGAATCAAAATACTTTAAAATTATTTTTTTCAGAGGGTACTCCTGTTCTCAAAGCATCCCTGCTTGATAAAAGTGTCTATCCCTTGCCTGACTGGACACAGTTGGAAACCATTTCTTAGTTTGTTAGCATTAATCCTGGATACAATATGTTTAAAAACAGCAGAAAAATACAGGACAATAAATGTCAGTTTTAAGAACCTGTTGCATTTCTCAGTATAGTAAGTCAGCATTTACAGCAAGGAGATAAACTATTGAAGTCTTACAAATCCCTTAAAGGCAACCAACCAAGTAGCTTAGCAACCATCCAGGCTTTATTCTTTTGTTGTAGATTACTTAAAATGATCATTAATCCTGCTACGAAACTTCTAATTCCATAGTCTCTACATTGCCTAACTTCAGACACAGTTCAAAGCTTGGGAGTCTGAGGCCCCTTTCACTACTAATATGTCTTTTGTGTTCTTAAATTACTGTTGCAGAGCTAAGGAGATGGCTGCACAAACTTAATTAAATACATTAGGAGACTAATCAGATTTCAATTTCCTAAAATGTAATTCCTGAACAGTGCAATTTTATATTAACTGCATTTTCTAGAAGACGTTTTCTGATTCTACAATTGCTAATCCAATGAGCCAGTGTAGTTTTAAACTCAAGTCTTTAAAAGAACCCAATCACATAAGTTATTTTATATTTACTAAGAGAACAGAGGAAAAGTATTTACCAGAATAGTCACAAAGAAATCTAGCCTCAGTGTCTCTCCACACTCAGGAAAAGGTAACCTCTTGCTGTCATCAGAAATTACACTCCATACATGTAAATCACTACTTGCAAGGACTTAGTAGATATATGTATCTGAGGGAAGGAGGGGAACACTGTGCCAAAACCCCCAATGGCAGCAAAACTAAACAATGGCATCTTTGTGGGTTAAAGGCCTGATCAAACCATTACTGAAATCAAAGGGACTTTTTGGTGGTTTCCAGGGGTGTTGGATGAGTGCCACAATACATTACAAGCAGTATCACTAACTCAAAACCAGAAATAAGAGCACAAAGGCATTAGTTTCTTATTTAGAATAGCTGTCTGCCCACAGATTCCTCCCACCTTTTAACAGAACAGAGTGATGACCTTGCTCCAATCCGGGACACTCATCTCAGGAAGCTGGGAGGAAAGATTTCCTACAACTTCTTAAGTCCAGAAGTTGTAGGAAGTTAAACCTTGAAGAGAATCAATCTGGGGAAGTAAAGCAGCTGCCAGGCTGGACAATGTGGACATACGATGTAGAAACTATGAGGCCAATAAAGAACAACAGTGTGCAATACAACAGAATGCAAAGAGAAAACTGCAAAACACAAAGCTCTGACGAACTTGTTGCCATCAGACCATCAGCTGTGTGCCTGTGGCTCCTGAGGCCTGCTGGAAAGCACTCTTCTTGACCCTCTGACCAAGAACTCAGTCTGTATGGGTCAGTCTGTCTGATCACAACCTTCTGGAAATTTCTCATGGCCAGCAGTGTCTCTGCCATGCACATACAGGTTAGTAGCTTTCAAACACATGGATGGATTTAGGGAGGATGGCTTGGTTTTTTGTATTCAGAAAAATAGCCACTAAGGGACTGCTGAATCGGAATTTTCTGAGGGGTGTTTATGCAAAACCTAAAATGTTTTTGGCTGATCAAAACTAATGCACTCTGGGCAGTTCAGCACATCATGTAATCATTTCAGCTGTTTGCTAATGAATTGTCACCACCTCTGAACTCAATTAAATACATGGCAGGGTGATAGGGAATAACAATGCAAACACATTAAATAGTTGTATTTTACATAATAATGATTATCCCCATTTTCCCATGGATAGTGTTCTGGTTCTATGTCAAACAGACCAGCTCAAATAGCAGTGTTTAGCTAGACATTCTTCCCTTTAAAAACTCCAAAATAAATGTGCATCTCCTCCTAAGCATAGTATGTGTGTATTCAGTGTAGAACTGTAAACTTCCAGCCACTCATTCTCAGATAAGCATGGATTTATGAAACACTTTTCCTGCTTTTCAGCAGAATTGTGCTGTATTCAGGAAAAAAAGGAAATCCTAGAATTATTATGCACATCTATAGAGGTGAACCTGACATGCAGCATGAGAGTCCAGCTTTCAACTCTGCAGTATGTAACCGGAAAAACTATTGAGCTATTTAGCTGTGGGGCTGGAGGTGGAGGGCACTTTCAGTCGGCTATAGTGGTGCTTGCCTTTGTCCAAAGCAATTATTTAAGCAGACTCCATACTTCCCAGGACATGTATTTCTTTAATAAGGTCTTTCTTCAATTCCAACAGTCTGTAAAACGTTCCTAGCCAACTCTCTTAACATTCTCAACTCAAGCTTTAAGCAAAATGGGATCAAGACTTATCCTTACTGCTCCACAGGCCAAGAGACTACAGAGACAGAAACAAACCTGGGGGGAAAGCGTGTAATAGGGAAATGTATTCCTACACTGAAGGGGGTGTATGGCAGCACTGTGCAAGACAGGTAATTACATACTGCACAGGCCAGAGCTGGTGGACAGGTGGGGAGGAAAGAGCTGGTACAGCCTTTTCCCTGCTCTCTCTGAACTCATGAAGAATAGCTCCTCCAAAACCTGTAGTGGGATCACTATGATCTGTATTACCTAGGAGATTGCACTAGGTCTGATTTTGGGGGACAGGGTGATGGTATTACTCAGGAATTATGCTGCCTTCCCATTGAAGGGCAGCTCTTTAAAGTGCCAAGAGTAAAGCAGGTAAGTTTTGGTACATGGCATTGAAACAGAAGGGAAATACAGTTATGAGTGAATACCAAGCCAAGAGATTCATTTTTGCTGTGAAACTGTCCTGGAATAGATATGTGCTCCAGCAGCACCTTCAGTTATGTGCAAATTTTGGCAGTGGTTTTGTTTGTTTTGTTTTTTTTTTTTAAATTGGCCTGGAAAATATTTTTTCACAGAAACCACTCCCTAATGGAAAAAGAATAGCTAAAGTAACAGACCAACTACAGCAAGAAGAGCAACTATTCTCACAGGCCGTTTGATAAACGAGAGGAGCTGCCACAGGATTAGCCACCCTGCACTGCCACCAGCTCTTGCTGACCTCTGCGGGTCTCTGTCGGAGAAGACGAAGGCAAAGCGTGGCCAGAGCAACTCAAGCCAGCAACACATCAGACCACGGCCCTGGAGCAGCAGCAGCTGCTTCGTGCAGCCGCCATCCACTGCCTGAGCCACAACAAACTGCTGCTGGCCCACTGCTACGCAGCGCCGGAGCGCACGTCCCCGCTCGGAGCACGCCTGCTCGCCTCTTTCCTCTCAACACATCGCTTCACACCAGCACAGCCCTCCCCTCGGCGCCTCGTTTTTCCCGTTTCTTCAGAGGTGGTTCGGAACTACAGGTGCCGCCGGGCGCCCGAGCTCCTGCCCTCAGGGGCGGCACCGCGCGGCCGGGAGAAGCGCAGGGAGAAGTATCAGCTCAGAGGCGACCCGAGTCCTTCCTCCCCCTAACGGGGTGCTTCACGGCGGGGGGCGAGGTGCTGGGTTTTCGTCACGGTGCGAGGCGGCAGGGGCACGAGCCCGGCGGGCGCCACGGCAGCGCGGCCCCACCTCGGCTCCCCTCACGGCCGCAGCGCGGCACCCCGGCGCGCGCCCCGCCCCGCCCAGCCCGCCCCGCCCCGCGGCGCATGCGCCCCGGCCCGCCGCCCTGCCCCGCGCGGCGGCGCCTCCACCCCCTCCCGGCCCGCACCGCACCGCACCGCAGCGCTCCCCGGCTCTCCGCGGCAGCAGCAGCGCAGGTGAGCGGGGCGGGCGCCGGGCCACTCGCCCCAGCCCCTCCACCCCCCGGCGTCGGGAGAGCTGCACCGCGCTCCCGGGCCCTTCCCCCGCGGCCGCGCTTCTGCCGCTGCCGCCCCTCGCCGTCGTACCGCGCTCGTTCTCGGTCAGGGCCCGCCGCCGCCATGGTGGGCCCTGCCTTTATGTAACCCGCCCTCCCCTCAGGTATGCCGGGGAGCCGTCCTGCCTGTGTTGGCGCGGCGGGCTTCCCTCCTCCTCACAGCCCCCCCGGGACGCCCCGGCCGCGGCCCCGAGCCCGCCCCTCAGGGGCTCCTTCGGCCGTGGGGCTGGTAACGGGCCCGGCTGCCTTTCATTGCGAGCGGTCACGGCCGGCTTCAGAAACCCAAACCGACCCCGGATTTCTTGTAAATTAACCTAGAAGCGGGGCAGATCACGCAGGGCGGGGGTGGCGGCTGCCTGGGCTGGCCTCTCCTCAGCGTCAGGGGGCTCGTCCCTTGGGAGGCACTGCGGGGTCCTGGCCGTACAGAGTGCTTGTTGCCGCGCAGCTCAAGCACGGAGATAAAAACATGAAATCAACTGAGCTAGTAGTCCACTCGGTTCAAGATGCTGCGTCTAATTTCCCTACCGTGGAGACCGCAGCCCAAGAAACTAGTACCATGGTGGGCTTACATTGACATCCTGTAATGGATAACAACCGGAGTCAGTTCGGTTACCCCAAACCAATTCTGGTGTTAAAAAACAGCAAGAAATTGCCTGTTGCTGCAGGGGGGAAGCCGCAGGAGTTCCACATCTCTCTTTCCTTCTCAAATGAGAATTTCAGATGCCACAACTCTGCCAGCTCTTTATATTGCCTGCTTGAGTTTCTTTCCTGCTTTGGTAAGTTCCACCTACCCATCTCCACTTGAGCAGATTACTTACAGGTTGCATGGAAGTACCCGTTAATCAGGCTCTTGTCCGTAAGGGGCATCGAGGTAGTTCACAAACCAAACAGGGCCTCCCAATTCATAGCTGTATTTTCACCTTTGCCTAGTCGCTCCTATGTATGCTGCAGCAGTAAAAGTTATAAAACTCGGATGTACCTGGCTTTCTGTGCCTGTTGCAAAGGCTTCTGGGGGTATAATCAAGAAACAATTCACATGTGTGACTGTAGAAAAGTACCACAGCAGGTAAAATAGCTCATCAAATGTTAACAAGGTAAAACTACAGCAGCTGTGTCACATACGGCTTTGATTGCTTGCAATGGAGGTTAAACTGCAAAAGGATGAGCTGCCGCCTTAAAGCAGTTTGATGTTTTTGAGTTAGTTTGGGCTGATTCCCCCATATAATCTTTGTAAACTCTTGTGCTGTGTAAGTGTGTCTGCTTTGTAATGTGCCAAGGTTGTACCTGTAGTTTCTGTGCAGCATGTGATTAGCAACGTACTCATTACTTGCTTTATCAGTTGTTAGTGAGACCTCAGTAGCCTGGCATCCAGCTTTCTATTTGGCTGTTTATTTGTAAAAGGAAGTTTAATCAGACACAATCATTGTGTAATTACTGCCAGTAATGAGATGCAAGGCAGCATGGTACCCGGTTAGTCAGTGTCTTCATTCTCCCTCAGCAGGCTTCACCAAACAGATTCTTGTAATAAGCATTTCCTGCATCAATAGTTGCAGCTTCTTGGGTTGT
The DNA here is from genome assembly GCF_023634155.1 of Falco peregrinus. Taxonomy (NCBI): domain Eukaryota; kingdom Metazoa; phylum Chordata; class Aves; order Falconiformes; family Falconidae; genus Falco; species Falco peregrinus. Next base: position 17,575,142 of record NC_073722.1, read on the forward strand.
GAAACCTTTTGTCTGGTATTACACCTCTACGCACTCTTGATTTCAAACAGATTTTGAAGGAACCTTGCAGCTCTGGGACAAAAGAAAGATGATACTGCTTTATGGTTTGAGCTGTTTGACTTGAGTGTAACATGAGGTTGCAGCTTCAGTGAATCTTGACTGTAGATGAGAGAATACAATGATGGTTGCCAACTATGGCAAGATAGGGGTGGTGGGTGTATGGAAAACTGTGTTTGGCTACAGCTCTGGGATACTTTGGTGGTTACCATGCATCAGGATAAAGGGCAGCTAGCAAATTACTTAGAAATTATTTTGCTCTCTGTTAACACTTCCCAGGAAGGGCTGAACTAAACGGTACTGTGGAGACCATTAAACTACTGTTATTTTTAATCAGGTCCATCAGAGTAGATAATAGTGCCTCTCCTTGGTAAGGGCCTATTCTGTGTTCTTACAAACATAAAGTACTAGTTAAAATTTTTATTACATACCTATCAATATTTCATTATGCTCCCAAGAACTGCGCTGACTTGCTTTTTTTTTTTTCTTCTGTGTTTTGTTCTATTTTTTGGATATTCCCAAGGTTACCTTGCGTAAATAAATCACTTCCTAGGTATACCTGTATCTGCAAAGCAGATCCTTCCTTTGCTGTTTTGGGGCTTCTGAGGGGTTTGGGTGGTAGTTCTGAAGCAAAAGTAAATCAAGCATCAGTCATGGCATATTAAGTGGTTTGTTTGGTTTTGATTATGCAAGATTGAACAAAATTGTCAGCCTGTTACCCATACAGCCCAAAAGACAGTTGGTCTTTCTAGTGTTCAATGGAAACTGGGATTAAACCTCAGTAGAACTTTGTAGAGCATATTTATATATTGGATCAAAGGAAGTGGGGAAGAAGGTGTCTCAAAACAGCATTAAGGGATTGCCAGGCAGAATTCTTTCCAAAATGAGATTTTATCAGACTATGCTTTCATGCTTTACAAAACACCTCTTCTGCCCTTCTTCTGTTGCATTTTTCCAAGAAAGGGCAGTCCTCATTCACTGTTTGTGTGTCTATAGCACTGATGGGGTTTTGGTTATAGAAGCTGATGAAAGATGGTGCCACCTACCCATTTCACTGGTTTCTGAGCTATCTGTGTGATAAGTAACACAAAATAATAAATGTCATTTTTTGCTACAAAGAAACCTTGAAATACCGAAAGAATCTAGAAGTTTTATGTTAGTGTTGTCTAAGAAATTTTTTATTTCTACAAAAGAAAGCTGGATGGTTTTAAACAAGCTAAACCAGTTAGATGTGTGGTTTCTAATTTTATTTTTTTTTCTGTTGAATTAACTTCCTGCTGAAAAGTACAGTAGGCTTAGGCTTGTAATACAGAGTGTAACTTGAACTTTCCCAAGTTTTCCAACCTTGTCTGATTTGACCTAATTAGCATGGTCATCTGAGCAGTTTTACGTGAGGTTTCCCTAACTCCTTTGATGGAATTGGTGAATGGAGAAGAGGGGAGTACTGAAGTTTTTCTACGCTATTTTGTCTAACAGGTTTTTTACCTCCCGTGTTCCTTCGTGGTGACACAGCTGTAACCAGGCTGAACAGTGAACAGCTGCTCGTGCAGTCCCTGTCAAAGCTGCTGCTTGGCTGCAGTTTGCACTGTAGCTGCCTCTTGCCTTTCCCGTTTCTCTTCCTCTGTCTGTTTGTTAGCTCTGCCAGCTGCCCTCTTTTCAAATGTTCAAGTTTTCTTAGTACAACAGAGGACAACAGATAGACTGGTTCTGTTAGCTAGATCAAACTGCAGAAGATCTTGTCGCTGCATATGCTTATCTAATCTTGAGGTCAGCAGAGTCTCACCGTATGAGACAAGTTAGTTTTACACAGCCACACATACAAACTTGTATATATTTATATGCATGCAGTCTGTTCGTACTCGAGGCACTTCCAAAATCTCCCTCCTCCTAGGGCTACAAACTTTGCATTTAAAAAAGGCACATTTCTCATCTCCTTCTATTAGAAGCATCTTGTGTTTTCTGAGTGAGGTTAACTGTCCTTTGGACAGATCATGATATGATTTTTGTTTGTCTTGTAGCCAGGTAACCAAAATTGCATACAGGATAGTTGGTGAAACTTCACCTGTATCTTGATTTCTCCTGGACTACTGCCTTCTTTTTTCTAACTTCAGTACCACTGCTCATAAAGAGCACTGGATTTATGGCTGTCACAATAGCTTTCATCTAAACACTGCCTAGTTGCGGTTATACTGGGAATCTTGGTTTTGTTTCTGTTGTGTCACTGGAGTTTCTTCCTCCCTTGTGTCAATGGACAAATGAGGACCATTTCCTCTTTCTGGGGGGCACTGTCTCCCAGGGTACCTGACAGGAGGAGGAGGCCATGTACTCCAACATCTAGGTTGGCTTGTCAGCCAGGATTCCTGGGGTTTATTTTCATTACAGGGGAAAACAGAGCAATGTTCATTCATGTCCTGCTGCTGTCTAATGTCTTCCATTTCTTTTTGCTTCAAAATTATTGAGGTATTTTACCTCTACTGAACATAAGTAATTTATGTGACTTGAGGAATTTTACACTTAATTCAGTTTCAGATTTAGCTAGAATGTCTGAATCAAAATTGCTTCACTTCAGGATGTTACTGTTACCTGAATTGCAGCAGATAAAAGACAATGTGCTTGTGTTCTGCCCTCCCATCCCTCCTTGCTTTTCTAAATTTGATAGTGAGGAATAGCTAGGAAGGGATCCTCAGTCCCTTGCCTGAGGACCAGCACCAAGGACCAGAACACCAGCTCCGGGGCCTGGAACAGCTGCGCTCTGGGAACAGCAGAGATCAATACTTCTAAATATTTAGCTTGAACAAGGAAATTGCTGACCTGCTCTCAGAAAACAATGGTGAGCTATAAACAATGTGTAGTTTGGTTTTTTAATTCAGGCAGTTTTTATTCAGACACTCCATTAAAAGTGACAAGGAGTAACAGATGATGTTACGAATGAGGGACTTACTTTAGTTTTCTCAGAGTCGAGTCACTTTCTGTGGTGGTCACTTACACTCTTAGTGTAGTCAAAATACTAGACTGTACCGAGGCTGGAAAACTTAATTGCCAAGATAAAAGGGGAGCACGATATTGGGATTTTGAATGGCCATGGCAGTGTTTTGTTCTAGAGAGGAGAGACTGTGTAGCGTTTATGGAGTGCTAAAGTAACCTCAAGTACTTGGATGTTATTGTTCCATTACTGTTGATTTGGGGAGCAAATCTGTAAATGACTCTTCTCAGTTTGTAGATTCTTATAATTAACAGAGCATCATGCACGCTAACCTAAGTGCTGATGAATCCTCCTACCTAGTGCTTCTTAAACTAGTGAACTTCTGTGTAATTCAAGATGTGAAAATACAACTTCAACTTCTTGCTTTTTTCATATGCTATCCCTTTAAGGTTGCGCAATGACAAAACTACTTACCATTCCACTTCAAGCTGGAAGGAGGAGTAGGTTTGGAGTTGAAATATACTGACCTTCAGATTTCCAGAGTTTAGTATCTTGATTCAAGCGCTACTAAAAGTAATTTCTGTTCTGTTTAAAAAAAATAACAACAGTAAAGGCCTAAGCATTCAGATCAGCTCAAACTAGTGTTCCCTGCAAAGAAAACATCCATTCTCTCCTTTCTCTCCTTCTGTCTGGGTCATGATATATTGTGTCACACACTTCAATGCGTTATTTTAATATTGAGTTTTACATCTGTAATATTACTTCTCTTTGTGTTTAGTAGTGCACTGTGTTGCTAAGACTGGCTCTTTGCAGAAGCTAAGTATAGTAGTGGCTCTTGACTTACCTTAAACCTCCAATTGTGAAAATCCCTTGATTTTTCAAATAGACAATATAATTCATAACAGTGCTATTTCTCAAGACAGATACAATTAAGAGCGAACTGGATATATACTGTGACCTGGCCCTCCTTGAGAGTTAGCTTTACAGCTGTCTTATGGCTATATCTGGTACTTTCCATAGTAGAGAATGAATTGTTTGAAGACTCAAACTGTGAGATGCTGTAATTAAGACAAGTGGAAGACTTGTGGATAGGTATCTAAAAAGATTTAGATGATTGAGATGCATTACAGAAACAGGATGCTCCTGAATTCATAACTTCGGGGATGAATAAAAATTTTACCGAAGATACTATTATCTGTCACAGTGTCATCCCAAGGAAACTGAAGTGTGTCAGCCTATTGCTATCCAAAAATTTCCTTAAGGTTATATTAAACATGTTAGTTTCTAACACGTCACATAAACTTCTTTTATCTGAAGAGCATTAACTGACTTGCGGTCATGTTCCTATACACTTACTTGATATTGCCATACTGAGACCTCCCTTGTACATGTGATTCTCCTATCTATGGTTATGTGCCTGAGTCATGGCCTTGGTTCCTCTGGTATGATTTCTAGTTTCTTCCCTTGCAATATCAAGTGTGCACTTAGCATGTACTAAATATGTAAATCCAAATATGCAGTCAGTGTCTTTTCTTAAGGCAAGAGCTCAGATCACCTGCAAGAGCTTCATTTGATACAAGCATCAGACATGGATTAAAAGTATTGCTTAATATCAGTTATGTTTGGCTTTTATGTTATTGCTCAATTTGTTTAAAACATTAAAAAAAGTCACCCCAATAGCACTGATTTATCTTTAGAGACATGGGTTTTGTGCTGGTGTTTACAATGGCCGACCCAGAATAGGTAAAACTTACACCATCAGCCTCTTTTGCAGTGAGACACAGAACAGTATTGGAAGTACACGTGCGGTTGCAGTGAAAGCATGAGGATAAATGTAGCATATATGCCAGATGGAAAAACCTTGTGACTTGGGAGCTGTGAAGGATCATTTAGTAGTCAGTGGCAGTTCTGTCTGAAAGCAGCGTTTCTACTTGGCTGTAAAAATACTGTTAGGTGTGAGTAGCTAGGGAGCAGTGAAGTGAGAGTGTCAGTTAAGGACCAAAATAAGCAAGAGTTCCCTAGAAGTGTAGGCTAAACATGCTGTGTCTTACCTCTGAATGAATAATACATGATGATTTTCAGCACCCTTGTACAGCGTTTCAGCTTCTCTTTTTCTTCTTGTCTCGGTTGACTTTGGTAACTTCAGTAGGTTGTTTCTGAAGCTCTGTGTTAACTTTGTATCTGAATGGTAGTAGCGACTTCTTCGAAGGGCATGTTAAACAAAGCAAAGGGGGTGAGTACCAGTAGCGGAGGATTAATTTGAAGTTAAAAGAGGAAAACCAAGATGTTAAGGTTTTTTCCCTCCTAAAAAACTAGAAAAACATCTTAGTATAGTAATGTGTCAAGTCTGGCATAATAGAAATTTTCAGCAGAAAAAGGTATTCCTTGCTATAAACTATATGAATATCCCATAAGCTAGTTTGTGGTTTTGGAAGAAGTAAGGTATCTTTTAAAGGAAGAAATACTTACCTTGCTTATGGCATGTTAGTGAATGTTCCAGGCACGTTTGATCTTGCTTTAACCTGCTTAGCCCAGTGCAGCCAACAGCCCTGTCACCACACAGGACACAGAGCTGGTAACAACCCTGTGACCTGCAACAGAAGTGAGTACGATCATCTCAGGTGATCCTGCTCTTTCTCCAGTACCAATGCATGAAGAATTGTAAATTTAGTAAGAGGCATGAATACTTTCAAAATAGCCCAGAAGAAAATTAGTTCTGCTCCCAGACATGTGATTTACATTTTTATTGTAGAAGAATTTTTTGTTTCTTCAGCCAGTCCACTTCCTCCAACAGCAGAGTCCATGAGCAGAAATCTCTGAACTACAGCAATCATCATCTCTTAGTGTAGAATGAAGAATAAATGCATACTAAATTACCCAGAAAACATGAAGACCAAAGCTAGCCAGTGGAAGAGGGGAACGCGCTACTAAATATGCTCTTCAGAGACTTTGTCTTAAAACCTTACAAATCTGTTTGCTTCCCTTGCCAAAATCTAACAGAACTCTTGCTTGTAAGCTGAATCAGTAACGCCATGCTTTCAAACAGTGTTTCATTTTTTTTGTGGACTTCCTAATCTTCCACAAAGCATGTGGTTGTACAGCCTAAATCCCACTGCGTTGGCTTTGGCTTTCATGGCTTTTAGACACAGAGAGCTGAAACTTAAAATACACTACCAAACTGGAAAAAAAAATTTGCTCTTCCCCTACTGAACTTTTTTTTTGCAAATAATAAGGTGGACTGTGAGCTTAACCTAATGGAAGCTCACAGTAGCAGGAAGAGCAAAATATTTGAGTGACAGAAGCAGAAAACACCTTATCCCTGTTGTCTGTGTTAGTCCTGTTTCACCCCTGGGAAAGCTGTGATGTCAGTATAGCTAAGATTCCTTTAGCTCAAGTTGTATAAATCTTAGACACCTGAAATATCATCACCTAAGCTGGGTAAACAGTCTAAAATAAAAGCTGGCAAGCAGGAGAAAACTTGGCATTTCAGTCATTATCATGCTTTAAATATCAATCTGTTGGATTAATAAGGTTGTTCAATAAAAGGAAGTAATTTTAATTCCAAGATTTTTCTGTAAGTGTAAATTCTTGCTCTTTAGTTCTGTAGAAGCTTTTTATATTTTGCTTCCATTTGCATAAATGCACAAAACACTTAAGGATTGCTTTAGCTTTTGAAGACCTAGGAAAGCTGAGCAGTAATTATACACAAAGCACCCATCAGGGTCAGATCGATAGTCTTGTCTGTGGCAGCAGTGATAAGAGATACTGCTTAGGGACCAAAGCAGCACAGCTGTCTGTGGGCTGTGTCCCTTCTATTGCTCTGCCATCCACAGCAGTGAGATCAGGAATGCTGGAAGATGCATCCTTGCCTTTTCTTTTTCATATCTTTTCCAGGAAGTGTGGGCAACAAGTTCACAAACAATGGCTTTTCCTAAAGATTACCTGCATAGGATTCTTGACTGTGGGTCTTCCCCCCGCCCCGCGCCCCTTCTTCTCCCACCTTCCCCAACTAAGATTATAGGTAGTATTTATAACATGTAATGAAAGTGTTAGGTACTAGCAGTACCTGATGTCTCATCTGGGTTTTTTTGTGTTTGTAAAAACAGGGCAATGAACAGTACTTTACTGCATTTTAGGACTTGACTCCTGATGGGCTGGATTTTGTCTTGGCAGGAGTTTTCGAAGATTTACGCAGTGAAAGAAGAAACAGCCAATGGCTTCAGAATCCATGGTCCCAGAGCAGGCTAAACAACATCTGATAAAGGGAAAAAGGCGGCAGCAACAGCAGCAGACTAGGTCTTCCAACAGTGACAGTGAAGATGATATCTTCGTATTTGAGGCAAATGAAGCTTGGAAGGATTTTCACAGCTCTCTTCTTCACTACTTCGAAGCTGGAGAGCTCTGCGATGTTACACTGAAGGTGATACTGTCACACATCCATTGCACTTAACAGACTGAAGGTTAAGCTATGAACAAGTGTGCTGGAGGTGGCTGTGAATTTGGGCAGGGGTATGGAAGCCACAGAATACCGTTGGGGCTGAGGCATCTCTAGATATGCCGGTGTTTTGGTTTTTTTTTTTTCTTTTTAGGAAGTTTACAACTGAAATGTAAACACTTAGATACTGACACTCTGAGAGAAGTACATGACTGTGACTGCACCCAACTTGCCTTCTAAGCAAATTCCCACAATCAGTATATTCCTGTGCAGTTTCAGCTCCTTGTAGCCCCTGTGTTCTCACTTTCATCCCCAGTTTTACCTCTTATTTTGGCATTTTGTGTTGCTTTGCTAGATCTTTCCTGGCAAACAGGATTTCTGGAACAAATCTAACTTCCAGCATTCTCAAAGAAAGAAAAAAAAAAACCCCACCCCAGATTATGATGTTCTACAGCTGATAAAAGAGTAGAGGAGGAGGAAGAGGAGACCAGTTTTATGATTCTTGCATAGCACTGCTTTAATGCCTTCTTTGTAACTCAGCAGTATATTACTTATGTCCTGATCACAAGAAATTTATATCTAGCATCTGTAACGGTGGTTGCCAGCACCTGCAAATATTAAGTATTGCTTAGCTAGACGTCTTAGTAGTGCAAGATAGTTACTTATGAAAAAGAGATGAAGTGTAGCTGCTATACCAAGAAGAAATGACAGATGTCTTTAGGAGAAATTGTTTGCCTGCCACTTTTACTGTTACATATTAACAGGGAAAACCCTTGACAGATGTGTGTCTGTGGTGCCCCCCAGTAGGCATCTCATCTTTCTGAAACCCTTGGGAGACAAGGGAAAATCTCTGAGAGGAAAAGGTTTTCTCTCTCTTCTGTCCCAGTAGAGAACAGGAGTAGAATAAGTAGGAACATTTTTCTGTTGTGCTTCACAGCAGATATTGAACTGCCTGTCACCAGGTGCTGAGCAGGCACTAGATGCACCAGTGAATAGGTCCAGTGGCTCACAACAGTTAAATTAATGCTCATAGGACACTGAATGACAATACTGAAGCTGTTCCAGACAGCACAAGAGACATGAAACAGAACTTGCCCGACAGCTCATCATCAGGTCTTTTTACATCTGTAATTTTAAAAGGTGTTTTGGGGAAGAAGGTTCATACTGGAACTCTTAACAACCTTCCTCTTCCCTTTTCTTGACCTCATCCTCACTTTTCTCCCTTTCCACACACCCTTGAAAAAAAGGCAGAAAATCTTATTTTCTAAACATAGTTAAAGGTATACTCCTGCTGGGGGAACTTTGCTTGGAAAATAAACTTTACTGTGGCTGCAGTTTAACTTTCCCAAAGTTAGACTTGTATTGATGTTCATTTATATTATTTGTGTGGAGCTATTTTGGTAATTTAAGAATATTAGATTGCATGACTTGGCTTCCAGTCCTCAAGTAGATAGTATAGAGCAACCTCTGTACATCTTACTGTAAGACTTCCTAAATCAGTGATTTTCAAGTAACTGGTAACTGTATCTTGAACTAGAATTTTCTGCAGGGCTTGATTTTTCTTTCTGTAGTGCTCAGGCATTTGTCATGTTTTAAGAATAATTATTTCTCTACTGAAGTTGCTGATTTTGTGTCTGGCCTGTGATAGTGAGTAATTTTGGCTTTGCTGTTGTCAGACCAGTCATTGATTTAACTGCTGGCTTTTAAAATATGATAGTTAATGACTGGAGGGGAACTCCTAATTTTGAAATATCAAGTCATGCTAGATAATTAAAATTAAGCAGATTTGGGTAAAATAGTGAAGCCACTTAATACAACAGAAAGATCTAATTAGAGACTGGGATGATGGGCAGAACAAAAATCTCTGAAGGTGAGAATGGCTTGGGAGCGTTCCCTGGGTATAGCAGACCAGCTGGTAGCATCTTTTTGCATCAGTACTTAAGTAGTTGGGAGTGCTGACACTGTAACAGTGAGAAACTGTGGGAGCTCACAGGGAGACTTCCTCTGCTCCAAAGAGTTAAAATTTGGAATTTCACCTACTGTACTGTTACTGTCATATGAACAGATCCCTGTTAAAAGGCAGAGAGTGGCAGATGCACACCATCTGCTTTTCTCCTGTTGGTTTGCCTTTTTGTTCATTTGGTAGGTCTATGAATTGTTTCTTCTGGAGTGATCTAATTAACTCACCATCCATCTTTTCCTCTATTTTAATCTGCATACTCTTTCATGTACCCCACTTAATGTTACCCTTGTGTTGATAATACACGCTTTTTAAAAAAGGGTAGAGCAATTGTGTATTGAATCAGAGCTACAAAAACCTCCGGATTATCCTTTACAATTTAATATCCTTATTTTTTAAATTGCAAGACAGCTCACTAACACCTTAATCTGAAAATGAACATGTAATTCAAGTTGCTTAAAACTTGAATTCAAGTTACTTAAAAACCGGTTGCTTAACTTGGCCATCCCTTTGTGTTAGTGTCGACTACAGAATGACAAAGGCTGTAAGAAAGTACTTCTCTAACACAAATAAGTAGTGGACTATTCATTTACCTTCAGTATTTAGAATCCAGTTACATTAAAAGAGAACGCAGGCAGACTTTTTAAAGTTAAAAGCTTTCTGATTAGGATTTTGAAAATACCTTGTCTTTATGGAGAATACTCTTACCTTTTGTGGCTAAACAGCTTCTAAAAAATCTTGAAGCGATTGGTAACTTTTAATAATCCCTGTAACGGCTGTTATTACTGTGGTTTTACATGAATTTGCTTTTATAAACAGCATTATCAGTTCCTCAGCAGTGGTAAAAGTCCAGAGATTTGAATTAAGTAGTCTAAAAATGTCACTTTCCAATTCCGCCTGCCCACCCTCCCCCCAAGTCTCTGAATAGACATAAAACAAACAAGTGCCTAGCAGTCTCCTCCTGTCTCCAAGATGCATCTAGAATATTCCTAAGGATGTTTCATTTAAAAAATAGGACACAGCTCTTAAAAGCAAGTTTAGTGCATCGATGCTGTTGCTTCCTTGGTTTATGGCCTTGCCCTACCGCCGTGGCTGTTACAACTCAGATCTGCATTGATCTGTCAGTAGAACAGGGCAAATGGAGTTAATTTGTTTGAACAAAATACAGTAGCTCAATGCATATGAAGTTCAGAATTCTTATTTCAACTTAACTGCCCATTCTTTCATAGCTGATACTGATATTCCAGTAAAAGATTGGGGCATTTTTTGTTCTGTTTTTTTTTTTTTTCAGGTTGGTTCAAAGCTTATCTCCTGCCACAAACTAGTGCTAGCTTGTGTTATACCTTACTTCAGAGCCATGTTTCTTTCGGAAATGGCTGAAGCCAAGCAGACGTTGATTGAGATCAGGGACTTTGATGGCAATGCAATAGAAGACCTAGTGAAGTTTGTGTACTCCTCCCGGCTTACTCTGACGGTGGATAATGTCCAGCCTCTCTTTTATGCTGCTTGCATTCTTCAGGTGGAACTGGTAGCAAAGGCATGCTGTGAATATATGAAACTGCACTTCCATCCCTCCAACTGCCTGGCAGTCAGGGCATTTGCAGAGAGTCACAACCGCATTGACTTGATGGACATGGCTGATCAGTATGCTTGCGAACATTTCACAGAGGTGGTGGAGTGTGAAGACTTTGTGAGCGTGTCACCACAGCACCTCCATAAACTCTTGTCCTCCAGTGACCTGAATGTTGAAAATGAAAAGCAAGTTTACAACGCTGCTATCAAGTGGCTTCTAGCCAATCCGCAGCATCATGCTACGTGGCTGGATGAAATACTTGCACAGGTAGGGTGGACCGAGGTGCCAGGTGCCTGTCTGGTCACTAGTTTAGTTATATAATCAACAGTTTGTACTTAAGGTAGATCTTGAGATGAAAAATGTTCTTAGTGCTTGGTACCTCATCTGGTATTTACAGTTGTGAGTTGACTGTGGAAGCAGGTTAGATACCTTGAATATCAGGAGGAAGTCATACTCTCCAATTTCTGTAGAGAGAAGAGTACTGACTTTATGCTCGTGGCTAGGGGATGGGGAGTCAACAAAAAGCTGTATCTGTGTCAGAGCAGAAACTTCTTAGATTTACACATAGTGGAGAACATAAAACCATCACTTCAATTGGTTTGATGCTACTACAGCCTAAAACACTCACTTCCCTTGCTGGTAAGTATTTGTACTTAAGAAAGGAGAGCATAGCTGTTGAGGAAGTTTTTTACATGGCTAGGAAAGTAAAACTGTCATGGAGATGTTACATCAAGTCATGCTACTTCTGGAATGTTCTATATATTTCATTAACAAAAGACCAAGATGTGTTAGCACTATGAGCAGGCTAGAAAAAATATGCTAGACCCTTTAATTCTCACAAGACTAGCACTGCTGGTTACCTGTAGGATCCAGAAGGAGTCTGCAGTTTAATCGTCTAGATTTGATGCAAGTTCACTGCTTCTGAAACAAACACATACAGGTATCAGAAGGTCACTCAGCTGAAATTTAAACACCCGTTGGAGCTCCTCCTGCCAAATGCCACGCACTGCTAAATGTGCTATGTATCTTACCAGGTAGGATCAACTGTGCTGTTTCAGTTGTCACAGAACTACAACTCGAATATTTCCCATTTGGCAGAGTTACTAATATCAGTGTTCTGTGAGTAACGAGAGGTCTTCTAACATGCTGCAGTCATTGTCTTCATGCATCATTTTTCACATTTCCTGGTAAAAGGTTACAACTGTTTATTAGGTGGCTTCCAAAAACCTTCAGTTTCATCTAGATCAGCGTGAGGTTTCTGGTACAAAAAAAATGTTAGTACAGTATAACTAAGTTTACAGACAATTATAGTTTGAGATGTAAAAAAAGAAAAAAGGTAGATTGATTTTTAATGCCAAGTTATGCTGGCAGATAAGATTAACAGCTTTATTATATTCATGGAAACCAGAGTCTATGACAAAGCAATGAAAAAGTAAACCCCCCTCCTATAAATATGGGTTATTTGCCAGAATATATGGAGCCATCAGCTGATTTGGACATGATTGCTAGCAGATAACATGACTGGGCTTCTTAACAGCCACATCATAACCAGCCTTACGGGTTTTGCTGTTAGGAGGTTCTGAATTTGTCAGCCTTCAGTTCTTACCACATCACTAACCTCATGAGTCTATTAGCAGAACTAGGGTGGTGCTTTTAATCAGCCTAAAATAAGCCAGGCCAAAGTAAAGGAAGAGGTGGGATGAAAGCAAGTGGCTAAGGAAGAACTCGCAGAGACACTTGCTTACTTGAAGACACAGAGACTTGCCAGCTGTGTAACAGCACCATCCTGCTGCTCTGAGAAGCACCAGAGATACTGGACTTCTTCACTGTTGCTGCTGAGCTAACTGGGAGCTGCTTGACAGCATTGACTCCAAACCTTAGGAAGTCAGATGATGGTTTACTTCAGTTCCTCCCCGCTGACACCTGGCCTACCTTTGTGCCTGATTGTACTTCATATTCCTGTTTTTCTCACAAGGACAAATGAAAGATTTGCTGACGTAAATGATTGCGGGGAGGACATTTTGAAGCAGTCTTGGAGAGGCTGACCTTATTTCAGATCTGCCCTGTCACTGGGGATTGCTCTGGGTAGTGACCACCTGTAGCCTAACCTGGAAAGAGCCTTCCATTCCTCAGCCTGGTCACCACTCTGATGGGGAACCATGGGAAGGAAACAATTAGCTCTCAACATTTTATTTTTTTTTAATCCTGTAGTCTGTCATCCACACCAGAGAAGGGCATTACTGCACTAGCAGTACCTCCTTAATAGACACTTAGCTCATGGCGACAGTGTTTGCTTTTTGACTAGCCATTCAAAATGAGCCATTCTAGCAAAAGCCCTCTTACACTGGCATAGCAATGAGCTGCAAATTCATACCCTCAGCAGACTAACCTGACACAGGCTGTCCTGGTAAAGCCGTAGATGCTGCCTGCATCATGTCAGGCATGCCCAGTTGCAGTACAGGCAGTGGCACTTGTCTCCGTCCTCCGCTCAGCCTGGGCCAAGGGACAGTTCTCCACTGCTGCTTAAATGCAAATGGTTGTAGAAAATGTTTGTCACTAAAAAGAACTGTTCATATCACTGTTACTTGGGGAAAAAAGAAAAAAAAGTAAATGATTCTTTTTAGTGAAGAGCGTGGGGCTGCCAGCTGGCTCAGAAGCTGCCATCTGTTATGCGTGCGTCACTGTAAATGGTGAGACTCAGTCAGTTCAGCCAGTTACTCCATCTGTGTTCATTTCTGTCAGGTACGGCTGCCTCTCTTGCCCATTTGTTTCCTTATGGGTGTTGTGGCAAAGGAAGAGATTGTCAAGCAGAATCTAAAATGTAGGGATTTGCTGGATGAAGCAAGAAACTACCACCTTCACCTGAGCAGCAGGGCAGTGCCAGACTTTGAGTACTCCATTCGCACAACACCAAGGAAGCAGACTGCTGGTAATTAAATGTGTGTCTGATTATCCAGTAGGGAGTGGTGTGCAGGAAAGGCGGCACATCTGTGCAGGGTTAGATAGCTTGGTATAAATGGTTGTTAATGACTTAACGCAAAATTGGGAAAGCCATCATGTACCTGATGTGCTGCATTTTCCTAGCAAGTCTCTCTCTTTAAAGCATTATTTATTTATCCTGATCAGCTCTATCTGTCTATCTGTATTAAAGCTAGAACTGTTAACTATGGTATGACCAGGCAGTATGCTTAAAGCTATACCGAGAACAGTGGACACTTACCTTTTGGTGCAAGAAGGTTGAGCTAACTTTTAAACTCTTTGGCTAACCTACACCATAAGTGAGCAACGAATGTTAGACTGCAAACCCTAATTTTTACATTGTTGCAGTTAACAAACAATCTGTTCATCTCCCTGAGCAAAATCACAAAAAGTATGCTTAAAATACGCATTGGTTTTGCAAGAGCATAGATAGTTAATTGCCATAGCAGAATGCCAAGCAAAGGCCAAAATCCAGCATCCAATTATGCAGGGCAATGACCATGCCCCTTAAAGTGAAATACAACCTCTCCCAAACTACTGTATTTTCAGTTCGCTCTGCTAGACAACTTTATCCCCCATCTTCCCACTAGTTTTCTGGAAACCTGTTTTGTCTTCTTCAGGTGTGCTGTTCTGTGTCGGTGGTAGAGGCGGATCAGGTGACCCGTTTCGCAGCATTGAGTGTTACTCTATCAGTAAGAACAACTGGTTCTTCGGCCCTGAAATGAACAGCAGAAGGCGGCACGTGGGCGTGATCTCCGTGGGAGGTCAGTAACCCTATTCAAAAGGCATTTGTTTGCTCCTTTTGTGGAATTCATACTTTTACTAAATAAATCTGTCTTGCAATGGCTTAAATGTTGGATAGTACTTAGTTTAGTAAAGCTTCTTCCCCATGAAGGGGTTTTTGATTCTGAAACAGTCTGAGAGCGTGCGTACTGGAGAGATATTACTGCCAACTGAGGGAGTCGGGGTTGTTTACCATGGAGAAGCCTCTGGGGAGACCTTATTGCAGCCTTTCAATACTTAAAGGGGGCTTTAGAAGAAAGAAGGGGACAGGCTTTTTAGTAGGGCTTGATGCAATGGGACAAGCGGTAATGGTTTTAAACTGAAAGAGCATAGATTCAGACTGGATACAAGAAAGACATTTTTTACAGTGAGGGTGGAGAAACACTGGAACAGGTTACCCAGAGAGGTGGTGGATGTCCCATCTCCAGAAATATTCAAGGTTAGGCTGGGCAGGGCTCTGAGCAACCTCATGTAGCTGAAGATGTCCCTGCTCATTGCAGGGGGGCTGGACTGCATGACCTTTGATGGTCCCTTCCAAGCCAGACTATTCTTTTATAAATTATCTATTCTATAGAGCTTCTTGCCTTAATAGGTGATTTTTTTTAAAAATCTATTTATAAAGAAACAGCGTTATACAGCAGTGTCACCCAGAATTTGTTAGTATGCGTACTAGCTCCCTTCATACTGAAATCCGTACAGGCAAGTCACTAAGACCATAACCCTTCCAAGGGCAGACCTACCTTTCTTTTTGGGTCTCCATCTTCTGAAACCAGGTCTGTGCAGCCCACAGCAGCTTGGCAGCCATGATGCAGCTTTTCCTTGCACACAGTGACCCCTGTGTCGCTGTGGCAGAAGAGCGGTATTTTTTTCCCCATAGGAAATCTGGAGAGACTGATAGAAATGTCCAAAACTGATCTGACCTGCAGTACTCAAATTATGGGAAGATTTTAATTTTTTTTTATGTATCTCTCAAGCTTTGTATGAAAGTCCACTTTAGAACAGATCTCTGGTTGAGTACAGCATATAAAAATATAAAGTCTGTACTTAATAAAATCCTGATACTGAAAACATTTGAAAACTTTGTTATTTGAGCTTTTTGTCTCCACGTAGGCAGGGATATTACATAAATGAAAACTGAAACGTTGCCAAGCAATTTCTGTACTGTAAGATGCGTATGTGTTCAGGTAAAGTCTATGCAGTGGGTGGACATGATGGAAATGAACACTTAGGAAGCATGGAAGTATTTGATCCTCTCACAAACAAGTGGATGATGAAGGCGTCAATGAACACAAAGAGGTACGTGTCCTGTGATCCAAAATTTAAGTCCTGGTCTGTGATACATCATTTCTTGATGATGTGGAAAAACATGTCTGTCCTGCCTTTGTTTGGGTTTCCAAACTGTGCTAGTTTTAGGAATATTTTTTTCCTATTTCGGGGCTTTACGCTGTCAAACACCTTTATTTACTAGCTGTAAAGCAGACTCAAATCTGCATTGCATACTTGTGTACATCACATAGTTGTGCATAATGTACTGTATGTATTTCAGTGCAAAACTGTGTAATCCCTCTCTCCAGGGAGAGGCCCTGGCTGGTACCATTGGTTATGTTTACCGTTTGGCTTTCTTTTGTCACTCTACTACCCTTTTCCTTTTTTCTAATTTTGAGGGGGCTGGCTTCTGGGGCAGAGAACTCTTCTGTTCCAGCTGTGCTTACGTGCTGGTATCTAGGGCCTTTCTGCTGTGCCTGATAAAGAACTTAAAACTGATTAATTGGTTCTGTGAGCTTTTTGCTCTTTTTAAGAATGAGCAAGATGACTGCCTGCGGAATATGCACAGTGAATGAAATACTTCACGCTCAGGAAACCAGTAGCTGCCTATGTTTTTGCCACAAAAGGCCAGAAGCACTAAGAAAATGGAAGTCAGATTGATGATTTTCTTGCCTTTTGATATTTAAGATTCTTTTAAGGAGCTACTGGACTCACAGATCTGTAGTTTTTTGTTTCTGCTGTCATTTAAATCAGTCTCCTTAATTCTACATTCCATTTTGCTGTTTGTTGTTTCTAAAAACATCATGTACAAGTAGGAGTAAAATATCGAGCATGGTTCTTGAAGCTATTTGTAGCTGTGACCTAATCAAAGTAGAAGACCCAGACACCTAGAAGGTGGCTTCTTGCTCCTTTTCCTCCCTCCTGCCATCACCCCAGGGCATATTATCAGCAAACATCAGGCCTAGATTTCTGTGACATCTCTTACTTGGTACCTTGGTAAAGGAAAGGGCTGCTGTACCCTGGCTGTGCTCCACTCCTTCCATTCACAGAGGTAGTGTCAGAATACTTGGTTAAAAAAACCTCACCTGCCACCATTGATGGCATGCGTCTGTGTTACCCGCTGAGGCAATTTAAGATAAGGCCAGGATATTGCCACAATGTTTGTTCTGTAGAAAGATTGTGCCTCCCTTGCTCCCGCCTAGGTATCTTCCAGCCTGCCCTCTTTGTAATGAGACAAGAACGTTCTTGGTGAAATGGTAAATCACCTGTCTGGGTAGTTAAAGCAGAAACTTAATGCTTACATTTCAGACCATACTTTTCATTTTGTAGTACTGATTGTACTCTCATATTGGTAGATTTAGTAGGAAAAAAATCTGACAACTATTTTAACACAGACTTAATAGAAAATAACAGAATGGCAGAAATTGCAATTAAGTCTTGCAAGAGTTCAGTCATCTAATGTCCATCGCAGGTTTGCTTTTTAATATGTATTAATATCAGCCCCCCCCAAATCATTTCCAAATTGTAGCAGCAGCTATACCAACAAAGTTAAAACCAGCTGGCTTTGGTTCTCCACCAGATTCAGTAAAATAAGATAGGAGGTGTAAAATTCAGTACCAAGACAGAGAATTCAAATGACTAAGACAGTCTCACATATCCAAGCATGTAAGTAGAGGACTTGGACCTGAGGTGACATTCAGTTAAAACAGTATTCCATGCTCTCCTGCATTTTTTTTGTTTGTTTTTTGTTTTTCAAACTGGAGCTTTGTCTTCTTGCAGTCTGAAAATATTCTAGCTGCAACAGTCCTGTTCATGGATCACACAATAACATACAGGTGCCTGGGAAAGCTGAGGTGAATTTAAGATAAAACTCTGGAGCCCCTCTAACGGGAGGCTGCCAGCACACAAAAGGCTTTCAGGACAAAGCTGCAAGACCGCGGCAAGAGGGCCAGCCACAGTTACTGGTCATTATTTATTATCAACTTCACTTTTTAAATTTTCATTACCTTTTTCCCATAGTTTGAAACAGGCGCCAGTCAGGAAACATTGCACTTGGCATGTCTTTCACGTTGCCTTTCCTTAAGGATTTGCACTGAGGTATTGATCCTTTGGTTTTCGTAGGAGAGGAATTGCTCTTGCCTCCCTTGGCGGCCCCATTTACGCAATAGGAGGTTTAGATGACAACACTTGCTTCAGCGATGTGGAAAGATACGACATTGATTCCGATCGATGGAGCGCAGTCACCCCAATGAACACTCCCAGGGGAGGAGTGGGCTCCGTAGCCCTGGTGGTAAGTGACCGTTTCCTCCCAGGTCGGGGCCAGCTGAGGAACTAACCCGTTTTCAAATCTGCTTTTACAAGGAAGAACACAAGATTTAAACAAAACGCAGCTGGTGGTGGGTCTCTGCATCTCTAGTCATCGGAGTCCTATGGCACTCTGCAAAGGGTGAGGATACAGGATAATACTCATATTGAATTGAACTGTGCTCCCTGTTCCAACAGTACTTGAGGTCTTGGGAGCAAGTACGAGGGCCCTTCTAACATCAGGCTAATATTTCGTGTCTCATCCAGCTGACTCCGGTTTGTTAAGTTACTATGTTTAAAGGTACTGAAAACATCTGCACTTTAATCCCCCTGTCGCCATGTGTACTCTGCAAAATATCTGCAACTCTACATAAATTTTTCACTTCTTTAGTTGGAAGATAGCATTTACAAGTTTAGATAATTAAGTCTGTTGGAATTCTTAAATAAAAATAAATAATTAGGACCGAATGGATAGACCATATTTTCCTATACTTGTCACATTGGCTATGGAAAGCTGAGTAAATGCATGCACATTATGAATAATCTTTCTCTATAAAACTCTTTTCCAGAACCATGTTTATGCTGTGGGTGGCAACGATGGTGTAGCATCTCTTTCCAGCGTGGAGAAATATGATCCCCATTTGGATAAGTGGATAGAAGTGAAAGAGATGGGTCAGCGAAGAGCTGGCAACGGTGTCAGTGAGCTCCACGGATGCTTGTACGTTGTCGGTGAGTAGGGGTGTGGCATTTTGTGGTGCTCTCTCTGCCAAGTACTGGCATTTGGAAGAGGCTGTTGTTGCTAGAGGGACCGGGGAACAGACAGACCTGACCTATACTTTGTGTTCTTGGGGAGGAGAAGCAAGCAAGCACAACCAGGGCACACTTAGATGAAGGTGTGTTAGTGAGGAAATAAAAAGCAGTTCCTAACCCACATTTCAGGAGGGCTGTATTGTTCAGGACAGTATGTCTATATAGAAAATCCTCGAGACTTGAGTTTCCTTTTAGGAAAACGATTCTTATGTTCGCACACTTTTAAAGCACTCTGGTTCTATTCTGAGTGTAGACAACAGCAGCTTTTTTGCGTGGTGATTACACTTATCCCACAGCCTGTTGTCCTGTTCTGCCCTACCTTGCATTTACCTGCTTTTCCTGAGGGAGAAAGATGCCAGGTGGGTAAGCTGCAGTGATAGTTGCAGAGCTCTGCCTTGTGTATTACCGTGGCTAAAATAGTTTTGAGTAAAATGCTCTTCTGACAGTTGCCCCAGCAAGGGGAATGCATCACTGAAGTCTTACTGAGGATTATTTTTTCCTACTCAGCGATGCTGTGATTTGAAAACACCACCAGAATGTGTTTTGTTCAAGCCAAAATAAGATCAGGACCATCCTTTTACTGGTCTCAGTTTTCTTCTATTCCAGTTTAGAAGCTGTTCCGTTATAACTATGTGTAAGATGAATTCTAGGAGAAAAATACTAGAAATACCTCTTCTCGTAACTTGGGTAGAAGAAAACTGTCCCTCTCGGTGATGCTTGTGCAGTGACAGGAGGGAGAGCTGTTAGATTAATTTTTAAGAGTTTGTAAAGTTCACGTAAAGAAATAGAGCTGGACACTAGCCTACTGAATGCTAAGAATAGCCTGATAATGCCAGTGCTGGATATCACCAGCGCTAGAAGTGGCTAAAAACCGATACTGTGCTGATTCTTTGCAGGTGGCTTTGATGACAACTCTCCACTGAGCTCGGTGGAGCGCTTTGACCCACGCAGTAACAAATGGGAATATGTAGCAGAGCTTACAACTCCGAGGGGTGGTGTTGGCATAGCGACGCTGATGGGTAAAATTTTTGCAGTTGGAGGTCATAATGGCAATGTGTACCTGAATACAGTGGAAGCATTTGATCCCATAGTGAATAGGTAATTTAACATGTTTTATTTGGCTTAATAAGATAATGAAATCTGCCATATGAAAACACAACATAACAGAAATAATGTGCAGCTGGAGTCTATCTATTGTTTCCTGGTAATAATTTTGAGTAATATTCATGACTGGTGATGCAGGAGTGCTGCTTATGGCATTAGGTCGTTCTTGTAAATATTTAAGCACCACCTCTTTATCTCCATCCCTTGTCCTTTTCCCTTCCTTCAATAAGAATCTACATTCTTCTGGTTGTTTCAGTCTGATTTTGCGCTAAATTTACTCAAATAGTACGAATAAACCAGCGGGGTGTATTTTTGTGCAGAGTAAACAGCTAGGCCGTATAACAGAATTTCAGACACAGAAAATAAATGCTTTCAAGTTGCTCAGAAAAGACAGGAACTTACTTCTTTTTTCCCCTCTGCCATCTTCCTCAGGTGGGAACTCGTTGGCTCTGTGTCCCACTGCAGGGCAGGAGCAGGCGTGGCTGTGTGCTCTTGTCTCAGCAGCCAGATCCGGGATATGGGCCAAGGATCCAGCAGCGTTGTTGACTGCATGTGAGCTCTGCTGCCTCCTTCAAATTCCAGAAGAATGACGGCAGAGAGGCACTGCAGAGCTTTTAAACACCGTGTTTTGTATGGTAGGTTGAGAAATGAAAACAATACGTTTTCTTTGTGAAAATGTTACCTTCTGCAACTGTAAAGCTTTTGGTGACTTTCTGTCAATAGTGATACAGCAAAGCCTGTGAAAACATGGAATAAAAAACTCGCAGGGGAAATCCTGCCAAGAGCTACAATCATCCCATTTTTGAGAAGTTTTAATTTCAGAATCATTTGAGGCAGCTGTTGCAGGGACTCATTATTGAACTGTAAACCAGGCACGGGGTGAGGAGAGAGCGCTGCTGTTAGTAGCACTGAGCCTTACCCCAACAGCCCTGCTGCATGTTTTCTGGAGGATGGGAGTGCCATTTCAAGTAACTTATTTTCAGGAATGCAGTCTTAAACATTTCCTAATTGTACAAGGCTTTGTAACACAAAGTGTCTCAAGTTTTAAAAGGTAACAACAGCCCTGTTCATACTACGGTAACGCAGTGGCAATTGCAGGTACTCAAGTCTGACACCTGTCTAAGTACTTTCTCAAGCTAATACACTTAGCTGAAAAGATTCTTGACCTGAATTTAGCCATTGGAACACTGGAATTCTCAAGTCTTCAATAAATTTATACTAACTACCACCGCCCCTCCCAACAAGGGCAAGTTTCTGTTGAGAGGTCATTCCTGAAGCAGCCAGTGTAATTTGTCCTCCTTTGAGATGAAAGTGTGTGAAAATGTAGGCTTCAGTGGTGTCTGAATCACTATTTTTATACAAAATGGAATCACATAATAAGAATTGCAGTATTTTGTAAAGACCTTTAAATGCAACTCTAGGAGATGACAAGTCCAATTTCAGTATCCAGTAGCAACTCTGTGGCAATTCTGGCTCTCTTAAAATAGTTAAGCCAGGAAGATCTAGCCTCAAACCAGGCAGATGACTTTCAAGCTTATGCAAACCAAAGAGAATCGGCAACAACAAGAATTGGAAATGAACCAGTACTTACATCAAAATTTGAAATAGGAACTTAATAGTGCTGTGTACAAAGGTGTCTTGTTAACGCAGTCAGAAACCCTGAATTCTCAATAAAGTCCAGCTACGAAGACTGCAGATTCCTGTTCCTCCATCACCTTGAACAGACCAACAACTGACAATCCTTTGTGACCAAAGTTTCACATTGCCAGAATGTGCCAAGTGACAAGGGAGAGCAGCAAACTTCTCTGCCTTCAGTGCCAGGGAGGAGGCAGGAGAGTACGAGCATAAGGCACGGTCCTGTTTTGCTGTTGAGTTACCATCGTTTAGCTTTTCTGTTTCAAACAGCTTGCACTTTGGTAGCACCCAGGGACAAAGCGAACGGTACTGTAAATAACGAAACATTGCAATAAAACATTTGTACTTCAAAGCACCTTGTTTATAGTATGACTGGAACATGCTATTTTGGGGAAATATTACAACACGGAGTATATTTTGGTTTCTGCAGAGTATAATTCTCACCAAGAAGCGTTTGTCAACAGGGAAAATCTGGTGCTACAGCCCCGAGCCCTGCTACCACCCTGCTACCGCTCCTGTGCAAGGATGTGGTCACCTCCTGTGGCTCGTGATGTGACTGGAGGAGGAGGAGGAGGGGTGGAAAGAAGAGGTGCAGGTTCCCTCTCTGCAACCAAACAGGTTCTTCTATGGATGTCCTGGCTAACAAAACTTAAGGGGCGGGGGGGGCGGGGGGAAAGGCAAGTTTTCCACAAAGGAACATTGACCATGAAACCAAGTAGCCTGGCAGTGCTGCCTGACAGCTGAGAAATTTCTCTGGGTGCCAGCACCCACATGCACCTCGGCCACGCGGCAGCAGTCGCCTTGCAGGCAGAGGGAGAGGCATGTGCTCAGCAGAGAGGTTGGCTTACAGCACATCACTAGCACTGTACCCTGTGGGAGGCTCTGCTGTCAGCCCGGCAGCTGGAGGTCAAATGGTACTAGGTCAGAACGCAATCATGAGACAGACACTTCTGGTGTATTTTGATTCACACACACACACACACTCACCCCCAAACATCCGTGCTCAGGCTTCTGGAGGCATATTGTTAAGGACTGGCAGGAAAACTGCAAAAAAGGTTTACAAGGAACAACCCTGTTGCCAGTATAGCGGTGTCTACATTATTAATCTTGGGTGACACCAGAACTACAAATATTTTGTGCAGAACTGTTGTAGAAACACTATTGCTGCAAATGTGATAATGATGTCAAAATATATATATATAAAATGTATAGGATTACTGTGGCAGCAAACTGTAATGATTTACCTGCATATAAAGCTGTTGTGGTTTAACACACACCAGCAAACTCATTTTTCTTCCAGTCCTGGCAACAGGATCACGATAACAAAGTAATAAACCTACCCAGGCTGAGGAGCAGAGCAGCCCACGCTGGTTCCCCGCGGTGAGGCAGCCCTCCACCGGCAGCAGGCTCTAACTCCCACCGTGTCTTCTGATTTAAAACGAAACTTGGGATTTGCGACAGCAAAGTCTTCAAACATTCGGGGTCATGAAGTCATTGCATCTAAACACGATGCGCATTTGATCCCAAACGTGGAACTGCTCTTGCTTCTGTTTATGATGTTTTTCCAGCATCTGAAAGCCTTGACCTCACCCACAAAAATCATGAACCCCAAGATGTCTATTAGTACATCCTTTAAACACAAAGAAAAAATTTTGGAAGAATCAAGCGTGGCCACAGTTAACACTGAAGTTTCCGGCCTGCTGATTGTAACCACGTCATGGGCTTCGGGAGGCGCGAGACCAGACTCTGCACCGCTGCTGACCAGCCCACTTTGGCCACGTGTCTCCAGCAGGCACGCAGCCAGCGTCACCCTGCTGCCCCAGCGCCTGGGATGTGCTGCCTCCCCATCCTGGCTCTCCTGCTGCTCCTCACCTCAGGGCTTGGACTGTGGCCTCTCAAGTCCTCCCAAACCGCTGCCGCCAAGGGCAGCGCATCAGCTACCGCACTACTCGCAGCCACGTTTGTATTTGGAAAATTTTAGTCTGAGCACTTTTACGTACAGGAGATCAATAAAAAGACAAAGATCTCCCTTTAAGTTAGATTTCTGATCACTACATTCACATAGTAATTTCTGGTTGTATTTTTTTCAGGAAATGCTGTAACAGCACAATCACACAAGGATCTTGCATGTATTAGTGTTTGTTTCTGTTTTGTAAAATATGTCCTTTCAACATAATGTTAAATTCCTACCTTATTTATGTTCAAAGGGGATTGCGAAAATTTGATTATGCTTTCACAGCTTCGAATACTTTTGAATATTGCTCTTCCCCAAAGGCATCTCATTCCTAACAGAGCCATGCTTCCAGCAAAGCTGTTTGGATTAGACACCCTGCGGAAGTATTCAGATGCAGGCAGAAAACATTAGAGGACGATGCACATGCTACTTGCATGTTTAAAAACGTAAACAAAATGTATGTGTGCCCTCTTAGTCCCGTCAGGAAGACTACAGACTTTCCGAAGACAGCTGAGAGAAAATGATTTCACTGAAATCTCTGCCTGTAGAGGGGGGTGCAGCCCTGCACGTAACGAAGCCCTCGCCGAGGACTCTGCAGACGCTGCGTATTTATGGCACAGAACCAACAGGCAATCAACCGGCAGCCTCGGGCTGCTGCATGGACGCAGGAGTTAACAATGATCCCAGCCAGGCGCTGGAGGGATCTGGTGCCTGGTCTCCAGGATCTTCTTTCAGATGCAGTGGGATCTGGGGGCAGTTATTGCCCTGTCAGCGTTGTTAACCCTTGTAGCGTGCACACACGTAGGGCAGACTGAACACGTCAGAAGCAAGTTCTTCACCAAAACCGAGGAACTTCTCTTGCTTATGATCTGGTAAGACACTTTTTTTTTTTTTAAGAGCAGTGGGAATGTAATTAAATAAAAGCACAATTGCCACCAGCATGACTGGCAGCCGACTCTGAAACCAATGCTTGGGCTGACCAGCCTTGTTATGCTCAATCCAGCTGTGTTCACGTGCCAACAATACAGATGCAGGCAGTCCAGCAGCTACACGGCTATCGAAGCCCCAGGAAATTTTATGAGATCGCTTTGCTGCTCTGAACTTTCATGAGCACTTACTGAAATTCAGGCTGCCTTCCTGCATCCCAGCTGCAGGGCCTCAGTTCTGTGTCTTCCCTCCACTTACAACAACATTTTGACTCTGAAGTGATTCCACCTCTTCTAGGAGCTGGAAACAAGACACGTGAGAAAAATCATGCCAGCAAGCAAAAAACGGCAAACCCTGAGGAACAGGAGGCAGGCTTCGCTGACTCGGGAACTCCTGACTAAGTAAGTTTGTTAAAACTGAGTGCTCAAAACGCAACACTTGTCCAGTGCAATGTAATGAACCACTGTAAGAAACAGAAGCAGTTGCTTTACCTGGTTTGCTGCCCGTCCACTGTCTGCTGAGATGGCTGCAGGATGCTCAGTATCATCTCGTGATGGGACCATGGCTCCGACACCAAATGACACTGAGATTCATTTTACAAACCGGTTGTCATCAGGTGATAAAAATCCAGCCGATTAACCTGTCCAAGCTTAATTAGAACAAGTGCCTGGGAAGTCCCTAACTCCAGACTACTCCTACAGTGAAACGGGGTTTTCTATCTTCATTTAGGCTGAAACAGCTTTCAAAACCACTTTCAGCATCGCTGCAGCGCAGTTTTGCAAACCCAAGTGCTTTGTTCCAGCTGCTCCACTTAAATTTTTTGCTGGCTACTTTTACCACAGCTGCATTTGTTTTCTAAACCTTTGCATGTTCTCCCAACTGGAACTGGCAGCAAATGGAGCACTCTTCGCCAGGAGATGAAACTGGTATTTCTTTGTAATTCTTTCCTGGCTCTGTCAGCGAGGTTGGTGTTGCTGCTAATTTGCAGCATTTTAACACAGCTCCTTGGATTCCAGATGCTTTTGTTTTAAAGCTGTTCCAGCACAAAAAGGGGAAAATAAATTAAAAAAAACAACTCAACAGGCAGCTATGTAATTTCTGCCATCTGACCTGTCTGGTCTGCAGGGGTTGTATTCCGTCGCTTCCAGCGAAAAGCCTACGCAAATACATACCTGCCGTAGGTTTTCCACCAAAATGTGACTCGATCTTTCAGTAAGCGCACACACCCCACGTCAGGGGGTGCGGCAGCCAGCGTCCCCACAGACATATTAAGACACGTGCACGGGGCGGTGATGCAGAGAACGCGTGCGTGGCTGTGCCTGCCTGCCTGCCTGCCAAAGCACCCCTGCTACCTGGCAGCGTCCCACAGGAGAATTTCTCTGATGCTTATTAAATTAATGGTCCTGAAAATTAATACTCTAAGCAGGCAACTATGCGGCTCTAGCCATCCCTGGGAGTGGCAGCAAGGCTTGGCTCTGGTTGCATAGCCAACAAGAAACATTTTTGTGTCTTGATTTGCTTGATGAGTAAGGCTTAACCTGGGCCAAGAATCATAAGCAAATTATCGTCCAGGACACATATTTTCCAAGAAAGGAAAAAAAAAAAAGGACAGTGCAAGTCAGCATACCTAACTCGGCATGGGCTGCGGGGAGAAGGTAACTGCAAATCCATGCCCTGTTCTGACACAGCCCGAGCCAGATCTCCAGCTGAGCAGCTGCCAGATGGAACAACAGCACGTTACAGCTGCCAGCACGATTGCCTCTGGATGTCGCATCACCATCGCACACGGCGACTCTCTCCTGCTTCTCACTTTAGTGCAAGTGGCTGCCAGCTCCCCCGCCAGAATCTTGGTCAGTGCAGGTCAGAAAGGGCAGGAATGGCAGAGCCGAGCCGAACAGCCCTTCTTTCTGCCCGTTCCCAGCGGACATCCTAGCCGCTCTGGTGCTGCCGTTTGGTTCCCAAGGTCTCCCTGTTACCTCCAGACCACCGTGCCTCTTCCCTCTCTCTTCCCTCCTCCTTTCCCAGCCCTGCACACCTGGCTCTGCTTCTCCCCAGCCAGTTTCCCTGCACTTTATCACTGCCCACGCAGCGCGGGCAGGTCAGCTAACCATAACCCACCCTACCCCATGACTACTGACCGTCTACAACCCCGCGCTCCAGCCCCTCTGCGCCACGCACTCTGCCCTCCTGCTTGCAAGGCTTGCAGGCACACACCCTTCGGGCTTTCAGGCGAAGCCCCTTTCACCTGGGCACTAACACTGCTCTAAGGCATGCCAAAATTCCCTCCGCTGGAGCCTGCCAGAGGGGAAAAAAAAAAAAAAAAAAAGGAAAGCTGGTGAGAGCATATGCTTGCCCTGCTCTGTGGCCACAGCAACACGTCACACAGCCCTGCTGGAGTTGTTAGCCAGGGCGCTGCTACCTCCAGCCCCTCGGGCTCAGGCTGCCATTCACCCCCCTGCACGCACGCGGTGCCAGTTCACACCAACTGGTGACCGATTTTTAGTAGAAGGTTAGTTACTTCATAAAGGTTTCCTCATTGAAAGAAGGTTGAAGCTGTCTGACAAAACAAACCCATAAAACAGAAGACTAGTTCTGATTTTTTTCATGCTACCAACCAAAAGGCAGCACTGGACTACTATGCATGCAGTCATGAGGAGAGAAGAAAAAATGGAAGATACATACGTACCAGGTATCCAGAGCCCCCGAGGACACTTGGCCCACTAAAACATGCCCCGGTCTCAGGCAAAATAAATGGGATTCGAAAACATGCTTGAATATTTGCAGAAGTAGTACTTACAAATGAATGCCAGCATCACAGTCTCATCAGGATGGATGCCCGGAATTTCAGACTTCAAGGTTAAAAACCTCAAAGCACACATTTTGGTATCTTCCCTCGAAAGGTGGCAATGAGGTGAAGGCAGGGGCAAGTCTGTGCTGAATATTTCAAGATGTTCAACAACACACCAAGGAAGGCGTGCAGCACAATCACATTGCACAGCCACATCACCGCCCAGCGCCGAGCGCAGCTGCACCCAGGGGCTGTGCTTGTGCAGCCAAGGGCGAGCAGAGCACAGGGGAGGCTGACACATCTCTGCTTCCGATCAGCAAAGCAAGAAATTCCCCCTCCCGACAGCTTGTTTTTAATTTCTTCTTTACAATTTTGACCAATATCTCTTTCATCTGAAGAATGTAAAGACAAGCAAGTAAAAAATTAATATTTTAATTTTTTATATATATATATATATACACACACACACGGAGCAATTCATCCTCAGTACAGAAGACAAACAAGCAAAAGATTTGTGGCACAATTTCTTTGGAGAGTTGCGGCATTTTTTTTACACTGTATCACTGACCTGATTTTTGTCTTTTCCAAGGACTATAAAAGGCAGCTACTTCTGATTCACAGAGGCCTCAGGGGGCAGATTCTGTGCTGAAGTCAAACACATCAGTCTCCTTCCCTCACTTATTTGCACATCTTTTCCCACTGGAGACTCCATTTTGCCAGAGGTTTGGCATCCTCATTTCTCCCCCAGGCTCTGAGACATCGCGCCTCTCCAGCACCCAACTTCATGTGTCCCAGCACGTGAAGAGCTGCCATGAGAGGGAGGACTGGCACATCACTCCCCACAGGGCAAGCACCATTTCACAGATTTAAGAGCAACGTTCCATGCTCAGGAAACCTCACTGTTACTTTTTAAGGACATTTTCACTAAGAATTGCAGATTTTATTTACGCTCTAAGATGATCGAGTAAAGCGGGTTGAAAAAAAGACAAAACCCCAAGCCCGTATAGTAACAGTTGAAATAGAAATGCCACAGAAGTGACCCAGAAGCACAAGGACAGGGTGGCTGGCAGCTGAACAGATGGGGAGCGGTTTGACCAGCACGCCACAATTCACATGCTGCCCGGGCACCTGATGACACAAGCCCTGCTGGCACCCGTAGCAGTACCGTCAAAGCATTCACGTCGCAAAGAAACGCCACCCGTGAAACCTTCAGCTCCTGCCTGCTCTCCAGACTGCATCTTGCTCAACCCCATTTCCCAGCACCCTCTGGAAGAACAAGACGAAGCAAAAGCCTGACCCCAAATCCTAACTAGCCCTTCTCTGAACAGCGAGGAAAGCTCACGAGCGAGTTCAGAGCCTGCTGCACCTCATGTGTAACACGCAAGAAGTTGCATGGGTTGGAGCGGCTTTTAGAAACACCTTCCAGCTGCCACAGACCACGTGTGGCTGACGCGTGCCTTCAAGTATTTGAAAGAGAACAGAAATAAATCTGTCGGTTGGGATGCGGTTTTGCTGGCTCAACAGAAGCGAACAACATTACCTTATTGCTACGATATGAAATGCTGGACCCAAAAAACCCCTTAATCTCTGCACTACTGAGTACCAGCGGAGAAAAACCCAGCGGGAATTCCAGAAACCCTGTCCCTTGACAAAACACATTGCACAACAGCAGTGAGCATATGCTGCCTTTGTAACACACACAAAAGTCCTCATTTCAGGAAACGCAAAGTTTATGGAAACACACTCTGAAATGCCGATGATGGCCCAGAACACTGTTGGTTTCGGACAGTGACAGGGGTTACTAGAAGTGCAATTAATATAAAGAAAGCACAGGCTGCCAACAGGTTATTTTAGTGTTTGGAGAGCAGCACAGGGCCAAGAAACTGCAATCAACCTCAATGCAGCTGTTTTGCCAAAAATAACATTTGTCTTTGAAAAGGGTAAGCCAAGCCAAAGAGAGAAGAAAGCAAGCTAATCTATAATGTATAACAAATCTCAAAATAAATTAAATGTGGTTGCAAAATCGGGTTTGGTCAATAAATAAACAAACAACAACAATAAAACATTATTGGAAAACCACTCCAAAATATTTTTGGCCATTGGTAGCCCAGGGAGGGGAGGGGGCACTGTCGCAGGCATGAAGCCAAGCCGGGCAGTCGACAGTTGCTGCAGCCCCACGGCCTCCTGCTCCCCCTTCTCCCTCCTTGGCTTTTGGGTGACCTCCCTGCTGGCATGTTCTATCTCCTTCCTCTTCATCCCTCCTTCTGCCACCCACCCCTATCCCACCTCCAAAACTAACCCTCCTTGCTTCTGCCCCAAGCAAGGAGCGTGGGAAACACACCTTTTGGGGTGCGAAGGGGAAGGAAACGGCGGGACAGAGGGCATGAGTGACCCTGGAAAAGCAGCTCCATCCCAGCCATACAGCAGGACAGCTTGTGTCCCAATGGCCCTCGCACCCCATCAAAACCAGAACAAGACTCACAGACACTCAATCCACATATGTATGGCCACAACATCAAGCTATATTCCTGTGCTCTTTTCTTACCCTCCATGCATCTTGCAGCCAGCCTGGGGCGACCTGGCTTCATGCCACTTGAAGCGCTTCACTGACGGCAGGGAACTGAGGCCCAGGCCCACCTCACCTGAGCAAACGCACCACCAAGCCCCTCCTGACTAGTCTGTAGCCAAAAATCCCACCAGACGCTCACCTGCAGACGTTACATATTTTTTTTCCTTCTTTTTTTTCCCCCTAACTATGTATTTTTTCTTTTTATTCTTACTTCAACACCAATCTTGCCACTGGGATTTTAAGCACGCAGTGCAAAAGTGCATTGACCCAAAAAAAGCGTACGTTTCTATTTAGAACATCTGCAATAGCAACGTATCCAGTGGGTATTAAAACAGATTTCAGTATCCAATTCACATACTACATTAGAAAACCACAGCCGTTATTAGCAAACATTTTAGGTGCGATGCCTGTTATAGAAAGGACTTAAATTATGCACGTGAAGTATATCACAACAGTGCGTAGAGACGCAAAACTCAGTTCTTCCAAGGAGCAGTTACACCGCCTGACGTAGAACAGAAAGTGGGAAGAGTCCTAAACAAGAAGTGTAAGGCCACTGCAAAGAGATCACCTTCAACAACCGACGAGAAGCAGAGCTACCCCAGCGCATGAAATCCTGCGAGATCCCCTGAGGGAAATCCTCCTCGAAGCACTTGGGAAGTAGCTATGAACTAGACCCCAGCGGCCCCTCCTCCCAGCACCAAGCCCTGCAACACCCTTGAGGAAAACATGGAGCAGTACGCTTCAACCACCGTTTTCTACGCCTTGTCTCCTTGTTTTCTTACGGAACTTGTTCAGCTGCACGAAACCAACCCGTGCAATTTTCCTGTCAGCAAGTGCTCTGAGCCAGGCTCTGCTGGCCTTCAGCAGCTGACCCCAGAAGAGCCTTCCCTGAATCCATTTCCAGAGGACGGGAGGCAGATGTCTGGAGTCATGACCCTCCTGCCACTCTGAGCATCTAGATTTGCACCCATTCTTGTTCCTGAAGGAAAGGGCAAGGGGCAATAAACAGGGGAGCAATGGAAACAGAGGCTTCTTGTACAGAAATTCGTACTTAAACCTCATTCAGAAGGGAAACACTAACACCATTCAGAGAGAAAAGGCAAATTACAATTTCTCTACAAGAAGCTGAGAACACAAGGACTCTTGCAACAACTCTTAACAAATAGGCTACTTCATTTATTGTTTATTTCCCCACACGAATGAATCAACCATCTCGGAAACTCCATCACACAGAGGGCACAAAAAGTTATTTACAAGAGGGACATATCCCCAAAATAAGTTTAAGATGTACAGATTTATAATGGGAACCAAGAGGGAGGGGAAGAGGACAAAACCAAAACCAAGGATGGCAGAGTCAGACTTTGACTTTCAGTTACAGAAGAGATCTCTATCTCCACGTAAAGTAGGGTTTTCAACTATTAAATAACTGGCATCTTAAAAATAGAACATTTGACGATTTCAACACATGTATTATTTCTTCTGAATAAATATTGCATGGAAATGATGCTGCTTTGCCACCACAGTTGCCTCCGTTCCTTCTGGGACCCAACCATTCACCTCTGTTTTTCCTTGGATTCATGGTTTTCCTATTGACAAATGCTATTTCCTCCACTGTTATGTTGTGGTGTGGGTTTTTTATTTATTTTTTGTTTTGTGTTTTTTAAAGGCCTGAACAGGCCCAAGTGAAAACGGTGAGCATCTTTCCTAACCCTTTGTAGGCCTCTGACCTGGCTCAGGGTTGAAAATACAATGGCTTTTCAAAAACTACCTATTAAACAGTCTTCTCCGTGACCTGAAATAAAACATAGCTTCCTGCTACGTAGCTTGGTACCGATGCTTCCCCAGATCGCTGCTTGTGAAATGCGAGCCCCCAGACAGCCCTCCACATGACCACGACATCGTTTCCCCTGCAGCCCAGGGGCATTTGCCCTGGGAGCAAGAGCAGCCCTCGCGTGGCCACCTCCGAGCGGTGGCAGAGCACACGCTGCCTTTCCCCAGCTGCCAGCAGTCCACCTGCCTTCACTGGGCATCTTCTTACCAACTCTGCTCACCCAATGCCCTCGCCTGAGCTTTCCTAGGAGCCGGGCAATAGATCAGCGCTATCGGGCAGCAAAGTGCCCGAAGGGCAGGTGAGGACAGGACCTCGTATGAGCACCCGCAGCCTGCACCGAGCTGGATGCAGGATGGGGGCAGCCACATGCCCTGCCTCGTGGGTTGTGGCACGTGGTCCCCCTGGCGCGGGCAAGCCGCGAGCAAGCAGCTCTCCGACGGGAATCTGGCCTGGCAGCAGGGAGGGAGATGGGTGTATGCAAAATGGGGGGACCCATGTCCCTGCTCCACCTTCTACCCCTAACACCCTGCGACAGTTCTTGCAGACTCCTACAGTGGTTTTCAGGTTCAATGAAGCTTTTCTTCCTTCCCTCCTCCTCAGCTGGTGATCCTAAAAATAGCTTTGTCTGAAGACCAAGTCAGAAAAAGGCATCGACCCACTGGTCTGGAATCGAGCTCCAAAGTGCACATCAAGCCTTCAGGCCAGCTGGCCGTCCCTGCGCTTCCTGAGAACAAACCAGCGCCGAGCCTCTCTCTGTCCCTGGCTCACCCAGAGCGGTTGGTCTTCCAGGGAGGAGGAGCACAAGCGAAGTTTGATAGGTAAAACGGGGAGGGGGTGGGGGCGGGGACGTGGACCTTCCTTCCACTGGTTAGGACAGGTTATCCCTGAAATACACTAAGGCTTTTAATAAAGTGAACATAAAAATACAGTCTCTTGAAGGTGTGGGAAGACCCAGCCAGGATCCCAGTGGTCCTGCACTACCAGGGGAGGCAAGAGGAGAGCTCCCTTGTGCTCGGGACTAGGCAGAGCCACAGCACGCTCCCACCAGCTTCTCCCAGAGACAAGATGACTCCTGGCTTCCCTACGGCAGGGGCCATTTCTACAGAAACTACTTTTGGAAACGCAGACCTTTTGCTGATATTTACTACCATCCATTTTCATGAGCCTCAAAACCGCCAGCAGGTATTTTACAAAGGAGGCACCCGCCGCACATGTGCAGGCCTGTTCCTCCATCCTGAAATTACGTGGAAAAGGGAGCTAAATTCTTCCCTGTAAGCACAATTATTTTGGGATACCACCCTTCTCTTCACCACTCCCATGGGTCTGTCAGAGACAGGGCAAGGGATGCAAGAGGGGACCAGAGGGCTAAGGCACACTACTAGATAGGAGGATGGCAGGACACTGCTGTCACACAACAGGAAATCTTTGGGTAGAGAAGGGTAGCATCTTACTGAATACATGAATGCCGTGGATGCTGCCTTCACCGTTACTGTTACCTGCAAAATCACAATTTCAAAAATGCAGCTCCTGACAAGGATAAAATGCTTGCAAATAGCTAATTATTCCCTTCTGTGTTCCCTTGACAGGTCTCCAAGTTGCTGGGCCCATCCTGTAGTTTGGTTGAGAAAGAGCCCATGAGACACCTCCCACATGAAGGATGCTTTGTTTTGGTACCGAATCCTGCTCTTAGATATTCAGTGAGAACAGCAACGGTTGCAGGCAAATATCCAAATGCAAAATTTGTCTTATATTCCGCGTTCAACCACTGAGTCCCTCCTTAAACAGAAGTGATTCCTCCCCATGTCAGCTCTCAGAACAACGTCCAAGCAATCACAGTGACCCAGCACAGCTGTCCACCTCCACCCACCAAAATGACAAAAAGCAACCACACACTCAGCCCTCAGGGGAGTGACGTCCCTCCACCACAGAAGAGAGGCAGAGCTGTTTCCAGCCACACCTGGTCACTTTGCCACCCCAACTGTGTTTGGCTTACACTTACAAGGCTTAAACCAAACAAAACCTCAAGGAACACAGTTCAAGTGCTAAGGACATGTGTGTGCATGAGCGCATGGCAAGGAAGGGGACCAAAGCAGCGATGGCTTAGAAAGTGAACTTGCAGCACTGAATGCAGTGGCTTCTCTCTATTCTCAGGACAGCAGCTGGTGGACAAATGCAAGAGGGTGAGGCTGGAAAGCAGGCAAGGCAGACAACTTTTTTGTTTTTATTGTAACAGAACATTGTTCGATCCTATGGGGTTGCTACTTGCCATCTCAGGAACAAAGACACCAAAGATTGCATCTGTGCTTGCAAAAAACCACATCTTCCAGGAACACAACTGTTGCAGACTGTGGGATGTTGCATAATAACTTCTGGAGGCAGATTTCCTTCTTGTCGGCACTTCTTCACGTGTGATTAGTGTCCTGCTGGTTATTCATAATAGAAATGTTTATAGACCATCAATACATTAGGCCATTCAGACAATTCATTGCACTTCGTTGTTTTAAAGGAAGGTGCCATCAATGCTGAGGCTTTCCTCCATCTCTTCTTTTTCAAGGCAGCAAAACGCTACCCTGAAAACACAGTTTAAAGTCTTTCCAGTGTAACCAGATCCCTTCCACCTTTTATTTTCCCTTGCAGGTGCTTTGTATCCAACAAATTCAACAAATGCAACTGTTTATGAGGTTTCAAAAGTGCAAAGAAGTTAAAGGTACTTAATCACCTGAAGCACCAGTTGAAGGCGCAGTTGTTTCCAGTCTCAGCCAGTGTAAACCCTGTCTAACGTAGTGTATCAGTTCGGTCATGTGACTGCTCAGTGTCAGAGTGCAGGTCACTGAGCTGAGTTCAGCAAAAAACTCTGGAAAAAAGGGGAGGGAAAGAGAAAACATTTGTTGGTTTCAAGCAACAGGCATGTCTGACAGCGAGGAGCGACAACAGCAGTGCACTGTCAGTCGGCAAGTCCCGTTAAACACATTGCTAACGCGGAGAGCTCAGCAATATTGGAAGCCTAGGAAGTGTTAACAAGCACACTAGGCAGCGCACGAAAAGAAAAAGTACTCACACATGCGTACACACACTGAACCACCTCCTCAAGCGCTTGCTTTAAAATGACATCGAGACTCCATGGTACGTGGGGAAAGTTTGGGTGTTCACACCCCAGACCCTGCCGTGTGCTTCCCCCAGATTTTAAACAGGCCAAATCTGAGTATCTTTCTGAGCAATGCCTGGAAACACACACAGCTGTCGTCAGGCTGGCCCCTTTCCTTCATCCGTCCTCAAACTCTGAAGACATCATTTCTCAACTTGAATAGATTTAAAAATGTGTACAGCTTGCCGGGCTATACAGCTTTGATTTGGGTTGCTTATGGCTGGGCACATCAGGTGAATTTAACAGAGTCCTCCTAGCCTGCCACCAACTTAGGCACCGCATTCCTCCTCCCACACAGGCAGGAGACGGCTCTTGCAGCATATCTGAACCCACTGGGAGGTGCTGGCAGGCACCCTGCTCTGTGCTGGCAATCTTCCGTGCAGGTGACAGCAAGCGATGGGAAATTATCGCACCTATTCCTTTCCAGTAACCTTTCCTAGACATTCTTGCATGACTTGCCTTCCAGTGACATGGGCTTGTCCCACCCAGTCCCTCCAACCTCAACTGTGTTGACAAGTACCTTTGCAGAAACTGGTTGTTCTCAGCATTATTATTTATTTTTTTTTAAATTATTACACACACAAATTGAACCTGGAGGCTGAAAACTTCTGCTTGGCTGTG
The DNA here is from genome assembly GCF_023634155.1 of Falco peregrinus. Lineage (NCBI taxonomy): Eukaryota > Metazoa > Chordata > Aves > Falconiformes > Falconidae > Falco > Falco peregrinus. The sequence goes on from NC_073722.1 coordinate 17,610,806, forward strand.
CAAGGAACTCTTCAGAAGCAAGAGTGCACAACACTTTCATGCTAATACTTCCCAATTCAGAAGCACAGAACACACTTCCCTTGATTCTCCTGCTTTTGTTTACAAAACAGGTATCCATTCCCTCCATGGGAAACAGAAGAGCTGTAAGTAGAGACAGAGAGTCCAAAGCCCCTGCCTGAGCAAATAGAAGATAATCTGATCTGTGACCACAGCACTGTGTGAAAGGAGAGTAACTTCATATGTACCTCATGAGTGACTTCACATGCAACCTCAGCTTGTCCTCGCTGTGGAAGATAAGAGGCTAGAAGACAACCTGTTACAGCCTCATGATCCATGGGGCTGCTCTGAATTAGGGCAAGGAGCTGGGTCCTGCCCTGGAAGCACCTGGTTATGGACCCACCAGAAAGCACTCCAGCTCTGCACAAGTGACCTGGACATCAGTTACAACTAACTGCTTTTCACTAGCTTCAGACTTCCTTGTTTAAGGGAACTCGATAGCTGAAGGCCACTGCTTTTTCTTCTTCTTCTTATGTCCTGTGAATTGCATACAAAAATCAAGGATGTGGCCTTTTTTTTTTAGTTTTAAGTACTCATCTTCCGTACCTCTTTGCATCTGTATCTTACACTGAACGTCAACAAGTTCCAGTTCTGAAACTCCTCCACTGTCCTGGAAGGTGACAACAACTGCCAAGCCTACATGAGTATTTACCGTCCTCCTGCACAGATCCACTCCCCTGGGAGTATTTACTACCCCAGTCATCGTTTCCCTACATTAAAACGGCAACACAGAGCAGGTTTTGCATTTAGTCTTGACTGATGGAAGATTCTGCTCAGGCTGCCCTGCCACAGGCTTTCCTCCATGACTTACTCCTGTGGCTTACCAGCAGCATGCACCGCTCCTTCTACGTGACAGTCTTATCAGCCTTTTGGGGATATAATCCAAAACACTACACATGAATTGCTGCTGCGAGCACAGATTTGCTCAGAGGACAGCCAACAACTGGAGTTGCTCTATTCAAAGGTGACTTGCAAAGCCTTTTGAATTTCAGCAGCTGGCTCAGCATGAGTATTTTTACAGCCCTCCAACAATTCAGCCAGGCATATCGTGCTTATTTTCTTTTAAAAGTTTGCCGACAGATTGTGCCAATACATCCCTTTGCCCACAGTAACTCACAAAACTTGAGTTTTATGAAAAATGACACTGCAAATGCCACGTGGGATTGGCAGGTCGCAGACTGAACCGGACCCACTCTAGGGCTTTTGCTTATTCACCACTGCTTGTACCACAGCACAATACGACATTTTTAACAGCAAAACTGTAAAATAAAAAAAAAGTAGCAGCAATTTTAGGAAATGTTACTGGCAAATACATGACCAGTGCCCAGCAAGGACTCCAATTCAAGTGCTGCTCAGCTTCTCAGTCAGGAGAGTAGGCAGTTCCACCGTTTTCAAGACAAAACTACCTGGAAGTTTGACAAAAACTGAAACACAAGGCTACAGGCCAAAAAGCTGCTTTTAACAAAGGTGAACCAACTCAGAAAAACTAAGCACCCCAAAGGGGAAAAACCCCATGCTTCTTGTGTTACTATGAAGCAAGCTGGCTGGTTTCCTGTACTTGATACCCTCATCCCTAAGCTCTTAGACGTTTGAGGATGCCAAGACAACCTTTTAATTGGAACACTCATCAATATATCACCATCAAGGACCTCTGCCAGTAATCTGTCAATATGAAAAATGTCTATTTCGACATATTTAATGCTATGATCTTTAGGTATGGCATTTGCTACACTAAGCGTTAGGATTTGCATACATACAACCACAACACATGAAACAGAAAAGACAGAGGACAAAAACTTACCCTTATTCTTCCTGGCCAGTTCATCAGCCTGTTCCCAAATATTATAGGCATAGAGGACACAGGAAGTGATGTTGACGTAGGAATAAGTGGTGCTTGGGACGTAAGAGGGGACAGTGACTGAAGAGCCAGTGCTGTTGCCACTGTGGTTGCTAACTTTCGATCCAGGCTGAGAACTCACAGAACTGGCAGGGGAAGGCATTGGAGGAGGAGAAGGCATGCCTGTGCTTCTGCAGGAGAAAGAAACACAGTCACGAACGTTTGTTTAACTTCAGAGTTACAAGCCTTGCCACAAGACAGTCTTATGCCAGGAGCTAGCTGGTATCATCCAGGCCTGCAGGAGCAAAGTGTTGAAAAATCAAGATGTGTTCAGCTACGTAACAAGTAACTTAACTTCAAAAACCTTGGTCTTGCACTTGAAGGAATTTGTGACTCTAGGACTCCCCTAAACAAAAGAAAATGTGGGACCAGACATCAGAAAGGGACACCCGTCCACCTTTCAAAATCTAAACCTACTTGTGAAAGCCTTCACCAGATTATCTAGATATTTTTTCCTAATGACTTCCATTTCAGGCACAGTGAAGCTCTCCACCTGTGGGGGCTGGAGCTTTCTGACGGCTAGTCAAAGCAGCCAGGTCAGCCTACACACACTTATTTATAGTCCTAGGGAAGCTAAATGCGGTCAGCTGCCCACCTCCCAGACACAAGCTGGCTTCATCATATCACTTCACCCCCACCACTTCAACCAACCTAATTTTAGTCACTGGTGTGGAGGGCTTCCACCACTGCTCTTGGGAGACCCATTTAGCTCCCAATAAACTGTAATGTGCAAGGCGGCAGAAAAATAACTGGAATTTCAGCATCACTACTGAAGACCAAATAAACCTCCCTCAACCGCAGAGTTTAAAAGGGACAGATGTGGAGCTGGGTAACTATCTGTCAAATGCAATTACCACAGGACACAAACTTTTTTTTACTCATTGTAATTAAAACACAGGCAGAGTCTGCTGGGCCCTGGGTCATCAAACACTTAAACGACAGCTTGCCTTTTACTTTTGCTGCCACATACACAGCAACACTGCAGCAGATACACAGAAAGGACAAAATACTCAGTAACTCATGAATTAGAAAATGAGTTTCTTTTTCTTAATTGGCAACTGAGCTAAAGAGAAAATACTGAAGTATCACCTCAAAGTTATGCTACTGCAGGGTGAAGGCATAATCCTACTGGACAGTGGCCAGGGAGCTGGGGGTGGTATCCCGTTAAGTCTCAAGGGACCTCTAACAGAACAAAGATGAAAACAACAGGGACTCTGAAACAGCAAATGGTGACATCTTCCTTGCTCCTCTGGTGGAGAACTGCTCTGCCTGATACACAGCAACTCTGGGCCACCTAACAAAAAGCCCCACTCTTTCCTACAAGAAAAGACAGGCAAGAGAAACCAAAACCATACTGATGCCCCCTAACAGTATGCTTTCAGGTGGCAAGAAAGTGTGTGTGGTGAAGCACTCTCAAAAGCAGCTTGCAACTCAAACACGTTGGCTACTGTTCTCACTCATGCCCTTATAGACACATTACAGCAAATATATTTTCAAATCTTACCTTGCAGCATATGAACAAGGTGCTTGTGTTAATTTGGAAGAAGTCTGCAACAAGGAACAGAACTCTTGTTAAGTCTGAGCTATTCAGCCAACATCAGTAATCACCACAGCCACCCAGCTGGCAGCTTAGTAATACATGTGCCCTACCTTGAAGTAGTCATTCAGGATCTTGCAGTCCTTCAGTACAATCTCTTTTTTGTAACGGAACAGTGCCATGTGCAGAATGGCCTGGCAGCGCAGGCTGTGAACAGAAACACACACAAGTGTCAGTGTCTGTGCCTGCTGGCCTGCCCAGCAGTCATCAGCCTTGTGGGACAGAGGCAGGCACACCTCAGCTGGACTGCAAAGTCAAGAAAGCTCAGAATTTCTCCCTCTTCTGCTCATCTTAAAAAAAAAAAAAAAAAAGTGTAAAAAAATTGCAAGGGGAAAAAAAAAACAACCCCACCAAGGAAGGGCTATGGCTGGTCTTCTATATAAACAGGTGCCCAGCCTCTTAAAGAGGTGCCACAGGCTGAGTAAGCCCCCATCCCAAAGTGCCTCCGCTATGTTCAGCTACAGCTTCAGTTACACGGCTCAAACACAGGCAGCCAAATCGCATTCTTTCACCTTAGGTGAAAGCCCTTATGCACTCTCAGGTTACCAGCAGATCAAATTTTAGAGCCTGTGCCTTCAATGTGTGGTCCCTTGTGATGTCCCAGCTCACTTTAGAGATGTTCCAGGTTCACTCTGGCTTTTATATTGTGCTTTTTTTTTCCCCTTGCAGAACTCTTTGATTCCCACTTAACTCCTTTGCCCCTGAAAGTAATGGGTTTTCCACTCTATCAAGTCTAAAAACAGAATAAGGCGGCACAGAAAAAGTTACGCACCACAACACGGCAAAGATTTTGTCATATGAAGTTGCTGTGGCTTCCACAACGAATTTCAATGTCATGGTGAATCTAAGGAAACAAAATAAACATTTTTTTGTTTAAATAAAAGAATCCTGTCAGCCGTCGGTGCACTGAAGTCCTACTGTTTATGAAAAACCAGTGCATGCTGTTATCTCAAACACTGGTCCCCAAAGTCAGGAAATCTGCCCTAAGTTCTTAGTCCTGGCACCAAGTGCTTTGTATGATCTTGAGCAGAGGACTGTGTCTCCAAATGCCTTGTTTTCCACGCAGTGGGAACAGATGTGGCTTCCTTAAGTGACTCACTCTCCTCTTACACTGACTGATTAAAGGGCAAGACCTCTACAAGTAGATGCCCCCTGGGGGCCCACCTACAGTCCTGGGGCTCAGAAAAGGCGCCACCACTACTGAAGGTGAAATATTAATTCAAGTGTTTCTGGACAGGACAGACATCTTAGGGGACACATTTCTTTTCACAAAAAGCGAACAAGCAAATCGCCTTTTTGAAAACAAAGCCTCAACAGCATCTTAGAACTACAGTCCGTCAAGACCAGAAAGCAAACAATGTAATGCAAAAAGTTTGAAGCCTACCACAAAAAAACCACAGACAGCTGTTTCAGCTCTACGTCAAATCAGTTTTCAAAACCACGCACATAACCTGTAATTTCAATATGAATAAACTGATACCTGTTTCTCTTCTATCCAATACATGGTTCCTTGGGTTGCGCTGCCCGTATGTGTCATACTACCTACTATGGCTGTGAAACTAAATGGGGACAGTTGCTGAAAGAAACCCCAATAAAGCATACTGGTAGAAAGGCACATGGGACAAGCCAGGAAAATCTGCCTTCAATCAAGCTGCAAGACTTTTGGGGTACAAAGCGTTCTTCCACGCACTAAACTGCTGCTTTGCTTTTTTAAACTGAAATACTCCTGAGCTCACACACAAAAGTAACTTTTTTTAGATCTGGATAAAATAAAACTTCCTTTGTGTCCTTAGCTGTCATAACCAGTGTCCTCCGGCGTACCTCAGCTGCAAGGCTCAAATGCTGAGGAGGACATGGTGCCTACTTCTTCTGATAAGCAATGCTGAAACATTTCAAAGGACGTCTTTGGTGCCTATGGATGGTCTGTCTGTCTTGTGCTTGTACAGCAACCCAAACTCTGCTCCATGGTGGGAATCCAGAGCTGCCACAGTTGCAAACGAGCAATGCAATTAACTCTTCCCCTCCAGACGCAATGCCTAATCATCACACTTTGAAAAATGCTTACTTGATGAGCTCTATGGTGTCGCTGACTATGCTGTAAGCTGATTTTGGTGCTGTTGCATCCGATTCCAAGGCAATCCCATATGCAATGAAGGAAAGGGCAGCATCTAGGTACTGATAGGCCCTTGCAGTCTTGCTGGTCTATTGGGAAGAAAATTCTCATTTTTAGACTACGACAAAAACTACTTCTCTCCAGTGTACCTGAATACCTTTTTTCTCCCTAGTTAGGCAGGATTTGAAGAAAGAAAAAGATGCAAGTCAGGCCTCTGGGTGACAATTAAAGGGTCCTCTGCAGAACCTCTCATGTGGTCCCAGTCATCAGCTTTGTGTGCTCTGGCTATTTGTATTTCTTCCTCTTGTTCAATAAGTTACTCAAGGAAACCATTATCTTCACATTTTTTGGATATTACTGTCTGGTCTTGGAGGCCTGCCTTGTGAGAGGCAGATGGGGCCTTCCCACCGCAGTATTCCCTCATTTGTTTTCACAGGTAAGTGACAAGCAGCAAATATACATTATCTGACTGAGCCATATATAATTAGCAAAAAACTGTGTTCACCCATGCATGCTGTTAAACAGCACATGGCAGAAAAAGCCAGTTACATTGCATAGGACACTTCCAAGTCTCGTTCACCAGCAATACAATTACTGTCAGATCCTGACATTGCAGAGTAAACTGTCTTAAAACTGTTCCATCTACCTTCCAAGGACTTTGTGATAGTTCTGCAAAGCAAACAGGCCTGCTAACCTCAGAGGATGTAGGATCTGAATCCTATCCTCTAGGCACATTCTCTAGATGTGTTTATAACAAAATGCAATGTCTGAACATTTGGCAAATAAAGACAGCCTCCCCACATGAACTGAACATACTCCAGGTACGGAGTACGGATGTAATGTTAGCCCGCAAATCTTACTCACATGCATGCAGGTATCAGGTCCAAATGCAAGAGCTGGTTGGCATTTCTAGCACAGGGCCAGGACTTACCATTTTATCAGCTTTGTGCTTCAGCCTCTTGGCCTCGTCCATGTAATACTCCACTGGATGCTGTCTGGATTGGGGACTGAGAGAGAAGAAACAGAAAACAGAGAAAAAGGGTAGGTTAATTATCAGTTTAACCTTCACATCTAGAGGATGCTATGAGTCCAAACATCCTTTTTTGGTAAGCCTGTTACAGCCTTATCAAACACAGATTACAACTATAATAGTCTCTAAGAGAATGTTGTCTGTACATTCAAAAACAGCTGAATGCACAGATAAAAATGATTTCTTTAAAAAAACGTGTATTAGAATAAGATTGAAAACCTACATTTTGAAATGAAAGACACTGAAGGTTGGGCTACTACGTGGCCAAATTTACTTCTTCGCTCCCCTGCTAAAATAGTAGTTACGTGATCTCCTATCATTCCTCAAGTACAATACCACAAACACGTTTTGATTAAAATATACAGTAAACTCTGCAGTATCACACACATCTCAGACCGAAAGAGCTTGCGTTCCAGTTATCGGCTTGCAAGAGAGATGGTCACCAAGGCTTCTACAGACCTCGGTCTCAATCAACACATAAACGACGATAAAGTTGGACCATACGCATTTCTGTGCGCTGGGATAATCTATTCACCATACAAATGGCACAGAGTCACCTGTGCACTAACAAAATGAGCAAGCAGAGAATCATGCCCTCTCAAGAAAAAGTCAGTTGCCTGCCCAGCACCTTGTCACAGAGGAGTATGCCACTTAACAAGAATCAGACAAATCAAAACCCATCACTTGTAGGCAGGTAAAAGAGACACGTCCTCTCAAGAGTTAAACGTACGTTATTTCCAGAGTAGCTTCCCTCACACCAAGAACTGTTGTAATGAGACCTTTGCTTTGTGGTGGGTGGGTCCCAGACATGAGAAGGCAGTACAGAGCAGGTCTCAGACATCTCTCCCTCTCTCTCTCTCTCTTTCCCAAAGTGCTTACTAAGCAGCAGAAGCCAGGGTGGGGTGACTTCAGGAAGTACAGACATGGGGTGTGAAACAAAAAACTTACTTGTCAAACTTGAGTCGAGGTCTCCTTGGCTTGAAGGCATTTGGCAAAGAAGGCACTGCGAAACTATTTCTGACATTCCCTGCAGATTCCTGAAAAACCACAGAGATAAAGTTGGTTAGAGAGATATGTCTAGACCAATTCCAAAGCCTGGCTTCCCTAAGTATCAAGAAAAAAAAGAAATGCTTGTTTGTCCCAGGCATAGTCTATTCTTCGGGCTCTCCCCCTCTTCTTACCTTTTTCATCAGCACCTCCTACAATAACAGAAATGGAAACTTGGCTCCTTACCTGACTGCTAGTAAGACTTAATACCAGCTTAATTCCATCTTAAGCACACAGCAATTGCTGATTCTCTATTACTACTGACATCACCAGGAAAGAGCAAGCAGTTAGAAACCAGCTAACACACCATGCGAAGCCTGGCTTAACACACACATGACAACATCCTAGACCACACACACCCAGCCACCAACCAGTAAATAGCAATGTAACTGAATTTTATAATGCAAAAATTCAAAGATCCAGCTGCAAGGATCATTAACAATTTTGTAAGCAAGCTATAAAACCTTAACCCAGGTTGCAGTCAAACACACAGGTGGTTTGTTTCTTATTTTTAAGCAATCCACTCTTTCTTTTTGTGAACACACTAATTTTTATACCACTATTGTACTTGCAGTTGCCTACATCAGAAACACTACCATAACCATGATTCTCTTGCCTTTGCTTTTCACATGGTCACCCCTTGTCACTATGTTTCACTGGTAAGATGCAAACAAATGATGGATAATCATCAGAGAAGTTACAACACAGGCTTTTGGGTTAGCAACATACGGTCACAGCCATTAAAGGGGCAAAAATGCTTCAAAGAGCTTTCTCTGGTGGCTGGTTTATCCTCCTTCCTTTTTAATATCCTCAAAGCATGTTTCTAAAGAGAATCACACAGTACCCACGGGTCACAGGAAACATCCCACCAGTTATAATGGATACCTACTTTGATACCATTCGACGACTCCACTTTCTGGTGCTTGGAGAACAAAGGATCCTTGTAGTCGCTCTTGTTCCTGTCAGCGTTATCCATGGCATTACTCTCACTTCTGGGTCTCTTTTGGGGCTTTTTGGTTGACACTGGTGCAGAATGTGCAGAAGATGTGCGTGGCAGTGGTGGATGCAGCGGATCTTTCTTCTGGGTTTCAAATGCAGCTTTTGATGCTCTGGAGGTGAGAAGCAAATTCAGCAATGGGGATAAATACAGTACACATGTAACACAGGGATTTTTTAAAAAACAGTTACATCATGTGCCAATTCTGTTTAAATTCCTCTGGAAGTGTGAGGTTACTTTTTAAGATGAAGAATCCACCAAAAGCAAAATGAAACTTCAGGTACTTCATTGTCCATTAGATATATCTTTGGCTGCCAACAACATAGAAGCTGCTTTTCAGGTAGGAATGAGCCTTAGGACTTGCACATGGAGTAAAGGCTTGCAACCAGAATGTCCGGATGCTGCAGAGAAGGCAGCCCTCCAACACAGCCCCTTTTCACTGAAAGAGGGAGAGGGGTAATTACAGAGACTAAAATCCCTGCAGCAAATTGCCCAACAAGGCAAATGAACTGTAGCACTGCTTCTCTCTCCCCATTATGGTAGAAGATATCTTCCATGGTCAGAGATACCCTGACACTTGATCCTGTACGTGCTTTGACAGAATTAAACTGAGTTGTTCCTTTAAGACTTGCCAGCTCAACTAGACAACACTTACAAAGTTGAGAGGGTTCAAGTGAGAGAGACTTAAAATGCCGTGCTTTTAAATGGCAGAGACTATCACATTTAATAATACAGTGGCATATCAGATTTTTGATCACCTGAAGTTAGGATTACCAGAGAACTCCAGCAGCAATAAGCAGCACCAAAAAGCTCTGAATCTTGTTTCACTATTGCTCATTTACATCATTTTTATTCAGCCTCTCAAAATTTTCCAAGAAAACACTGAACGGTGAATCCCAGCTCATGGACTGCAACGTCAGAAGAGGAGGAAATGAAGTTAAAACCCAGTGAGAAGTGAAAGTGTGATGCTGCACATCCTGCTTCATTCTGCTGCACATAGGACAGTGCTCTTCCCTTTCCCCCAGCCCACTTTTCCCATGGTACAGTCCCTACTCACTGCACACATGCTCCCCAGCTGATGCTCCCCTGACCTGATCCAGTGACCTCTCTCCCAAGAATACATCCTATCCTTCCCACTCTGAAAGCCGGAACACGGTTAACAGGGGTGTTTATTTTCACTGAGAAAAAGGGAGTAATGAACCCCAGAATTAAAGCCCTTCCATTACTACCACAGCCAAAATATCCCTTCACCCAAACAAATGTTAGCCCCAATGTCTCAGTGCTTTAAGACTACGTCAAAGTTTTCTCTGCAGAAAAAAAAAAAAAACCAACCAACTCATATTGTCAGGACAAACCTCAACACTACATACCAATCCAAATCAATGCCTCAAAGTCAAGCCACAAGCAGGAACTGAATGCAGTAGCCTGTGGCTGATGCACAAACCTCCCCTTCTCAGGAACATGGCCCATCTGAAGCCATGCTCTTGGCAACATTTGCTCTAGCAAAGTCCTAGCCAAAATGCTGGTGGTATGCTGGTATGCAAATTATGGGGGTAAATTTCAAGCAGATCTACCAGAAGCACTGCAAATGCTATGCTGGAATAAATGAGGAATTGCTGGCCATAAAGGCCACTTGAAATTCCAGAGTGTCATGATTCCAAAGGTACGCTGGCTGCATGTCCGTTAGATCACATACAAAAAAAGACAAAGACAACACGATGATTTTAGCGGAGAAGGGAAATGTTCCCCTAACCCTAACCACCTATGTATACAAATCTCTTTTCTGGACTGAGCTTTGCACATTTCACCCCTATACAAATTCAGGTCAGTCACAGTGAAAAGCCTGTTGGCACTGCAACATCTTAGTTTGGTTAGAGAAAGGGCGAGCTGCATAGCCACATGCTTCTGGAGCATCCCGCTTCAGCCGCCTTGCACAGCAAGGTGAGAAAATAAAGCTCTACAACATCCACCTTGGTGTTCCCAGCTGGGAGAAGACAGGTCCCACCTAGCACAGGTGCTGTGTGCCCCAGCGCTACTCAAAACCTCTAAATGGTGTCAGCAAAAGCAGCTGAGGGAGCTGACAGTCTCAGCGTTAACACTTCTTTCATCAGTATCTGTCCAATTAAGAAAACAGCAACGATCACCAAGTCAAACTTACAGACATGCAGTTACACTTATCCCAATATCCTTTCCCAAGAGGTTGCCTGAACTCTGTCTGCTGTGGACGTGCTTGCTCAGTCATGGGAACGAGAGTCACAGCCTCCCGGCAACATTTTAAACTATTTCACCTGTTTGCAGCAGGAGTCTGAGCAAGCAACTCAACTTGTCTGCACCTCAGCTTCTCCATGTGCAAAACACGTTTACATCACCTTCTCACCCCACAAAGACCAAGAGCCTTACACGCATGGGAAGTATCGTGCATCTGACAGGAAGCTTTCTGCTGCTTCCCATGCAGTGAGAGCCAAACTTCCCCAAAGTAAGTATGGCAGCAGAACCTAGAATGAGGAAGACTTGGGCAAACAAAAAGAAGTTCATAGAATCATAGAACGGTTTGGGCTGGAAGGGACCTTCAAAGACCATTTGGTCCAACTCCCTTTTTAAAAGCATTTTAAGGCTAGTTCCACCTCTTATGAAAGCAGAAAGAAATGATACATGAACTCGCAAGCCTTACTCACCTAAAATCATAGAATGGAATCATGTAACAGTTTGGGTTAGAAAAGACCTTTAAAGATTATCTAGTCCAACCCCCCTGCACGAGAAGGGACTTTTTCAACTAGACAGCAAATTCTCTTGCCATCCCCTGAAACACCTAAACTATCGTGCAGAACAAGCACACGCTACTCCCCACACAACAGCCATCACCTCCCAGATCATCTAGGACGACCATCTGCTGACAAATTACTACCACTCTAGTTTGGAGAAAGGGAAATGACCCCTGCCTCCCAGCACGCAGGCAGTCTACCATACTGTCTGCAACTTAAACAACATACAATTTTTCTGCACAAATGTATTTCCTGCATCTAGTCTGAAAGACAGCAGTGCAAGCGGTTGCCTACCAGCTTAGAAGAAGCAGTACAGGCACAACTGGCAATTAAACTTCACATGGCATAAAGAGATTTTTTTTGAGCTACATATAATATGTGGATCAGAGCATGCAGCAATAGTAGCTGCAGGATGGACAAGTTCGCATTTAAAATGGTGAAGTCCTCATTTCCATCTCAATGTTAGAAATCAGGACAAATGCCACAACAATCAATGGTTTTGCAGCAGTGCAAACCAAGTACGGGAGACAATCAGCCACGGAAACACCAGCTTATGCTTGAATGATTAGAACCATAATCTTCAACATTAAGAAGGGAGCAACAGATAGGTGACATCCAAGTATCACATCACATCTGCAACAAATAAAAAGCTGAATAAATTACACTCCCATAGCCATGTGGTTGGCTCCAGGATGTAAAGACAAATCTGCAGCAGTTTAAGCTTCAGAAAGCACATTATAAGCAAACTTATGGGCATAAAGACAGGAGACACAGTTCCTCGCTTTAAGCTTCTTAAGAAAGACTCGGTTTTATGCATCTTTCTGCCATCCCACCACTGTATACTCACTTCATTTTATTGGAGTCTTTGTTAGCTGAAGACTGCAATGATTTTTTCTTGTTTTCCAATTTCATTTTCTTCCTATCAATCTCCTTCTCCATTTCTTTCTAACAGGAAGAAAAAAAAAATTGCTCAGGTTTTGAAAGTTCAGGTAAAGTACAGACCAACACAGCTAAGTTTGATCAATTCTGATTAAAAAAAGAAAAGGTAAGATACTGGAACCGACAAAGTGGAAACCCAGAGCACAGCAGACATAGATTTCAGGCTCACTGACAAGTATCCTAAAACAACATTTTATCTACTTTTGTTTGTGTAGATCAACTGTTTTGTAGTGGCAGGGATGGAACTGCTAAACTTCTTGTAATATTAGTAAAGTGTCTAATAGTAATCAAAATTAAGACGCTTCCATTGCTGAAAATAAAACAATGTGCCTCTTCTGGATGTCGTGTCCCCCCCCCCCCTCCCATCGTCCCGTCCCGTCCCCCAGATTTTACAGAAATATATTCAGATTCCTCCTGGCAAAGTCATGAACTACAAGTGATTGTGTTTTGTGATACACCTTACCAAAAGGAAGGAAATAACTGCATTCACAGGAGCATTACATCGCTTAGATTCCCCAGATGTGCAGGGGTTTTATTAACAAGATTTTGATACAGACGAGATTTTAAACAGTCAGTTAAAAATCACTACCATTGTCTTCTAGAAGAACAAGAACCATTAAGGCAGAGGCAATAAATACTAGTTTTTAATTTTACTCCATAGACCATACAACACAAAGGGTGCAAATCATCAGCTCACCCGAATCAAAAACTTCAGAGTGATGTGCTGCAAGTGAAGAAAACGTAAAGGAAATGGCACTTATCAGTGAGCATTATCCACAGTGTGCCTGGTCATAGCCAAAACCATTCCAGGACTTTCTCTCTCTCAAGACTACCTTCTAGGTTCACGTCGCTGTGAGAGAGCTCAGCAGGCTGCGCTCGGCACAGTTTACCTCTGACAGTGCGCTCATGGCAAAGCTCGGGACCTAGAGACAAAGCTCCGGAAAGTTCCGGACCTAGAGACAAAGCTCTGGAAAGTTCTGGAGCCTAGAGGCAAAGTTCCAGAACCCAGACACAAAGTTCTGGAACCTAGATTGTGTCATGGAACCATGGAATGGTTTAGGTTCTATGGAACCTTAAAGGTACAGAGCCCCCTGCCATCGGCAGGGAAACCTTCCACTAGACCAGTGTCCTTAAACTGTTTCTCAGGTTGAGCTCCATGTGGCCACAGATGATGGCCCACAGCTGTACCTGACCTGCCTGGCTGCAGTGAAGGCCCAGCCTCCAAGGACACTTACACACACTGACACAATACAGGCAGGGAAGCTCCGAGATGGGTTTTCCTGCAGTAAGACAGTCAGACTCCAAGGGAAGACATGTCTAACATCAAATAGCTCCTCTCTTGGGTCACTGAGACAACAGGAGGAGGACAGATTTACTGCCTGTTTTACCTTTCTCCCACTTTCTCTGCAAGGGTGGTGGTGGGGGGTGGCTGCCAGGGTCTCTCAAGTTTTCTTCACCATTTCCCTGCTCTTCTCCATTCTCCCCCACAACTATGGGAAGTTCAGAAAAACCCATGTGTGAACCAAGGTTATTCACGCACACATGCTAAGCCATCTGCTCTCTGGGGAGCACCAAAAAGGTACACAAGCACTGAAATACCCACAGCGAGTGCCCATTCACCGTAAGGCCTGCAAGCCAACCCTTTATGCAGCTGAACCAGCTGGCTGGAAGCATATTCACAGTTCCCTTTGGGAGTCAGCTTTCCAAAAAACACTTGTGAGCAACTACCATCTCAGTTAAATAAAGGGCTGTCTTGCAATTCAAGGGAAAGCAACTATTATAACTAAAGGACTCCGCAAAGGGGTCTCTGGAAAGCCCCTTACCGGACAGAAGCGTTCTTTAAGCATTAGCACCATCGTTAGCACCACAGCAGCTCCAGGGAAAACCAAAGAAGTTTTTTACGTATTTATCCAAGTGCTAGATCCAAAGAAGGGTTTAGTGACATTTGTTACTATCGGCAAACCACCCAATTCAGTTCAAAGCCTGCACTTACGGAAAAGCAAAAGACACGAGGCTCCTGCCATCACCCCAGCAGTAACACAGTCCACACCTGCAGAACTTGTCCCTCTGTATGAGCAAGCAATCACAACCGTTTGGTGGAAATAAATGATTCCACATGGGAAAAGAGTTCACTACTCAGGCTGAGGTCACACGGCTAAAGGCAGCGGAAGACTTGAACATGGACAAAACCAAAAACCACAGACCAGGACAGCCTGCGTCGGTTCTCCCTCTGGGCACCGTCACAAAAGACATTAAATGGATAGTGCTGATGAATGCACAGCCTGGGGGTGCGTGCTTCAGGTGTCCTGCTGCTTTTAGAGGGGTTGCAGGGGGAGGGGACACCGCAGGCCTACAAAGCTCTGCTTGGGCTGAAAGCCAGAGAAATCCACAAATGCTACAGGGGGGCTGGCCAAGCACATGCCGACAGCCTGCTGCCGAGCGCCCCTCCGACAGCGGAGGGCTGGGGCTTTGCTGCCTGAGAAAACTGGTATTTCAAGACAACACAGCAAAAAATGTTTTAACACACGAAAGCATTTGTTAAACAGCTTACAGGGCTTTTCCTTTGCTCAGCAGGGGATTTGTGACCAACAAGAAACATCTGTGGGCAGCTCTGATACGTGTTCCCTTTAGAAGTTTGACAAAACCTTTACAGAAGCCTAATGGCTCATCCTCCCAACCTATGAAGCAGAAATTAACTCTCTGCGTAGGTTTTCCAACCACCCACCTTGGCCCCTGCACAAACCCACCTTCACCTCCACCACTCACCTTCCTCTTTTGAATAGACTTGTCCGGAGGGTCCGTGGTTTTCCTCTCCAAGTTCTGCTTCTTGGCACCAGGGTGTTTCTTGGCCTCTGCTTTCTTCTGGTGACTGCCTTTCTCAGGGACTCGTGACAGGAGAGGGAGTTTTATTTTCACCATGAGGGACTGATGGCTGGAGGAGTCCTGCACTGGCGGGGGCTCCCTGACAAGCACGGGAAGTTTCTCCTTGTGAAAATCGTCTCCGGCCACAGCAGCAGGCCTGTGGTCACTAGTCCTGGTGGGAGTCATGTCCTGGACTTGAGGAAGGGGACTGAGAGCGAGAAGCTCCTGTGTGCTGCCAAACAAAGCATCTCTCATGAGCTTGGGGTCCAAGAAGGGTTTGGCATCGGACTGGTGGGAGCGCTTGTGCTTTCTGTTCTCAGGGGACTCTTCCAGTGCTGGCTTCAGGCCTCTTCTGTCACAGGATTGTGGCCTCCCTTTCGTTTTGACTTTTGGCTTGTCTCTGGAAGACTGGTCTCTGACCTCAAAAGGACCAGGGTCACTCTCCACCTTCAGGCCTCCCTTGGGCTCCTTGTACACTGGGGCCTTACCAGGCTTTTTGATACCCACAGTCTGCCTGGGTGGGGGCTCCTCGGAACACACTGGAGACTTCTGGCAGCTGTGTTTGGTTGGAAGATCAGTGTCCTGAGGAGCGTTGGCCTCCTGGCCGGAGCTCTCCTGACGAGGCTCCCTCAGCTCAGCCTGCTGGTGGAAGGAGTTGCTGCTGGTGCCCTGCCCCTGCTCCTTGCCCTCCTCACGTCCATCCCCTTGGGTATCTTTCCCGAGGCTCTCTGTTGGCACTGCTGGTGGGTTCACCTTGGTCAGCCAGTTGTCGAGCTGCCATTTATTAGATGTTGGTGCGTCCGGCTGCAGAAAAAAAGAGAAAGAAAGGATGCAAAACTGATGCTTTTATGGGCTATTTCCACCCTAGCACAGCTTACCAGAACCAAATAAAATTTCCCCTTACTGTTAAAACAGCCTGAAAGTGAAAGACCATGAGACAGTGGAGACATTTTGGCTTGCGCACATCAACACTTACTTCAGAAACACAGACCTCATTTTTGCACAGCACCAGTCAAACGCCTTGCACAGCACTCCTGGATCTCTGCTAGCCCTACCTGTCACTTAGTAGCAAGAGACCAGTCCACACAAAAGCTTCATCTTTGTTTGCCGCTAATCAACATTGTTGCACAATCAGACACAAAGCGTACAGATAGCAGGAGTAGTAACAATGGATTAGGTGCTGTCCTCGCAACACTTTTGGGAAGTTACTTGCACACACACAAAGTTACTTGCTTTCAAAACCAATGAGGAGCCACGCCAGCTATCACATCTCCTTGAAGTCTGACAGGTAGGCTGTGGTTTAACCAAAAGAAAACCATTTACCGAAAAAACCCTGTATGGCTAGCACAAAGTCCAGCCTCTTCAAAGTCCCCTGCCTACACAAGCCAACACTCACTTCCCTCTGGGTCAAGCAAGGCATGCGCAACAACCAAGGTCTGAAGGCCTCTGGAGCCATGGTCAGATAACCTAATGAGACTGCTATAAGCCCTGCCTAATTTCACAGTAGTCTGACAAATTAAAAGCAAACCCAGCTAACCCTAAGACAGACAACAGAGCTTGCAAGCTGCATATCGGGGACGTGATTCTCTGAGGCCCATTCTGAGAATACCACATATGTCTCGGCATCGCTCAAACATGTAGCTCATTATCTGGGCACCATCAGAGTACAGCTACACACCTGCTCTCGCCAACTCTCCCTGATCACAACTCTCACTTCTGAGAAGAGCCACAACTCTTCCATCAAAAGAGAAAGCCTAGTACATGAGAGGTTTTCCAAGACTAAAGAATCCCTTTTGCGGTGATTTTATCTCTATCCAGACCCAACTCACTGTAGAACACATGGATAAACAAGACATGTCTGCAACAGAGTTTGGTTTTACCACAGGTTTGTAAGTAAAATTAATCCACAAATTCCACTATACTTTTCAGATAACACAAAACTGCTTTGTTTTCATTAGAATTTTCACTGATTAGCCACTGAAGAGCAGGGGTTTTTTGGTCAAACACTAGAAAAACATGGCCAAAAGACTGAGTAAACTTTGGGTTATAATGTAGGTAGCTATCAGACAGTGGCATACTATGCTCCTTTTCTAGCACTTCTACCATTGGTTATCTCGCTTGTGATCTACACTATCAGACAGGTTTTTATTAAGTTTTCCAAACACAAAGGATAGTAAGAGAATTTCCTTTTTTAAAGAACAGAAGGAACTATTGCCTGTAGGTCTTAAAGTCTGTGCTTTTCATGTGAAGAACTGATTACAAACCAACAGCCATGTGTACTAACTTGCTCCTTGAGCATCACAGATGAACTGTTTGCTAGAATAAAAAAGAATAAAAGGATCAACGGCAAATAGCTAGCACTTCACTAAAGCAACAAGGATCTTACAGCCCAGTATTTTCAGGACAAACCAGGCAGGATCTGGTAAAAGAGGAGAAGTATAGTATCTGTTTCCTTCCAAAGACACCCACATTGCAGAGGGCAAAGTCTGTAACTGAACTGATGGAGGATAAAGTATATTAGATGTGAACGAAAAGATATGCCTTCTCCAAGGTTGTTTTCTGCACATAAGATTCTCCCTGTTCATGTGCTTCTAATGTAAAAGAAAGGAAAGCTAGGGCCGGGGGAGGTGAGGAGAAATAAATTACAAGGTTTCTGGACTTTATGAGAGCACCTCAAAACTGTCAGCGAATTGGTTTACATCGACTGTGGTCTGCAGGCTACAACCATGCACTTCCCTCTGGCCTGAGAATGTTTTGCAAGCTGGAGGAACTGTTGGAAACTATGGGACACGAGTATTTCTGCAGAAGATTTTTTTTAAAATGCATGGTCTCAATTATGAGACTTTAAGGCACCAAGTTCTGTTTGTTTGCTTTTTCCAATGAAAGTCTCAGAAATGCCAGTACAGCACTATCTGAGCCAAATTCAACAGAAGCAAGTCTAAGCACATTCCAGCCCTTCCTCCAGGTCTGTTCACTTCAGCTGCGATCTAGGAGAAGCTGAATGGTCACTCATGCACAAGAGCTGGAGGGAAGCAGCGGCTCCTCTTAACATATCAGGAAACCGGTCTCACCCTGAGGCAGCCCATAGGCTCGGCACCCAGAAAAGCTGCACGGGCAGAGGCGGCCTGAAACACGCCAGACAAGCCACACTTCTCATCTGTACCTTGCTTGTGTCTCACCAGTGAAGGCACTAATTCCTCCAGGACCGCTAGGCAATGATGTCAAAGGAGAAGGGAGAACGCTTCAAGGTTAGACACATAGAAGCCTAATTATGTTGTTACTAAGGGTTGTTTAAGTAACAAACTCTAGAAGGAAAGCAAAGGGCAAGAAAGGTCTGATGACACGGCAACAACGTCAAGGGGACACCTGAACGATGATGCTATTTCAGGTCTCCTGTCCTGACTTCATTCAAACAGCGAAGAGTCTGAGGCAAGAGGCTGTATTAAGCAGCCTCTACATTTTACGTGCATTCACCTCAGGCGCTGACGCTCTCGGAGGGTCGTTTGCTTCACTGTCACTCGAGCTGCTATCCGTCTCTGAGTCTGAAGAGCTGTCTGAGTCACTGGTGCTCCCTGACTCCGAGCTGCTGGAATGTGCTGATGCCACACTCTCAGGCTGGGACTGTAGGGCACTGCAAGGCCACCATGAGATAAAATTAGAAAGCAGCATGGGTGAGGTTACTTACTTATTACATTGACATGGCAGGATTCAAAAATAAAACTGAAACCCCATGTTTTGGCACTGAGAAGAGAGGGGAGAAGGCCAAGGGAACGCATAGCCATACTCAAATGATACGGCACTGGAATAGAAAAAAACTCTGGAAGTAATAAAACCTTCAATTTCAACCCAGTCAAATATGTAAGTAGGACCTCACTGCTACAGTATGAAGCTGCATTTAGCCAAACCACAGTTCAAAAACCAACCAAAACTGGCAAGTGCTTTTATGAAAGCCCCAAGCCTCAAAAGAAAAATTGCCAATATGGGCTAACAAAGACAGAAATATACATGTCAGGATGGCTTCTCTTTTTTGTATTCTCCCTCTTAAGTTTTCACTTCTCCATCTGTGTTACTTGGTCAAGGTGCTGTAAGCATTTTGTTAATAGCCACAGCAAGCAGCAGCATTTTTTGCAACAGCCTCTCCTACTCAAAAATGGGATGTCTCCAGCACTGACAGTGGGAGTGGATGGAATTGAGGGAGAGTCAGAACTTTTACGCACAGCTTCTTTTTGTTTTGAAATGGGCGTATGAAATCAAAATGTTATTTTTTTTCATTATTATTTTGAAAACTGGTTTCCCTTGTCAGTATCAACACATTGGTATGATTTTGAGACAAGCTCCTTGCTGATCCAGACTGATACCATGAGAACACTATTTCAAGAGTCTGCAGAGATGCAGGTCATGCCAAGAATGGGCGTGCCCTTCTGCAAGTCTGACTTTGTAGACCATTACCCTGTGCATGAAGAATACAGAAATCCAGGCCAAAATGTAAGTCAGTGCTTTCCTACAGGAAAAACTCTGGCCTTCTCCACCTTTCTTCCTCTAATGTTGGCACGCAGCCATTCAGTCTACCTTGAATATTGCTTCTACCTAACAATAACTGGCAGGAACTGCTTACAATCAGCTGCCTTATCAGGAGGAGCTGAAACAGCTTCCATGAGTCTACCTAAGTCTTTTCTGTTCTTCACCCACTTGGCCATTCTGGGCTTCCTTCTGAACTAAAATGGGACTTGTGCCTCATCCATCACTACTACAACAACTGAAAAATGCCATTAGCTCTAGTGTGGTCTATATATACACTGGTGGAAGGGAAGAGAAGAAGAGAACAGCTGGGGAAATACAGTTCTAGTTCATACACAAAACCCAGCATGCCTGGATTATTCACTTCTAATTGGAGCTTTCCATAAAACCCCACAGAACTAAAGCAAATTTTCAACAGTAGCTTCAGATAGCTAGAAACCAAAGCCTGTATCTACAAGAAAAACCAGGAACCCTTACCCATCTACCCCATAACAAAAAAGTAGTTTCGTTTTCCCTCCTTATTTGGTCTAGCTAGCAGTTTGGGAACAAACCTGTACCTTGGAGGAGCAAGTGAAGAAGGTGGCTTTTCAACAACCTGTTTCGTTCACAAAAACAAAAAGGGGGGAGGGGAAAGTTAGCTTTAGGATCTTGGAAGAACACAAGTCATGATGATTTAAAGGGATGTCTGTGTGCCTAGTGTATAAAATATCTAAAACTGACTTGGTCGTCACCACTCTCTTCACTATCACTGAGCTGCAGGTCTTCCTGGAGCAGTCTGAAAGACAACCAGAAGATAAATATCAGCCAAGGCAAACACATTTTCAAGCAGCAGACCCTGAAAAAGACTTGGTTTGCGCCTGCCAAAACAAACCAACTTCCCATTTCATTTTTGAACATTTGACACGCTCAATCTGCTAAACCCTGTCATTACCTAATGAATGATAAAATGGTAATGCACAACCTAGGCATTTTACTGTGATTTCCAACTAATCTCAGGACATTTTGCAACAGAAGTCAGTATTATTGGCTGCCATCTACAGACAACAAAGATGCAGTTTGTGAGAGGAATGCTCATCAACAAAGATTACGTAGCATGCTAAGACAGTACGGTGGGGTGGAAGAAGTCTGATCCTTGTACAGCAACAGACTAGCACGCCATGAGCCTGTACTGGCTCCCCAAGGGGCAAAAAAGCATCATCTCTGCACCAGAACCTGGGCATGTTCATGCTCTCTCTCAGGAGTTACAAATATTTCTTCTGTCACAGGAGTCCTCATTTTGCTGCTGAAGTCTCCTATCACACACACGTAAGTAAATGTCAAGGTCAAGTCTATCTCCTATTTCTTCTCTACACAATGAACTTAAGGATTCTGCACATCTCAGCAGTTACCGTAACATTGATGTGTTCAGATACCCAAAGCAGTTTACATGTGGGGAGGCACCAACTTTGTTTTACTGTTGCTAGAGTAGAGGGCAAGCTGCCTGTAAATGTTTCCAAAAGCATAATTTTGTTCTCTTGCCTGCAGGTGGTAACTACTGCTTGCAATTTCAATGCATTACTGAGGTCCTCAAAGGCTGGAAGGGAAGAATTTGTAGGGAGGAACCCAAAGTTCTCCCAGATTGCGATCCCCCCCTCTTCGGTAATCATGCAGGCACCCCAAAAGGAGTTGGAAAACAAGACAGGCAAACCCCTTGCTACTCAAAAGTATAATGATTCAAATCTTGAAAATAGCTGGAGACTGAACTCCTCAACCCAGAGATTTACGCAAGTGTGTTTCCAAAAATCGTATAAAAAACCTGGGAACTGAGGCAGTGATTTTAATCAATCGGGTCAAAACTGTTTATTTCAACCTCATTTAAAACTAAAAGCTCTCTGTGAGAAATCTTTCTCATGGCCAATTAGGAAAAACAACCCTCCAACTCCTCATAACACATTTTACAGCAAAAAAACAAATATGAAAATCCCCAGTGAACCACATCACCTTGGAAAATGTGTAGACAAGTCAGTGGTCCCGATGCTTGTTAGGAAAGGGAAAACTATTCAGACCCTCACACTCTTTCAAGCCTTCATGTCAAATTATGAACAAAGCAAAAAAGATTTATGGCTCTGCAGGTCACCTCTAATGACCCTGAGCAGTTTGCTTTTACGATTCCATAAGAACAGAGGAGTAAAAACCTTGAATAAAAAAGCAATTGCCTTACTTAAACACTATCCCCACTAACTAGACAAATTATTTTACAGTCGTACCAAAGCAGCTGACATGCAGGGAGATACTTCCGTGCAAAACAGGACTGCCGAAGCTCACAACGAACAATTCCACAAACCAGAAGTGACAAACCTGCTCTTGTCCACGGAGCAGGACAGCATAAGGAAACCCCAAACGCCTCCTGTGTCTACCAGCAGAGCCAACCCCTCCCACACAGGGGATGCCTCCTGCAAAGGAACTGACCCTATGGGTCCCAAGTCCCTCTCACTGAGGCAGAGAGGTACCCAGTGCCCAAGGGCTCTGCTCGATGGCACTCGCAAAGACCTATGTGCTTTCTTTTTTCAGGCATTTTGAATTTGCCATTCCCCTGTAACTATCCTCTTCCATCTCCCAGCCTCCGCTGCCTCATTTCCTCACACACTTTCTCAGTGGAAATCAACTCTTGCCTCTTCTTTTAAACACTGAAGGGAAGAGCTGTGAGACACCACCTCGGAAAATGAGGCCCCTGCATCTCCTACAGAAGGCAAACAGCACAGCATCTACAGCAATCCTGCACACACCAGCTCTGCACGTGGGCTAGAGCTGAAGCTTACTGCCAGTCCACTGAGACACAACCGGGAAAGAAGAACAGCAACAATTCTCCACACTTCTGGGCGATGTGGCCAAATGTCTACTGGCATCTCAATGAATTCTTTTTCTTCCCCCACCCCCCCAGCCCCCCAGCCCCAACCCATTAGGGGAAGTAGTCCTTCAAAGGTGATAATGAACAAACTTCCAGAGATGCTAGAAAGTTCTGAAAGTGTTTTCATTTTTTTTGTTTTGCTTTAAGAATTGTGGACTACAGATGAATTTCCTTTAGAGGGAAGAGGATAATGCAAGGAAACGCTATCTAGATCATATTTTAAAGCTGATTTATCTTCTTGTAATAAAAACAACTGATTTTTTCACCTGAGCTGCTGGTAAATAAAATGTATAAGCATAAAAGAACATTGGAACTACTGAAGTTCAATTTAAGATCAAGAAAGAACACTGAAACTTTAAATGAGCCATACTTTTGCAAGGATAGACACAAAGCCAGTTAGTTTCCCCAAACCAAGGTTTTCAACAAATCATTAAATAGCCTAGTTAAAGAAAATAAATCTGCTTTTAATAATTCTAATGTTTTAATTAGCTCAGGAGTTAATAGATGCCAAGTTTTCATTTGCAGGACCTGCTCATTTGCAGCTTATATACATACTATCAATCTCCCTGTAAATCTATTTAAGAACAGCTCTTTTAAGCAAGAGAAGCAGCATTAAAATGAATACTGCATGCCAAACAACCCCAGTGAAAGCACAGGAAGGTCCCCCTCTGCCAGCCGGGTTAAAGATGCATCACCAAGAATGAGCTTGGCATCTCCCCTTTTAAAAGAAAGGCTACTTCCATTCCAGCGCAGCCAGGTGCTAACTTCGGGGCTGTATTCAAGAAGGAAAGCCATCTGGGAAACCCCTGCATGCTCTGTAAAGCTGAATGCTTAATTTGGGCACACAGATGCGCCGGGATTTCAACTTCTAATTAACCAGCACAAATGCTGTTTGTTTTCAGCCAGCTACACTTTGTAACACAAGCTATTCTAGGCAGCTGAATTTCAGACAGTCACGTGTGCTTTGAACAGCAAAGAAAGCAAGCCCTGTTGTGCAAATGAAAACAAAAACAAAAACAAAACAAAAAAGAAGGGATGCAGCAATTCAAGGGAAAGATATAAAAGAAGTCCTTGGGCAAATATTGCTTGGCTCCATTTTGGACACACATCTAAGCCACACTGTTCCTCCTGCTTCAACTGCTGTCATCAATTGTGGGTACAAGCGTTCCTGGTAGATGAGTGCTGGCTCTGAAGTGCCCACATGGATGCTGAGAGGGGATGTTGGCTAAGGACAGAGCTACGTACCATGCCAAATTCACAATTCTGGACCTTTGGGCTAAAAACTGAGTATTTTCAGATTCTTGTTTACAGTAAAAGTCTCTTCTCTCTCAGCCACGTGGAAAACTGACTGAAGTGCTTGAGGGATTTTTACAAGCAGCTGAGAAGAGTTGAAATAAAGATGATGGTTTTAGGGTAGCAGAGGAGGAAGGCAGAGCCTGGAGCAGTTGAACCTAGTATTTTTAACAGCACAATGAAAATTTCCAGAGTTTGTTCAGGAGGAGCAAGCTGGAGTGGAAGAAGGAGAAACAAAATAAAGAATGGAATAAGGGAGCTATTGACTGCTTGGCAAGACACTGTCTCACAGTCCCAGCCAGCAAGGGCTCCTCTGCACGATGCCGGAACAGTGTGAAAAATTGTTTCACGACCTTATGGAACTTGAGCGCAAAATTCTACAATTTCAACCAAGATGGAGAGATGCTTTTCCTCTTAATCTGTGACTAGCCCAGTTTTGTTTTTATTTTAATTAAACTGTTCATTATAAGGGAAAGGAAAACAAGTGGAGTAAGCTTTGTAGTCTGTAGTGTGCAGCCTTCCACGAAACAATGTATCACAGAATAATGCAAGAACTTCATATATCACATGAACTGATAGGTATTTAATGGTTTGGCAGTTGCCTTGCACACGGGCCCCTTCACCTTCCAGCCATGGAAAGATTTTTGTTTGTTACTCCATGCTCAGAACCTATCAATGCTGCCATTTGGCCAGGTTAATCCTGAAAGACCAGCATCAGCCCACACAAAACTACTTTCAAGTAATTTCTGTAATTAACCTAATGAATAGATAACCACTTTCACCTACAAGGACAGTACCATTATCGACCAACCTAAAATTTTCTATTGGAGAAGTTCGTTCATTAGTTGGCACACCTTCCTAGCCTCATAAAACTTTTGTAGCAATTATACACAAATGTCTTACACTAAGACTCAAACTCTAAGAAGCTTTCTTCTGAGAGGAAACATAACACGATAGGGAAAAGAAGAAATATATAGAGAAGTAGAAATATATAAATACTATTAATTAGAAGAAGCTACAAGAGATTTCATCTTCACCCCACTAACTAGCTAACATGATTAGAATATAAATTGAGGTTTTTAGAAAGTCCACATGAAATGCTTTTTTTGTTTGGTTGTTTTAAATAAAAATAAAATTAAGACAACGCTTTTTAAGAAAACTTTTCCTTGGGCAATCACAGAAAGTCACACCATGCAATTGCTTTAACATTTCACCCCTAGTTCTCAGTTTTTGTAGCTGTAGCTTCACTAGCTTTCACAGGCTTAAAAACAATATGCAGAATAGATCAGGTTCAGTTTGTATCCCTTACAATTTATGTCAGTTGAATGCATTATTACCGGTTTGAATAGCACTTATTATGACAAGATATCAAGTAGCCATAGATGAAAGTTTTTTTGCTCTTTTAATCTGGTACATTAATAGTTGGGGTTTTTTTTCCTTCAGTTTCCTTTTTAACACAATCATTCTAATCATAACAGGGTTTTGTGGTAGACTTGGCAGAGCTAGATTAATGGCTGGCCTTGATAATCTTAAAGGTCGTTTCCAACCTAAATGATTCTATGATTCTATCATGAAACATTCATGTTTCTATCGGTGAAAATTCCCTGCACTGAAATTTTATGACAAAAATCAGACTGATAAAATCTTAATCTCCTAAACCATCAAGTAAAACAGATTTTAATTAATTCCAGGTTCTTTTAAGTAACTGCACAGTAGAGATGGGAACCGGGTCTGATTACTTACGATGTTCTTGGTTGAGAACTAGGCAACGTTTCTGAAGATGCGTCATACTGTTCTGTAATTCAAAAATGAATCAGTTGGGTTTATTTGCCTCACCTTTAGCATATTTTACCCTATGGTCTCTGAGCATCAGATCACAAAGTCACTTTGTTCCAGAATGTAACTGTTTGCCATCGAGATTATTCATCACTCCAAGTGAGGTTTCCTAATGAAACACTGTTTGTTTGCTGTTGAACTGCTCCTTAATTTCTACGTAATGAATGTATACAATCCCTTAAGCATTTGCTAAATTCAGCACTGTTCAGCAAAGCACACGAAATTGTGCTCCTTCATCAGTGTAAACACTTTACATGTTCTCCTCAACCTATAACATGCACCACACTAAACTACCTGTCAATACACACATAACAGTGTGGGTTTTTTGATTTCTACTTACGCTGATTCTGTGCTACAGATCCAGCATGCTGCAATCCCTAGAAAGAAAGGACAAAGGGCAAATTGAGAATAAAATTAATCAGCTCTCTTAATAGCAGCATATCGATGATTTGTTTTCCACATTACCTACTGTAATAAATACTTTGACATACTTATCAAAGTATGACTTTGAAGTGTTCAATAGTCAAAAGCTGGCCTGATGTTGCTTAGCATGGACAGAAATACCTCCTGCCACCAAAAATGTGTGGCTAGCACATTAGTGGTATGTGCATTTTCAAAGAAATAATAATAAAAAAGTTGTAAGAGCTGCCAAATGTTTAACACAGTCAGCGAATATTTTTGTTGACAAAAAGATAAGATGTTTGTTGTGCTGCAACAGAGATGAGACGCTTAAAATGTTTCTGAAAAGCAGTCACATTTGAAGCCTTCAATTGTAACAAATGTTTAAGTCACTGAAACACTATTCATTCATTCATCCCCCCACCCGTGGCTCAATAAAAATACAAGGCTTGCTTAAAAAATCTAAGAGGAAAGATAATTATACTACCATATAGCCCACTCAAAACCAATTACTCGGAAGCACAATCTGATCTAATTCTCAGTAAAACTATGTGTTGCAAGCAGCCATTATACAACTCAAGATCCATTGTGCTTTTATTTATCTGACTTCTTCTAAAGCCAATCTCTTCAAACAGTCTTTATCTATGAAAGGGGGACAAAACTGCATGAAAAACACATGCAAGAGCTGGAAAACTCTTCTAGTTTGTCAAAAGCTCTGGCAAAAAGAGGGTGTTTTACCTTTTTTGGGAAGGGAAATTTGGAACGCTCTGTTGTACTAGGCGTACGAATAGCTGTCAGGGGAGGTGGCCATGAGTGGGTCATTTCCTGGAAAGAGATTGAGAGAAGCGGCTTACAGTACTTTTGCCGATAACACGCAGATGAAGTTTTACACTTAAGAGGTTCATATGATCTGCCAAAAAAAGTCCTTGCTGACCCGATCATAAATCCGAGAGACGGTATCGCAGCAGGAAGCCCTCCTCTGAGCGCAGCAGCCAGAGCACGGTGAGGGCTCGCTCCTTTTCTGCAAACATACTTGCATTGCCCAAGGAAGAGCAATCTCAGTGAAGCTTGTACAGAGTAAAGTACTTACTGTGTTTGCAGGATTAGGCCTCAGCCTTTCAGCTATCACAGTTAATAAAGGGAAAATTAAGTAAAACCTGTATAGGAGTAGTTCTGGGTTTTTTTCAAAGCACAGGACTTTCCTACTAGGGAAGTTCTTGTATCCCCTTACAGCAGCAACACTCCAAAAGGCTTTCCGTAACTCAAGGTGGTCAGCCAGAGCGCTCTGCCTGCCAGCCGCTCCCCACGCTGTTCTGCCTGAAACATTGGCTTTTGCTCTGACCGACCAAGAAGTGTTTGACACGGAGCTCCGTGACTTGGTTTCAAACAAAAAAGACTTCCCGATGTGCTGCATCTTTAGGAATCCTTCTGCCCCATTCCCCTGCCCTTACTCTCACCCGCCATCACTGCCAAGTACTGGCTTCTTGGGCTCAGCCACGGTCCAGGTGAAAGCAGAGCACAAACACCACGGCCATGGGACAGGGCTTGGCAGGCGAGATCACCCCCCTGCCTGCCTCGCCTGGCACCACCGCCAGGTCCACACCAGCTCGCTAACAACACACACACACGAAAAACCTTGCACAGGCAAGGGCTTTTGAACATATGCTACAATAATGAGGGTTAATCCAGATGAGGCCTTTGGGCAAGCTGTGGCTCAGAAGTTCAGCACCACCTTGCTGAAATCGCACAAGACTGACTTCTCTTGGCTCCTGATCCTCAAGTTTTAAATCCTGAAGAGTGCAATAGTCACTCCAAGTAGTAAGCAATCTCATACGGCCTATCACCCTCACTGCCCTTCCAGGAATAGTTACCTCAGGATCTTCCCCCCCAGCCCAACATTACCTCAAGATGTACACCCACCATCCCCATCCATAGTGACCGTCATCACAACTGTTCCCCGCAGCTTTCCAAAGAAAGCAGCATGCAGAGTAACACAATACTGGCACTGTGCTCAGCACAGAAAGTTAGGAGTTATGTTCATGCTGAATGCATCTCATGGCAAGCATACACCACACACAGTTTGCCTAGGGGCTTCAAAGAAATGAATGAGGAACGTGTCAGTGCAAAGTACATTTCTGTACTTTTGGTACCAAATAGGCTGAAGTATGAGAATCTACTGTGTCATAATTTAAAAGTGCCGTTTTTTCATCAAGGCACAAATATGAAGGTTCAGAAGCGTCTCATGTTTCTTTATCTATAACACGAAATGCAAAGATTTACGGGGAATTAAACCATATTGCTACCTTTGGCCTTATAAGCAGGGATCAGAGCAATCTACAGGGGTTTCTGTGCAACAACTGGTCTGGGTAACTATTTGATCACATTACCACCACCCTTGCCTTCTCCTTTCTCCCCTCCCACTGTTCATTGCTCACCACTCACTAGCTGTGCAATCTTTCAATAGATGATAAACTCTCCAATATACCACACTACACCTCTTCACGTATTAGAATGTGCTCCCCTGCAGTTGCTGCAAAAACAATGTTATGCATTCCAAACAGGCAAGAAAACAGGATGCCTTGTGAAACACGCAAGGATGCAGTAGTTCCAGGCAACGTACACAGGCTGCAATACCAACCAGTGCATGACAGCTAGTGAGCACCTTTCAGCTACGATGCTGCCCAAACAACTGCTTCTTGAGAGCAATAAAGGCATCGAGATTTTGCAACCTGAAGCAGCAGTGACGGAAATGAATCACAGAAACCAAACACTTCCGTTAGGACTTCACTGTCTCAGAATACTATTCAAAATCAAGGAACTGTCTTCTCAGTATCAGCATGACCGCCTTGCGGATCACAGTGCATTTTCACACTTTCACATTTTCACAGGCAACACGTACTCAAACCCAGCTACTGGAAGCCCGCGCACCGCTCACAGACTCAGCTCTGCCACAAGGTTACAGAGACAGTTTTGCATTGGAGCTGGCTTAGCTCTGTACGAATGGACTAGAATTACAGTGAAGGAGAAGCAGCAGTGCCGTGCGGATGGGTGCAGGTGGGATGGGTGCAGGTGGAATGGGTGCTGCTGGGGCTGGCAGCATGGACAGGAGGCAGCATGTCCAGTGCCTTTGGAGGAAGCACGTGAGGTAAAAGCAACCCCCTGACTTGGCGAAGGAGCAGCTCTAGGTGTTTCAGATGACTTGTCAGTCTTGCTCTTTGGACCTTTATCTTTACTTCTCCACAGCATACTTAGTGATAGCAACATCCACTGACAGAACAGAAGCAGAGCAACATTCTTCCCCCAGAAAATACTTTAATGCGTGCAAAATACAAGCAAACCAGAGATGTGTTATTTAAGAGCACCTACCTTCAAAATTTCGTCAATGGAGTGGACTTCACCAGGGAAGGTTTGCTACAACACAAAAAGAGGAAAGTAGCGTGAGTTTCGTTTGTTTTTACCAACTGACATGAGACAAACAGATGCACTCATCAAACATTTGCTTAGCAACAGTTCTATAAATTTCACTTAAGTCCATTAACAATAAAATGCTAGTAAGAATTAAAAGCCCCATCAGAAGGGTAGTTAATAATGCACTTTTACAATGCCTGTTGTTTTCAAGTCTTTAGTAGAAGGTATATTCTAATAAAGATGAGAAAGAAGTGAAACAGAGCTCATTAATCACGCTCATTCAGCTGACACGATTCACCTTGTTTGATGACCTGCGTTCTTCTATGCATCAATGTAGACTCAAGCAGAAAAAGAAGCCCTTAAGCTTGCAGAAAGAAAAGTAGAGGTCGTTTTAACTGGAGGAATCAAGCATCAAGTCCCTGAATGCCAGTTTTTAGACTCATGGGAACATCAACTGCCATTAAAATACAGAAAAGCAATACAACTGCAACTTGTGTAGCTTAGAAAAAAACTTTGAACATAGCACCAGGTAGCAGCAACATAGCGATTTCTGGAAAACCTGCAGATGACCTGGATCTGGATCAAGGGACTGCTCCTGTACCTCCCACACCTCTGTTTCACTGGAGCCCAGGCAGCGACCACCACATGCCTGCCTGGCAGGTGCTGGGGCTCCCCAACACAGGCATGGTGAGGACCTCAGCCAGCCCTGCTGGTGCCCTGGCACTTCATCAGTGCCACCTGAAGGAGACCAACACACAGCCAGGGCAGCACCTGTGGCTGCCTTCATTTGGGCTCACAAGCCCAGACTCAAGGAAGCTCTGAGGAAGAGTACAAAGCAAAAGCAGTGCTAATATTTGCCAGTTACCTAACAAACAGCAGACGTTGCAGCTTGTACAAACACATAAATCTGCTTTTAATGTATCAGCAAAACCACTTAGCAGCTCCTGGCAGGACACCCCCTGCACACACCCGACACCACGCATCAGCAGCATGGGTACTGCTGGGCAAGGCAGGGGCTGGGATGAGCACAGCAAAAGCCTCCTGCTCCCCAGGCACGTAGGGACGAGGGTAACTGCATGGCCAGGGCGAGCAGCAATGCCCCCCGAGAGAGCCCACCTGCCCTGTGCCCCAGCTGTGTGCAGCAGGAGGCTATGCAGTAGCAGCAGTGCCTCCTTCCAGCACTACTGGCAGCACTAGGTGCCGGGGATTCTCTGCAGGAGGACCTGTGCTGCTTCCACACACTGACCTGCCGCCTGGCCATGAGGAACACCACTCTGACAGGTCGGCTTCTCATCTGCTAGCAAGGTATGCATTTTGGAAGTACCTGTCATTTACACATCCTTCCTAACTGGTATCATTAAAGGAAACTGAAATGAAAAAAACACACCAAGGAACTGCGTAGCTGGAACTAGCCAAGTGCATCCCAAGACCAGCTTCTCATCCATAAACAAGAGATTGAAGGGAAACGTCCAACGATTGGCATCATTGCTCAAAGTGAAAGGCCGGGAAGTTGCTTCTTGTGTTAAAGGAAGCGGGCAGTGAGCTACAGTGCCTGATCAGGAGGATCTTCCCCAGAACAAGATAAACAGCAAAGCAAGCAAACACTTCAATAAAGCCAAAAAGCATCGTCCTTAGCACTCTCACAGAAAGGTCACTCACCTGTTTCCCATATGCTGCACTATTTACACTGGAGGGAGGAGATGAGGAATCTCATTTCCCTGCAACCTCATTTGTCTATGTCTACATAAAGCTCTCATTGAGGCAGTGCTCATTTGACAAAGATTTGACTTCTCTTCAGAAAATCATGCACAGATAGCTGCTGCTGACCTGACTCACCCCAGGACAAACAGAAGCTGAGACACAGCCAGATGAATCACGTGAATGAAAGTGGCTGGGATGTAGCAAGGCTTGCAGAAGCACCCCACAGCGGGCAGGAGGGGAGAGGGAGAGCAAACAGCAGGGAACACATGGCAAGGGATCTGGATGCTTCATAACTCACGGTGCCAAAAGGGGATCCCTCTTTTCTTCTTTTTCTTCCCAGCAAGCTTACTCTGGTAGCTCAATCACCTAATTTACTTCTTAATTTAGTAAGTGGTGAACAGCAGACAGCTGTACAGAAAACAGCAACTGGCAGATAGCTTCAGAAAGCTCCTGAGATACCTCGTAAAGTACCACAATAAAAACCCACAAAACAAATAAGGTATCAAGATCCTGCCTGGACAAAGTATTCAAAACTTCTCTCTACAATGAATCGACTGCAACAAATCAAAATCAGTTTGCCTCTCCCATTCCAGAAACTTAAGTTTTATGGGGTGATAACTGAAGACAAAAGTGTAATTCAATTAACATGAGGATCAGATAATATCTGCAGCAGCCTGCTTGGACCTCCCTTATCCTTGCCAAACAAGTCACACCCCTTCCTGAAGTTCTTTCACATAAACCTGAAGGTGCTTTGAAATCGATACAGATTTACATACAATGAGTATTTATAGAGCAACCACCGTCAGGAGGATTTTTTGTAACCCCACAGGGCATCATTCAGTGACAGTGCGCTGCTCCTCACACGTGCAGTGGCTCAGCAGAAACCACTTTCCTCTGTGGCACAAAATTTAAAGGAAAGCAAACACATGATACCAGACAAGTACTGCAGAAGTCTGCATCGGCAGCACAAGGACCTCTATTTTTGGGTTTTTTAAGACACAAGGTTTAAGTATGTGCCCCCAAAATATGTGGAGCTCTGGAGATACACAACATAAGGTATCAGGGATGCTCAACACTGCTTTCACCTTTGGCTAGCAGTTTACTCCCAGAGCCGCTAAGTTAGGACATGCTGGGACGCCCATACCCCTGCTGGAGACTCCTCGAAGACTACCTTCATTGTTTGTTCTACTATCCTGCTGCACACTAAGACTAAAAAACAATGACCCTTTCATCAGCAGTAGAATGTGCAATGGGCAAACAAACCCACTGCCCACAAATGGACTTGCAACACCTGTACCAAATATATGACAAAACATTAAAAACACAAGACTGTTCAGGACACGCACAGAAAATTTGTTTTCAGTGCCAAAATCACCACAGAACTGATCGGAACACTTGACTGCACCAGGGAACCCTCCTGTCTTTCAGGTAGGACCGTGGCTATCATTTCTACCATGAGCCTGCAGCCCAGCACAGTCCCTGTGCCCCCAGCCCACTGGCCCTGGAGACAGGGGGCATGCACCCTTGCACTGTCCCAGCTGCAGTATCTGAGGACTCCTCATCTTTTATAAAGCTACATAACCAGTGCCTGAAGGAGCTGGGCTTTTCTGCACACACCGCAATTGTTCTGCCCTTCCCCCCATTTCTTCTTTTCCTTCAAGTCACATCTCAGCTGTATTTCAGCCTGTAAACTACCATTAAACCACAAGCCACCCAGCAGCAAGGGCTGTCCTTGCCAGTTTTAAAAGAAGAGTTTAGGAAAAAGGAGTAAGAAACACGTGCTGCTCGAAGAAGAGTTAAAAAGCTGAAGAAATCACTGAAATGAGATCAGCTCCGCTGAGGACTGTGGGTGTAGAAGAGTAAGTATTACATGTTGCTGTCTATCCCCACTAGCAGTTTTACAGCCGTTACAGAGAACACTCTAACATACTCCCCACAGACAACTTGATTTAAGCCCTCTGCATATTTGCTGGCTGACACTGACATCTGCACAATCTCCAGCTAGGATTTCCTCCTGCCACATTCATACTCGCTGCCAGTTTGAGAACCATGCAGACACCTCCGAGTGCCACTCACAAAACATTTTGATGGCTGAGGTCAAGTGCAATCACAGAACATCCAGACCTGTTGGGTCGCTGGGGTTTTGTCTTGGTTTTGCTTTTTAATGCCAACTTCTCCATCCAAACTGATGCTGCGTTTCAATAACTGCCACTCCTCTCAGCAATAATACCAATTTATGTTCCAAAAAATCTGGTATCGCTCAAGCAAAGGCTCAACTCCCAGTGATCTCACAGCCTCCAATGCTCCACCACGTACTATCTCCCCCTGCAGAAGGCACCACTGGAGCCAGCCGCAAGCGGGCACACTCACATCTGACCCCAGACTCCAGCCCAGTTCCTCTACTGATGCAGAGCCCACAGACTCTGGAGAGGTCGAATAAATGGATGTAACTGGGAAGGCAATCTTGTTCACAAAGACAGAAAGCTCCTTTAAGAGAGCAGGCAGAAGAAACCGCCACCTTTGTAATCTGCAGGGCTTATCCACAAAAATTCAAGGGAACAGCTAGACACAGGCTATGCAATGTGATGTCTGTTACATGACCAATAATTTAAGGGACAATTCTAAAATTACACTCATATGATAACATATGAAGGGAGGAGAATCTGGACTGATGAACTTCCATTGTAAGTTTTGCAAGGATAATTTAATAGATGACTTACGTACTTGCAAGCTTAAAAAGCAAAGAAAAAGGTTTAGAAAGGTCATCAAGACAAAATCAAGTATCTCTTTGATAAGGGTTCACAGACTTAATTAGCATAACAGACATCTCACAATGTGAAGGCTAAGTTTGGTTTTGAGGTTTTGGGAACAAAAAGCTAGATAAACATAAAGCCAAAGCCATTAAATAAATTTTGACTGCAGAAAAATGCAGAGAGTACCATTAGTATGACTTTTAAGCCTCTCTGTTATTAAAGAGCAAGCAACGTGCTATTAAAATGCTGAGACACTGCCACATTTTCTCCTCTTTAGAATTTTTGCAATATATATATATTTTTCCAGTTCACCAACCTGCACAAGTAGCTGATGAAGGCCAAGCAATATATTGCAAAGACATATCATCCCAAGGTTAACAAAAGACAGTGCTACAAGGCAATATGCCTGAAGTACTGTTAAGTATAGCTGCAGTTGTCTGAAAAGGACTTCAAACCTTTTGGTTCAACGTTAACTTCAACATAATAGCTCAGACCAGCATGACCCAAATTCCACATCCACTCTTTCCCCTTGGTAGTGCCACAAAATCACCTCCAGTGACCTCAGCCAAGAAGCAATCTCTATGCAGATGCCTGTGATAGTTTGAAGTAAATAATAATAATAATAATAATAATAGCTACTACATTTCCCAGGGGTTTTGTTTTGATTTTGGGGTTTTTTTTACATGGAAGTTGTGTGCTTTCACTTAGCATCCACGCTGATATCTGCAAGTGCATTGCTCAGACGATGTGATTCAGTCATTTCAGACAGCACTGTTATACTTGTTTTCCCTCTGGGAAAACGCAGTTGAGGAAGCTAATAGAGATTAGTTGATTAATTCTTACAGATTCCAGCAACTCCCCTTCTGTGCACTTACACACAACGCAAAACATAGCAACGTATCCAGAAAGCCAAAGGATGGTTAGAGAAAGCAAAAAATGGCTATAAATACCAGATGCTTGGGTGATAGACTTCAACACAGTTTCCTTACCAGAGTAATAGACATTCATGCTTTCATTTTACCAGAGCATAAACAACTCAAAGGCTAGTGATGTGCAGGAATTACCACCTACATGGTAATCTGCCGCAGCTCACCAGGTGTTCTGCCTTGCTCTGTAGCATCATGCTTCCCTAGAGGAAGTTAAGTATTTGTTTCCTGTACCATAAGGCATTCAATCACATGAAAAATAGCTTTTCTTGTGCTAGAGGAGGTGAAAAGAAGCAGAATTAACAGTTAAAGTATCTATTAGAAAGTTGGCTGTGAAAGATTTTGTGTGGTCCCCTTCCTGTATGTACCAGGATAGCACACCATCTGCTGATTTGACTGTGCAACGGGGTAATATTACCCTTGCCCACTGAAAGTCAAAAACCTCAGCCACTGAAGGATACAATACTACTTCAATCCTGAGCTGAAAAGGACTTCAGAACCGGGTCCCATAAGATTTCAAACATCTACACAAACATAACAAGCCTTAGAAGTTACATGAGGAGCTAGTCTGCCTTTGCTACAACAGGCTGGCAAAAATGCACAGGTGCACATACCCACAAAAGAAGAGAGTTCTTAATTTAGGAAACAATTTAAAATTCGCACAGGCACTCAATTCAAGCTGCATAGCAACTGCGTGACAAAACTCTCTGAAATACCTCCAAGTCCTGTCTTCACGAGCAATTCCAAAAAACCATGCACTTGCATCATGCCCCAAGCCTTGCACTGCCCTGTTAGACATGCTGAAGAGGGATGAAAGAGGAATTCTGGTAATAAGAATCACCCAGAAACAGACTACACTGCTTGAGGAACCACCTCGCACACAAATGAGATGCCGCGATAATACGTGGGCTCGACACCCAACTGCCAAGCAGAAGCAGTGCAGTGCCCCCAGCCAGGGAGGAACACAAGAAAGGGACAGCACCAGCTCCCCCAGTGCTGCACTCTTCTCCTGCTGACACAGTTACACCTGCTAGCCTGTCACAGCAGGAGGACCAGCAGCCTGCTCCTTGGGCTCAGCATGATGGCTAGAGGGGGGAAAGGGAAAAGATGCTGACAGGATCCTTGCAAAAGCCCACCTTTCTCCTCTCTGGCACAATGCAGTCAACACTGGCCAAAGCTGGGAAACTAAAAAACTGGGCAGCTTTTTAAAAATAAGGTTTTGCCATAGATAGCACAAGGAACAAGCACTGGGTTTTTTGGTAATGAAGATGGAGTTGAAGAACTTCTAAGGTAACTTTTTCTTTTAAAAGGTATTCCATCAGAAGTTACAGCACACATTTTTATCCCACTCTGCCACGCGTGCCAAATGGAGCTGAAGGACTATTCGGCTCTCACGTATGGAAGCGGAGGGCTGAAGCTTTCTTCCTGGTTTTTAAATAGCTTGCCTCGTCAGGAGGCTGTGGCAGAATAGTTTCAAGCAGGCTGTCAAAAAACATCATCTCCAAGAGAGAGTTGGCCATGCGTTACCTCAGAAGTCACTGAGAGGCACTGCTGAGATGTGTGGGCTCAAACAAGGCCGGCAGCAGTAACGGCATATAGACTGTGCACAGATGAGGACAGGAGGTCTGGAAGCAGATATTAACTGGAATGGATGCGGGCTGCTTTTCAGGCAAGCGTTAAGGTGTTGCAGACCTTTCTGTTTCTTCTCATCTTGGTAATTTCCACCTGGCCGCTTATCTCTATGCCTCTGCTGTCACAGCTCACTTAGAGCTGCCCCTCTGACATCCGGCACACAAACAAGACCCATCCTTCCCAGTCTCCTCCATCTGAGGTGACACTGGTGCCTGCAGATACCCAAGCAGTGTAGGTGAAGACAGCTAGAGCGTGCTGCCTGCTATCTCCTACTAATCCAAGTGGATTTGCAATGTGTGTATAGCTCAAGTACACCAGCTATTGCTCTTTACCTGATTTCAGACTAAATTATTAGCACTGTGAAAACCCAAGTGAGCACTGTAGCAAGGATGAGAAAAGCCAATTATGAGTTCCATGCCCTTCACTGTGCTGTCAGTTTTGTTTCCTAATAAGAGCTTTGCCACTGCAACTATCAGCAGAGGTCACCTGTTCGTGCTAAAAATAAATAATAAAAAAAAGCAGCTTTACATTTACAACTGCTTCCCATTTAATACTGTGTTTTAAAATAAACATATAGTTTAAAGTTTATTTTTTCATGTCAACTGCATAGGCTTTTGTCACTTGAATGCAATGAAGATCACAGAACTGCATATGCATGAAGGGTGAGTTTGAAAAAAACAGGCAGGGCAAAATCAGAACAAAACCTACCATCCTGTCCTGCCTTCACCCACATATGCTTAACCAGCTTAAAGCAGGGCAAGATCTTGCATATTAGATGGACTCTCCTCGTACACAAGTCAGGCTAGGAATAGCATGCTAAGCTACTCTCCAAAGCAGCTTTCCACCTGCATTTCTGTGTAGTTAAAAATCCACCCTCTCCATACTATAAATAGACATGAGATGCGCACACACAGAGCATGTTTCCCAACTGACCCAGCCAACAAGAGACAATATGTATTTTAACCAAGCCTCTACTGATCCTGATTATGGATGCAATAGTGTTCTGCTGTGTACTGAAAAAATTTGCCAAAGTTTGAAGCTCAAATTACCTTGCTGATCAAAACAAAGACAAACAAATTCATAAAGGTTTTTGCATGCTGTCTTGAGGAACAACAAACATCAGGCAGATTCTCTGCCAAGGACGTTTAAATGCTCTGTATCACCAAATTAAAAAAAAAGAAAATATATCTATGATACAAAGACAAGTCCAATGATCTGAAACCTGGCTTACTCCATCCACCTTTTTTTAGGGGACGTGGTAACAAAGCTGCTTTCAGGAAAAGCTGAAGCAACAATTCCTAGTTATATATTCAGGAGAGCACTTATCAGAACAAGTATAAAGACTCTATGAATACATTTGTGACTAAAATAATTTCTAGTCAGACAGGCACCATCCTGCAAGCAAACTATCAGCATGGGTGGTCGTTGAACATTTTTTTTTAAAAGATATTTATATTTTGCAGCAGACAGTTAATTGTTCAACAGATCTCTTTCCTTGCACACACTTACCAATTCCCAAACTGTCTGGTGCAAGGGAACCCTTTCTTAAGGGGGCAAACAAGTTTTTCCAACTCAACCAGCTGAAGGCTTATTTTGCAGATAAGGCAGGTTCCCTTACAACCCTTCAAACAGTATCCACTAGATTTGACAAAATTTTCTTAGCATGAATAACAATTGTTAAGATATGCTAAAAAAAAAAAAAAAGTAGGGGCAGGAGGGAGGAACAGAAATGCAAACCAAGACTAATTAGACAGTAATGCAACATTATCATGCCTGAGCTTTAAATTTTGATTTGTCTTGTGAGACAATGCTTGTCCCAGCCAGCATTAAGCATGAACCTTACAGTAAACAGTATTTGGTTTAGCAGTAATGAATCTCAGAGAGAAAACACACAAAAGGAAGTGTTATAAAGCAATCCCACCTAAAACAATAGCCTTGAGGCAAAAAAATCAGCCCTGCAAGTCTTTTGGGCAGCTGAGTCAGCCACCAGCAGAGCCACAGAAAGCAGGACTCTGCTTTTGAGCTTTTTGCCTCAAGTGGGACCCAGGGAGAAGATGAAGCAAAAATAATTTTGAAGCAGAAGCATCTCTGAGGCTCAAGGGTGAGGTCTGACAGTGCAGGGAAGGCAATGCAGCCCGTCAGCAACTGCCAGGCCAAGTGACTGCATGGTCCCTGGCCACGTGCACCCCCCTGCCACCCACCCCTTCCCCTGGCAGGGGCCTGAGCCTGCACCCAGACAGACCAGGACTTAGCCTGGCAGCCAACCATTCCCCTCCTGTTGATTCAGCTCCTCTGATCACCTGGCCACAGCACCAGATGAATACCAGAAGTGGTGCAGCTGATGGGGAAGTGCGTTCCCACAGATGCTCAGTGCACCTGGAGGGAGCAAAGGTCTTAATTATACACAGCTTCCAATGTTTGGTAGACCCTGTGGATCCAGAGCCAGGCACCTGCAGTCAAAGTTGTCTCCAGAAGCACACAGTTCACAGCTTAACCCTGCTCCTGGAATGGCAAAATGCCCATGAACTGCAGTGGAAAAAATGTTACAATTCTTTGCATTCTGCAAATCTGAAGTGCCTCTTCTATTGCACCCGTTACTTGCATAACTTAAAAATAGTAATTTTATAACACGTTATGAACTGGGTATCTCAGTTTCAAAAGGACACAAAGAAAACCTCCCACACAATCAATGCATGTTTTTCTACCAGCAAATTTCCTCTTCCCTAGAAAGCATGCAAATAGGTAAGCCTGCAGCATGCACTCAGTTTTCTCACATGTACTAACCTACTCCAAGGCACTGTCCTGGCATCAGTACTCTGAACTGTGGATCAGAGGGGTTTTTAAATTCCTTTTAACTAAACAAAAGAAAGTGATGGAAACAAAAGAAAGCCATGACTCAATTTTGACATGCAGGACATGCTGGTGAAACTTGGTAACCTCAACAGCTCTCTAGGGCATAAAAACCATATTTTCATCTCCAACCCACAGATTTTATCAGCGTCCACCCCTTCTAACACAACGCAACTTGTTCAGAGCTGGCACCACCAAGCACTTCAGTGAACCTGATTTCACCCGCGGAGGGAGAAACCAAACAGCTATTTCTGCTGCCAATGCCAACCCTTCCCTGCCCACAGGT
Organism: Falco peregrinus; assembly: GCF_023634155.1. NCBI lineage: Eukaryota > Metazoa > Chordata > Aves > Falconiformes > Falconidae > Falco > Falco peregrinus. The sequence continues at coordinate 17,650,596 of NC_073722.1, forward strand.
GGGTTCCTCAGCTCGTGAGAGCAATCTGAAGTCGAAAGCACATCTTGCACCATCACCGGTGGAGGGTCAAGATCGGGAAAGAGCCCCTAACACAAGGAGCGGGGATTTTCAAGCCAGCTGGCTCCTCTTCACAGCGCACAGAGTTCAGAACAAGCTGCGGGCGCTCCGAGGGGCTCTGCTAACCCAGCTCAGAGCAGCAGCATCCTGGCTGCCTGGCCGGCTGCAGGGGAGGCACAGCCAGCACTCGAGAGCCAGAGGAGTTTCTCTCCCACATTCCTGACACCTCTGCGGGGGGCTTTGGGAGCAAGCAGGAGAAGCAGATTCAAAAGGGCACGTGGTTAACCCAAAACACATATACGTAAACCTCAAAATGATTCATACATCACCTGCATTTCCAAGTAGCTGTGGTTTTGCAAGAATATACAAAGGGGAAACATGGTTCTCACAGCTGCTGCTGCTGCAGTCAAAAAGACCCCTACAAACCACAGAACTGACTATGCAGTCCAGGGGAACAGCAACACTGATGAAGGGCAAATAAAAGCAAAACTGCATCAAATAAGAGGTGCAGGCAGGTAATGAATACAAGATTATCTTCTGACTTCTTACAGGTTCAGGAATAGTAGGGTTTGGGGTTTTCCTTTCTTTTTAAAGTTCATACAAAAAAGTATTAGCATTTTTAAAAGGAACAATATGGAATTTGAGCTAATACTTACTGAGACAAGTAAGCCTGTGAGCACTGAATTAAGTCAATAACAAATCAGATAGACCAGTGTGCAAAGACTTCAAAACAAGCTGTACTGTAAGGATAAGACCATCCCTTCCCTGAATTCACTGTGGGAATACTTGCATACATTTACATTTTCCTTGGTGCTGTTTTTGTATTAAGCTCAAAAACGTTTATTTCAGAAAAGAAACTTACAATAAAAAGGGACGTTTAAAATCTCAGCTTGTACAGAGCTAAGTATGTCCTTAATGACTGGCTTCATAAATTAGAGCTACAGATTTTAAAGGCCATTTTGTTTTGCAGAATATTGCCCGAGGTTTCATTACTTCTGTAAAATAACATACAGACACTGTTTGGCAGCAGAGTCCCTGTAACAGCAGCTTGAGCTGTTCTGGGCAATTCAGGAAGCTGCTGTCAGAGAACAACAAACCAGTGAGAAGGGAAGGCAATTTTCTCAGCAGGTTGCCTGAGACTAGGATTAATTTTCACAGGAGGTTAAAAATTGCTACAAGATACATCATTTTTAGCACAGAGGAAGAAAGCTCATCTCGTTTCAACAAAAACATGACAACTGCAACAAAAAAGGCCCAAGAAAGTAGAAGAGAGAGGGCCAAAAAGAAGAAACGAAACACAAAGAAAACTGAAATAGAAAAACAATTTTATAAAAACCTTGTTATCAGATTATCTTTGTGAAAAGAAACTTGGTTCTAGTGCAGTACTAACAAGGCACCGCACACTGCAGCAGCTATAAAACATGTTTGGGGGTGCACTTGTTTGAGTTTTGTTCTAGCCTCGGGTAGCCACCTGGGTGGGTTTAGCAATGAAGGATAAGCAGAAACGGGCAACACCCCCTGTCTCCCCTCTCACCAGCTTAGTTCTTGAACATAAGGAGTGAGACTCAAATGATTCCAGCAAAGCAACGCTAAAAAGTAGATCTGCTTGCTGTTGCTTGCAGCATTAAGTTTCACTTCTGCATTTCACGAAAAGCAAAAACTATGTTATACTTTTTGCTTTATGCACACAAATAATGCTGAGGTACCACAGAATTGTACAAAAGGGTTCTGCCTCATCCAGCAAGACTAAAAGCCTAAAAGTTACATTATAAATGACTTTACTTTCACATTTGTGTTTATGCTCCTTGCTTGTTTTTGACACACAAGACTTCATCATAGAGTACCAATCCAATCCATCAGCCTCAAAGTCCATGGGAGCCTTCTGAAATAATTTCTCTGGGTGCTATTTCAGGTCCTCTGTGGGCACCAGTGTTTAACCAGCAGTTTGCATGAAGCCAAGTCCCCCGTGGACAGTTTCACAAATGCACTTAACCCCTCTGAGTCTGTTCCACTCCTTTCCAAGGAAACGCTGAAGTTATTCCACCCAAACAATGCCACACCACCAGGCACTCTCCCGCTTCTGCCCCAGCATCAATCCAGCAGCCCCCTCTCACAAGAGAAGACAGCAGCTCCAGCCTTCCACCACCCTCATCCCAGGTTTGAAAACAAATCAAACCATTTCCATGAACTTCTACTCTTGCTTTCTTCAGCTGACACTGAATGATCCTGGCAATTTAAGCATTTTACATCAAAATGCTCAGTAAACAATGGTTGTACTGTCATGTTGCTGTGTGGGCGCCTGGAGGAAATAAAACATTCTTTAAAGATTTTACACGCTTTTCTAACTCTGAGATGGATTATTTTGCTCAATCTAAAAATAAATGCATGGGCCTCCTTCTTGTGTTCAAACAGCATAAGAAAAAAACTACACTATTTTGTCTTTCTTTTCTGAAGGAGCAAAGGGTTTTGTGTTCTGGGGGAGAAGACTGTTGATATGTTTTAATAATGGATTCTTTAAAAATCTTGAGCTGCTGAAAGCAATTCATGCATCCTTTGTTAGCTTTCATCTAAAAATAATATAATTGAAACCCAAACAAACTAAACATGAAATTTAAGTGCAGCATCACCTGCATACAGCCATGCAGACCAGACCTCTAGCCAAGGTTGATTATCTCACCAGTAAATTGCTCTATATAAAGAACCTCTGCACAAAAGCACCTCCCCGTTGTAACTACCACCTGTGTAGTACCTCTCAATAATCTAATTTTGACCCCTTGATCCTGCAAAACTTTCTTACCTACTGTTTCCAGTAAGTAATTTTTAATACTGCTTAATATGAATCTGAAGTATTGCGTCCATCACAGACTCAGTCTGCATCCTCTTGCTCCCTTCAGAACAAACACAAGGTGTCTTTCAATGTAAATGAAGGTCTGAAAAGCATTTGACTAAGAGCAGCAAGCCATGATTTCAGGTATTTTTCTCATTTCCAATACCATCTAATCACAATTTAGGCTATTAGTTATACTTTTTACAGTATTTTGAGTAGCCTGACTCCTACCCTCTTCCAGAAACAACCTGGTCACCACAGCTGATGCAGATAAAGCTGTACAAGTAGCAGAACCAAACAGAACTCATGTCACAGAAGATTTTTGTTGGCAATATGTCAGATGATTAAATAAAATAAATCTGTACTCTGACATAACTAAATTTAAGTAAGAATTTTTGCTGATATAAACTAGTCACAGGAAAGGAGTAGAGCAGGAGGAGAAATCACAGCTTTGATATTATTATCCTAGGGGCTGGAGGGGAAAACAGCTCAGATCTTGTTGTAAGATAATGATTTTTAATGTTTTTCTTAAGAAAATAGCACAAAATCATGCATTAGGGTCATCAATGTTATTTGCACAATTTAGTACATTTAGTAGGAATGTTTTATCAAGGCTAATATATATGCCTAAGTGACATATCAACTATAGCAAAGCTATTTGAAAAGCACAAAGTGCTATAATTAAATGAAAATGCAGCACAAATTAGGAAATTCAAATGATGAGGTATGTATTTCAAAGGCTTCAAGTATCTCAGAAGCTCTAGCTTTACTTCCTAAAGTAGGAAGTAAACTTCCCTAAAAAAAAAATAAAAATAAAAAAATTAACCATTTAAGGGTCCATATTTTGCCAGAGGACAGGAGGAATCAGGCTCTTAAAAGCAAATTGCATTTGGCAAATAAATTCTATTCAGTTAGATCAGAGCTGAGCATAAGTGAAGTTTTGGTGCTTTTTTTAAAAAAATAAAATTAAATCCATGCATTAAGATACTTGTTAACAATATGAATATGAAGGATGCACTTCAATTCTTAAATCAACTGCTTCAACCAAAACAAAACAAAAATAAATCTAGCAACACTTGAAAACCTACGCATGCTTCCCAAACTTCCACTCTTTTGCATCCCATTCTTGATCACTACTGTATATTTTATGGACTGTCAGTGCCAGTATCGCAAACCCCTGGGTATTCATGCTGGAAGTAACTTCAAATAACATAGGAACTACAGTCCTCAAGCAGGCTGACTTCAGATGTCAGCTGTAACTTCGCCACTAGTACAAAGGTTTCCTTCCACTGAAACATGAATGTAGTAGCCATTATTTTATTACAGCTGGTATATTTCCTTTCCCAACTACCTAATGTGAGCTTGAGAATTTGACAGTGAATCCTAATCTTCATTTGAGTTCAACAAAAAGGTAAAAAACCAGTAACTACATTTGTTAAGACCATCAAGGAAACTGGGGGGTTTAGTGGTGAGAGGTGTCCCGTGGGATCAGCACAGATAATTAACTGTTGCCATCTCTCAGAAGTTTTTTCCCTCTCCAAACACCACTTTCCCCTTGGAAAACAAGCGGAGTTAAGATTTATGATGGCAGTGGTGACATTTGGTGCACTTCCCCTTAATGACTCTGTAAACAAGACTTGGAGATGCAGGCTCTCGCACTGTTTTAACACTTAATGGGACTGCTTTTCTGAACCCAGACCTTTTATTTGTCAGTCTGTTTTGAAAAGCAGTATCCCATACCACCTGTCTGCATTGCCACCGCTGCAAATAAAAATTTGGAAAACAAAAGAATTGAAGAGCCTAGAGCAGCATCACCAGTCCTAAGTCTGTGCTGCTGCTTGAGACAGACCACACAACTTGGAGAGGAGCTGGAAAGCATCAGCCACCAGCGCTGGTGCATCAACAGAGGCAGCAAGTGGGAGGGAAGTGAATAAAAGGATGCTTGTTAGTGGCTCCAAGAATAGCATTCCCAGAGGGAAAAAATACAGAAGAAAATGTGTGTGTTGAGAGGACAGGTGTTTTATCTCTCTCCTTAAGAAAGCAAAGTTCTTAACTGAGAAAGAGCTTAAGTGCTATATTTAAACCTTAATGGAAATTTAGAGAATATTTTTAAATGCTTCCAAACCAAGGAACTTAACCTGTGGGGGAAAAAATAGCAGGATATCCTTTTGCTGGTAAAGGCAACTTTCACCATTGTTTTACAACCAACCTAAATGCAAACAGAATATTCCTAGATGTGAACTTTTGGGGTTGGAACAGCAAAGTGCCTTGTACAAAGTGTGTACATGTACAAAGTCATGTACACAGAGATGAAAGCTATCCTCCCGAGATGAACACTGGACAAGTCTCTAAGAAAACTCCCCTATCTTGCCATGGGAGACTGGAAGCCACAGCAAGTCCTGCCCACCAGTCACCTGGTCACCCTTTCCAGTATACAAAACTATCCGTTGGACTTACACTTTCAGCTGTAAAAGCAGTGTCCAAGGCTGACAAGGTGTGCTCCTAGGAGATTATTATTACTTGACTGAGCACGCACACAGACACTTTCATCCTCTCCTCAGCGAACAGCCTTGCACACTCAGTGTAAAGCCCGCAAGCATACTCAGTTTGTTTGCCTGGTGGGTACAGAGGCCAGGGCTGTATGCAGCCTTCCTGGACCTGCTTTGCTTGTGCTGTGTGTAGAACAACTGGTCCACAATTAATATTTAAAATCCATATGCAGAAGATACTTACCTCTGTTATGATTCAAAACGTAAGCTTCTTTAAGAGACATTTTTTATCATCCCCTAAAATTAAAGGCCACAGACGGCATTTATCAAGTCCCAGAAATACTTTATGGCCAGGCTTATGCTCTGCAGAGCTGTCACATACAATTTTTATCTGCAGCTAAGTGAAGCAGGAGGTGCTAAGCTTATGTACCTGGCTGGCATTTGACAAGTGATCCCTCTAAGTCAGATGTTTTAGGAAGGCTATGGGTCATCAGCCTCCTAGGGTCACACAGCTGGCAGAACACAAAGAGATGCTGAGAGGACAGCAGAGGGTCACTTCACTGTTTCTTTGTCTAATCTGGGGGGAAGAAGTGGCTTTTTTGCTTATTTAACATGCGGTATGAATGGCTTATAATTAAAATCCAGCCAAGAGGAGATGGTTCAGGAATTACCAAGACAGCAGCCAGCCTCTGCCTAAGGAAAATCTTTCTGCATCTTTCCCCGAAACAGCTTCTGGAGCAGCAAACTGGAGAAGACTTTATTACTTGAGGCTCTCATCATCTACGTTCATGTCCAGATTTTCAGTATTACTGCTTCACTGCCTATACTTTCTTTCACATGTAATTGCACATATGATGGCAGTATTCGTGTGAAAATTTGTAAAATTTGTGAAATTCGTGTGAAAATGCCATGAACCAGTGGCAAAATACTCAAATAATTTGAAATATTTCAGGATTACGAGCAGGCAGGTTAATAATTTTTAGTCGTACAATGAATTGGGCTCAACACCTTTGCGTACTGCAACTTGTTTAAGTCCTCTCAGACAAAGCCTCTGCTGTGGAATAGTTTCACATGCAAACAACCTCCTGCAAGCTGGACAACAAGCATTTCCCTCCATGCACACCACAGAGAGCTGTGGGCTATAGGACTCTGAGGAAACGTCTAAGGAAAGGGTAGGACATACCCAAGGGGTTACCGCTACCATAGCAAACAGAAAAATAAGTATCACACTGCTACTCTTGCTGTCATTACGGAAACATGTGTAGCATTACTGTGGTAACATGAACGCTGTGTTAGCAGAGAGAGGAAGGAAGGGAGCTGCCTCTGCTCTGCAGTACAGCAAACCCAGGAGGCGAGGCAAGGCAAGTCAGCCTGTCCTCTGCATCGGTAAAGCGCAGATGGTATTCTTTCAGCACATCCAGCCAAGAATTAACAAAGAAAAACTGCAAATAGACAAGCAAAATGACAGCCAAGAGCACCTTCAGTAAAATGCTTTCTTCAAGTGAAAACATTCAGGCTGAAAATACTGTACCTTTCACCTTTAGCGAACAGATGGCATCCAACCAAGACTGAATTACAACTCAGCCTGAACAGCAATGAGCTGACAGGCTGATGAAAGAAACCAAAATATTCCTTGTATAAGGAGAAGTAGGTTGGCAGGATCCAAATCTGACATGACTTGTCTCCTGCTACATGAATTCACCCTCCATCTTCCAAAACCTATAGCATTCTCCATAAGCCACTACAATTTGAAATGCAATGTGTGTAAGGCATGTTTAAAAGAAACACTAGTGTTCCCTAAGAGCACGATGGTCATGTTAAAAAAAACCCCAAACCATCAAACTATAAAAGAAATCTAGACCACAGTGTTATGAAGGAATCGTTCCACACATTGTCTATTGTACAATAGACTTAAAATCTGCAGTCACTCTGCCAGTGTGCTCATTCTAGAGATGCAGAAAAATACTTGCAAATGCACACAGCTGTTAGCCTTAAAAATCGCGGGGAAGTGCTTGCACAAAATTTTCTGCATTTCTGTGGGTTTCCTCTCTAAACTTTAGGAATTTCTCCCTTTGGGTGTGCTTTGTTTATTGAATTCAATAGTGCATTAAAATAAATATTTGAATTTAGGCTCTGATTCAAAAGGAGTAAGTTCTCTCAAAATTATGCTAATAAATTTAATTTTCTCAACATCTCTCAAAAGAAAAAAGGTAAGTATCGCTATGTTGTTGCTATTCTTTCCAAAATCAAGCAATGAAAGAGGAAAAGAGATCTGGAAACTTCACATTGTTGGGTTTTTATAATGGACAGATTTTTCTTTTGACTTAATGGAGCTTAATAAGCCAGCCAAGATAATACCTCTGACTGTGGCATAATCTAAGCTATACAGCAAGGTACTGGATAGGAACATTTACTTTTTTCTTGACCTGGGTAAGTCACCCAAACCAGAGATTCTGCAAGTAATGGGAGTTTAGGTGAAGGTTTTTTACCAATTTTATTACTAACATCGAAGGTGGCTACCTGGTTAAAGCTTAGTCCACAAGTCTAGTACTACCAAGCTCTATTTCCTCAGCAGCCAAGGCAAACATTACACTTCCTCCAAGAAAAGCTCCATCTCAAGAATAGGCAGAAAGGCCTAGGTGATTAAATTCAGCATCCCGGAGAAGCAGGACTCATAGAAAGCAGTAATGTCTTTTATTAGATGACGGTAGCTCTGGGGAAGGGAGGGGGCAGAGGACACTTCCCAGCATCAAGCCCTTGCTGGGTCTGAAACAAATGCAATGCCATGTCCATAGGCAGCTGCAGTTCGTTTTCCGTGTGGCTGGGTATATGCAAAGGCAGCTGGGCTGGCAGCGCAGCCTCTCTGGGAAATGCACACAGACCTTTTGCTTGGAGTGTGGTGGGCTGCCAAGGTCATGTCTTGCGCTATTTGTTACACCTAACTGCATGCAAAAAGAGCACCTCAATATCTAATGACACTTACGAACCAGCTGCCCAACTGAACAATTTGGCAAGAAAATGTAACACTGCTAATGCAGTTTAGAAAGATAAATTAGTGGGTTGAAAAGTAGGAGATCAAAAAGGTAGGAATATCACCTTTTCCAACTGGGAACTGAAATATTCTGCTGCTTGAAACAAGCACTAATTTATTAGCTAAATAATAAATGGTTATCATTATGATGATGAAAACTGGCAGCTAAAGCTTGGGAGGGAGGAGGATATTAAAGATAATTCAGACAGCGACACCAATTAGACATCAGTGAAAATGAGAAACTAGACCTGAAACTTCGGAGCACAGAATAACTACAGAAGGAGACAAATAACGAGAGGCATAACTGATTAAAAACAGACTCCGCTGAGTGGTATGCCAGGGCAAGAATACTACAGCTTTCTGAATGTCATTTCAAAAATTAACATATTGGTGTAGTCAAACTTTGGAAACAGCACAGCATGTCAGCCAGAGATGCTGGAATTTATGATGGGTCTTATCACTGGTTTAGCACCAGCCATCAGCTTCAGAAGCAGCCTATGCTGGAGACTGCAGAGGTCAGGCCCCCACATACAGGGCTGCTCACAGAGAGCCGGACCTCTACTCCGAGCCCCCCTGCCAGAGATGCTGGCTAGAGCCGTGCTGTAACCAGTACCACTGCCCCGAAGGCAGCAGTGGCTACATACTGCCTTCCTCTGTGAGCTCTGGTGAGCTCATGCTCCACTAGGTAACATCAGGAATCACTTTTGTGATAGAGGACTATACCAGCTGCCCTCTCAAGTTACTCATCATCAAAATAGCAGGAAAACTTTTCTCCCCTTAGTGCTCACTGAAAACCAGAGAGCTGACCAATTCTTCAGTGTAGCAACTTCTTGCTGCAGCACTGGTACCCAGTGAGAGCACTGCAATCACAACAGCCCAAGCAGCAAGAGAAGTACCTCCAGGCTCATCATAACATGCATCACTGCTTATGCAGATGATGCCTATGGAGCATCCATAAGCTGAAAAATTCACTGGTACCCAGTGAAAACCCCACCAAGTAAGAAATAAAACACAAAGCATCTGCTACCATTTCCCTTCACTCAAACAATGGCGAAGAATCAGACCAAAGACCAGAAGATACTCAAAATCACAGCACAAGAGTAGTAATGTAATGCATAATGTAGGAAGACAAATCTGTGGTTTATTCCTGAAAATACATCTCTTGAACAAGACACCAGAGGTATATCTCCAAAATAAGTCAAGAGGCTTGAAACAAGACAAATTCACTCTTTGAGGAAAGGTCTCCAGTGGCATTTGGGACCATCAGAGGCATGACCTCCAGCCCGGCACTCAGCTATGAGGCACTGCTTGTCCAGGGAGAAGTGCAACTCTGCGCAGGTGTTTTAAGACCTGCCTTGTTTATAAGCTCTTTCATCCTTCAGTAACTAGAGAAGCTGACTGGATTTAAGTCGGGCAGCTTGCAGTTACAAGACTCACTGGTAACAGCCCCCTCTGCCTGACAGCCCATCCTTCAGCAACCTGCTCCCAGCCAGACTAGAATACCAGGACCCAGGCGAGGGTCCCCTGTGCTTCCAGGGGCTCGGCCACCTGCCCGGCTTTCACCTCCTCCCACCGAAGCCAGGGCCTGCCATCGTCCTGGCCGGGGCGGCTGGGTGCCGAGCCACATCTGTATGGGTGCACTTACCTCCGTGAACATGTCTTACTGCCTTCCTACATGGCAGGGGAGATTTCCTGTTTTCATACATTCCCTTGTCAGCCCTAATCAGTGTCAATAGGTTATGGTGTCTTTTGTGCTGGCGGCGTCAACCCTGACAGGAAAGAACTTTTAATCTCTTCCCTCGCACCGAGCCATGAGAAGCTGCGAGCACTCCCAGGCATAACTCCCTTGGCTCTTCTCCGAAAAACGCTCTCTCAAGCACACGGTTGCTTAGCAATATTTGCCTTCCCCTGTACAGTTCAAATTGGCAACATCTGTCCCTCTGGCACATTCCACTTGTGCAAGAAATGGTGCAGAGAGTTTAAAAAAATAAATCTACAAACAGGTTGGTGGAGGAAGTTTCGTGCGAGCCGTTACAGCTGCTTTGGCATTTTATTGCTGGTTTATTTCCAGCTTCAGTAAGACGTGTGGCTTCTTCCAAAGGAGCACTACACAAGGGAAAAAGGTCTTTTGAATCCAGTGGGACTCGCCTATTAAATCAAATACAACAAGTAGCTTTTTCTGTTTACATAATTACACCTGCATGATATGGCTTAGTTTAGGAAAGAAAAAAAAAAAAACCACCACAACCCCCCCCAAAACACAGCACTGCCACATAAATCTCGCCTGTCCACTGGGAATGACTTCAATTGCTCCTATGATACTGCATGCATATCAAGTGAGAGGAAACAAAGAGAAGCCAAAATTTGTTTATGTATATCAAAATGCCAAAGCTGCAGGCAGCCCTGACCCTGTGCCCAGCAGTGTTCTGTCAAGCCCCAAAACTGCCTGTGCCAATGAAGCCACCTGTGACAGATGCCCACAGCCCCTTAACCAAAGCAGCAGTAATATGGTTCGGGCTCTGAAGGAGGTAAGGGCCCGAGCCATGGCCAGAAGGAGCAGAAGGACACAGTGAGCATCGATGTATATGGGCTTGGAACACCGATCATACAATCAACGCATGAATAGTGGGCAGCTTCTCCAAGGCTCGTTTGTCAAGGAACAAAGAAAGTTGTGGGCAAGAAGCCTCATGCATACCTTTGCCATTGTATGCAATTTAACTACGTGCCAACCACTTCATTCCATAAATATGACAGCCTAAGCGAGCCTTCTCTGACCTCTCCCTGTTCAGCAGTGTGGCTGTGTGGTGGTCAGCTTCAGGTAGGAGATCTCTCAAGGTTGCTCCTCAACGCAGAGGATCATTTACCAATGACAGATCTCTGGAGGAGCCCAGTCTGAGCTCTCCCTAAATTGCAACTGGACCGCACACCAGGTGACTCTCCTCTTGAGCAGGGATGCCCCTCAAGGTCTGAGGTTCTGTACCGGAGACTAAGGGACCCTTCCTTACCCAAGGCAGAGAGACCTCCTATCCGCCACAGATCCTCCATAAGTGACTAACAACATGCTGAACTAATACTAATGAAATTGATATTCAGTATTGACCATTATAAACTTGGTATAGATAATTGTTAGATGTAATCCATAGTCCAAGTCTGAGACTAAGATTGGACCTAGCCACACTTAAGCTCCATCAGGAGTTTAGTAAGCAAAGGGGTCCTCTCCGAACCTCATGACTCAACAGGAGAGTCTCCCTTACCCTTTTGCATCTCCAGTTTCTGTGCAAGTCTTTCTAGTTTGATTCTAACTCAAATTTCCTTTGTATGTTCCATCCACGTAGTAAGTAGTAGAATGAACCTTGCCATTTTGTCATACTTTTACAAGACCATATTAAAACCACTTTTGCTAATACGTCTCCAACAGTGATTCGTTATGTGATCTACATCACTCATTCGCAACATCACCCCCAGGAGCACCACTGATCAGGGTCAGTGCCTCTGGATGTACCTGCAACAGAGCAGCTACAGCAAATGGGGTGTGGGGGAATGAAATTAATCTAAGAGCCTAAAAGGTACCAACTGCGTTCACTTATAAGAGCCAAAAAGGGCCATGGAGAAGACTCAATTAAAGGGATACATCTTCAGGCACTTGGTGTTAAAACAAGTAGCAGAGAATCCTGTAGTCAGCCTTTCTCTGGCTGCAAATCATTTCAGCTCACACTTAGCACAGCGCCTAAGGGTTACGAGAAAGGCCTTGGACTGCACAGCTTTGCAAATCAACATGCAAGTTATTAGGGATGTTTACTGGGAATTACGTAGCTCAGTTGCAGTCATTATAGGGAGGCTGAGGTTTTATTATTTTATTTTTAAAAGTTTTTCTTATACAAAAAAGTCAAAAATAAAATGTAGTTGATGAGACTAAGTGCTATTACAACAAGCCTGAGTATCAAAGTATCACAATATATACACGTGAACAAGCTATAAAAATAAATGGTTTTGTCAAATGATTAAAAAAGTAATTAAACCCCCCAATCCTCCTAGAAACACATACAATCCATCCTCATACAAAGATGCAGTTGAACACCCCTAATGTCTTCCAAGGTGCCAACCACCAGGCCCAGTAATAGGACAGTGGTGGAATCAAAGTTCTGTTTCTTCCAAGCACACGACTCATGTTTAAGAGTGAATGCCATCCCAGATCTAGGCATCTTACACCACAATATAGACCCCAGTGACAAACTCCATCCTGGGTATTAAGAGGTGCTTATAATGGGAAGGCTAACAAATGGCTAGCTAACCATATACTGTGGGAAGCTGACAAATACTTCTATCTGCAGAAAAATAACTTCAGAAGCTGCCACTATGCTCAACCACACCTCATCTTGAACACTGCACCCTTCCCACCGCCCCGGCTTGGTACAGCAGGAAAGGGGCTAGGAGAAAAAACACTGGGAAAACCCAATGCAACATTAATGCAGGAAGAGAGGAGGGAAAGAGGCGAAGGAATTGTGATGTGTGGTCTCCCTCAAGCTGTTTATCCTTTTGTTGGTTGTTTCATTTATTTTAACAGGGGGTAAGAGACCACACCTTTGACGGTCCATTGAAACATGCAGTTTTCCATAAAGGTTTCCAAACTATGCCCCAAGCAATGCAGTCTGGATTGCAGAGGACTGATGGATTGTGTCCAAGACAGAAAAATTTTCTACCTCAAACTCCAAAGGAATTCTTAAATAACTCACAAATAATTTTTTAAACAAACCCTAGACATATCTCACATTTAAACAGGTATCAGGTCAGAAATAAAGTTGCTACTCCGCTTTGCATTTTAACAAGCTTATCGCCCCAGGCTAAAAGAAAACTGTCTGTTGGTGCTGCCTAACAAAGTACAACATGATTTTTCAAAAGACCATGGAATTTGTAGGTTGTTGGTTTTCTCTTTACAGAACTATATCTCAAATAAAATAAAAAAAAAGAAAAAAGAAAAAGGAAAAAAGGTAAAAAACCCCAACCAACTATTTATTCGTCTTACAATCAAAGACCTTACAACTGCAGGAGGGTGGAGCCTGGAGACCAGGCTGACAAAGTTGAGGCCACCACAGTCACCTCCTCCTCCTTGCTAAATGTCTGGCTTTGCTTTTGAAACTGGCAGCGATAAGCTGTCAGTGGCTGTGTTTTGTTTGGAGCTCATTAACATGCATGTCGCCTGCCACCTCTCGCTGCCTTCAGCGCTTGCTTTGAAGTTGCCTTGTTGGAAGGTTTGGCTGTCATCTGCTCTCAGCCTTTTCCTCAGGCTTTCCAGATCACTTTTCTTGTTTATTAGTGGGCCATAACAATCATCATATTAGCAGTATGAAATGTCTCTTACAATATTTCTGCTGCTAATCACAGCTTCCTTGAATTTCATTCCCGATGCGCACCCACGAACAAGGAACCTCAGTTCTATTTTCATTTGGTGTTTCTTTCCCCACAATTCGCTCTGAGAGGCCACTACCTAAGTACATACTACTCCGGACTGGACAACAGTTCTGCATCAGCAGTCACCACCGGAGACCCACCTGAACAATAAGCAAAGACAAGGCTGACACAAAGCTTTCTTGTTTCCACAGATTTTTAGCAGGAGTGTCAGGCAATTACTACAAACTACTGCTATCCACATAAGGTTTGAAAACAACTACTTCAACTTAACAAGACCGTTAAAACCAACCAAACTATTTCCTCCCTTGCAAGCTTGCTATCCATGTATGAGCTATTTCATAAACCAGTAACACCGTGATGCAACTGCAGCGACCACCTGACAACTCCTAAATGACTTTTTTTTTTTCTTAATAAATACTTTTCTGCAGTCTGCTCTCTTCCTCGAATTTTGCTTTCCTTAAGCTGATATCAAAGCAGCTAAGCTTTGTCTGCAATGGCACAGGCTGCCTCTGCGTTTAAAAGACTGGTGCAGAAAACTTCATTAGTTTTTTGGTTGTTTTTTTTTTAAAAAAAAAAAAAAAAAAAGGTAATAGTTCCCAATTCCTCTAAGCTAGTTCTAGAGAGGTATTAACACTTGTCACTCACCCAAATAAAATCAGACTCCTTGCTGTTCAGAAAGCTGGCTATAATGCAACCACCTGCAAGGTGCAGTTTGATGCTTGGCTTCAAATCCAGAATACTGTTTGTGGTCAGATATTTCATGCTGGTCTCCAGGCTGGGTCCTTCTGCTGAAATTTAACTTTCCCTAAGCAGTCCTGGCAAAGGACTTTACCATCGTTAGGGGCGGCACAGATTTAAGTAATGACAGCAATGTTTAAGCCCTCAAGGTAGGAGATGGGAGTCTTCTGAGAGATCCAACAAAGAAAAAAAACATCTTTCAGAGGAAGGAAAACACCCAGCACACAGCTGGTTATGAGTTCTGTCAATGTAACTCTTACAATCAGTGAAACTGAAGCAATGGTACTTCTCAAGACACATGATTTCAGGTTCTCAGAAAGAGATACCACCACTTTGACAATGCTTTAGCAGAAAAAAGTAAGTCAGGCCTTCAGGCGCACAAGCTTTTCTGAAGGACTCTAACAGAGACCACAAACTTCACACTAAGCACAGCTTGTGGACAAGCTCTGCAAGTTTGATTTGGTTTTGTTTAGCAATTATAGCACAAGTAAAACATGAAACTCCTGCAAGACAGAGCAGACTCTTAATCTGTTTTCAGCTGCCTTCAAATGATGCTTCCTTCCTTCCCCAGGACTGATGAGCAGCACCAAAGCCCACAGGCTCCATGCTGTCACTCAAACCACAGCTACGTTAGACGCTAACGTAACTGCAGCCCCAGCAGCACACACAATCTTCCCCACACTTGCACAGCTGGCACTAGATGATCTCAGCTTGAAAAAGAGTTAGGAAACCTGAGAGATTCAGCAAAAGTCTCGCTGACTTTTTCCATATTCACAGACAAGCTAGCCACTCATTCCTGCTGCCCTGCATTTCAAGAATATTAAACCGACAATGTCAAGCACTCATGAGAAATGCGGTAATTTGTGCCACACAGACTTTTTGCCATTTGCTGTGTTAAGTCAGCCAGAGCAGCTTGCAGTACTTGCTGGTTTTCCCCTCACTTCCAAACCACTGTTTCTGGCTTGCCTCACCAGAGACCACTACCAACACCGTCATCTGACGACAGGGTTATCAATTTCACTTTGATACCTTCTCAGCATTACTTATCTGAATGTTTCTATGCACGTTTATTCGCTTACCTTTGTAAAATCTGTACGTGTTAGTCCGCATTGTACAGGTGAACGTTTGGAAAATTACTCATACCTGCCACTGCAGGATATTAATTTTACTCGTTAACATACAGCCACTGGCACAAAATGGGTTATCACGAAAAAAAGTAGCTGTTTGCATACACAATATTTAAAAAGCACTGACTTTGTTCTGCACAGCAATGGTAATTAACAACAGAAGTGCTCGTAAGTTCTCTTTAAATTCAGCTTACTGGCTCCTGATTTTGCGAAGTGCAGAGGACCACTGGTTTTCTTTCAATTTTTTTTGTGTTGTGTGTGGGTTTTGGTGGTTGTTTTTTGGGTTTCTTTTTTGTTCCTCCTTTTTAAACACATCACTCCTTACAGTTGCCAATGAGAAAAGGCAATGGTCTAAATGCTGTGCTGGAGTCCCAACTAATTCCAGTAAGGATGGCTGATTACAAGCCCTTCATAGGAAGAACAACAACCTAAAAAACCTCAACCAAAAAACTTCCCAGTGATTAATATGCCATGGCAGCTTGTTTAAGCTCGAGCTTCTCATAGCAGTCTGGGTGAGGCACTGACTTCTGAGTCATCTGGAAAGATGCAACACAGTTTATGGAAATTCTTGCCTGACCCTATCTATGCTGCTCTTGCTCTCTGCCATGTTTGCAGATCCACAGGATTTGCAAATCCCCATCTAACTATTCGTTCTCAGTCTCCCATTGCCTTGCAAAGTGATGGATTTAGCAACTGAATTTGGACGAATGTTCTGTAATGGAGACACTCTGTGGAGAGAATTCAGGTTTGGTGTAAGCGGCTTAAGTCCATCTCAATCCATACCTGCGGGGGAGAAGCTCACAAGGACTCAACTGCTCTCAGAAATGCTGTTTCTCAGCACCCTTTCCCTCCACTCCTCACCCCGCACTCCTAGCAGATGCAGGATCCCTGTTCCCTTCTTCATACTGGTACTCTGACAGGGCTTCCAAGCAGCAAGAACAAATGCTTCTGGTGACCTGATGGCTGGCTGCAGCACTATACAGCCTTTTTTTTTTTTTTTTTTTTTTTTTTTTTTTTTTTTTTTTTTTTTTTTGCGGGGGGGGGAGGGGAAGAGAATAATAATAAAAAAAAAATCCCCCTGTTATTTGGTATTTTGCATGAAAGCCAAGTCCAGACATGGGAGTCAAGTGAACAACCAAGGATCTCAAACTTGAAAAGCCTTGCAGCTGAGAGTTGATAGTTGAACACTGGAACTGTGTACTTCTCAAAGCATCAAAGAGGAAGATGAACAAGACTACCTGTTATTTATGACTTCTGCAGTCTGACACATGAACTGAACTTTGAACATCAGTCTGGTTAAACTGAAGTAACAATACAAGATGTCCTTTTGGCTTTTGAACCTGCCTCCTTTCCCCACATGCCCTCAACCTCCAGCTCTTGCAGAGTGCTCTTTATTCCAGAGACCATAAGCAAACATTAAAAATCTAATAACAACAATTTTCATTTGTGTTTGATCTGCCTCTTTAGCAGTCACACACCAACAAAAAAGACAATTTTACACAGTGCTTGTGGTGAAGCAAGGAAATCCTCCTCCAATCACATAACGCACTTCTGACTATAAAGAGAACAACAGAGGAGACCCAGAAGACCTTCTTACCTCGGGAGGGCGGGGGGAAAGAGCCTAATCTCCCTTCTCATCCATAAATAGTAAATAAATATAAGGTTTGTAGAAAGACAACAGTAGTAGCTTAACATTAAATACTCTGTATTCATTAGGTAAGACCAAATCACAGTGCTATATATATTTTTTTTTAAGATTTTTATTCTTAAAGGATGCAGGATTAAAGCAATATATTTATTTCTAGTTCACAGGGTTCACCTGTCTGGCCACTCCTGCCAGTAGAAAAGCTCAGCTGCCATGGAAAAAAGTCAGTGAAAAATTATTTCTCTAGAATGAACCTTTTATTTTTGTCATCCAAACTTCTTTCTAGGTATTTAATCACTACTATAGACTATGCAACAACGGCATTTTAACTGGTGACCACTCATAAATATTTACTGAGGTGAACAGAGCTCAGTGATAGCAATCCTACTTTTGTGCTTCAAGGATAATACAGTGCTACCTGAAAGACTTCACAGGTCTGGCTCCTTCATTGTTGTTTGTTGTTGTTGCTTTGGTTTCTTTAATTGGTTACTTCCCTATTTGCTTCCCAGTTTGTAGGTGAAAGAGGAGAGTCCGATGAGGTCTCATTACATGAGATAAAAGGAGCTACTCCCTAACGTTTACGAAACTGCCAGGAAAACAAAGGCAAATCTTCAGTGAGCATCAAGTACTATAGATTCTCCCAGACACTGTGCCCTTAATAATGCTTGAAGATTTATAAACACTCTCTCTCACACCAGCCCCACTGCTTCTTGGCCCCGCCGTCAAGCCAGTTCCCTTTAAGACATCATAGTCTTTGTCAATGGGGGCAATACAAGGGTCTTGTTGGTGCTGCAGCTCTCCTAAAGACATGAAAAGAGAGAATGGCTTTAAAAGCATCTTTGTTTAGGTGCTAGGGGAAGAGGTAAAACCTGGCACTTAAAAAGAAGGGATACATCTATCTATGCTTGTGTCTATTTATGTATGCTATATTTTTAAGTCTTCTCACAATAAATTTGGAAAGATGTCTTAAAGAGACAGGCATGATGTTTGAAAATGAAGGTTTTTATTTGGGAAAGAGCTGTTCAGTTTCTTTATGCGAATGCAAAGTGAGTCACTTCACAGTTATCCACTGTGGATTAATTCATTCTACAGTGAATCTGCTCGTCTATTCAGACTGGAAGGCTTAGCTTGTCAGTGTTGCCATGAACAGAAGCTGTCAATAATGAATTCACAGCTGCAGGTGACACATGCCTTAGAAATTCAATTAGTCAAAACCCATGTGGTAGAAGAAATGGCTTTCCTAAATGATATCAAGGAAGATCACGGGAAAAACTGTATTTGGCATGTGGCTGTTCAGTATAAGCGGGGCTGAATAGTTTAAATAAAAGTTGTAAAACCATGCTCCCAGTTGCTGGGAGGATGAGGGAGGAACAGCAGAGTTTCTGCTAGTCTAGACCTATTCACTGTCAGGGTCATGGGAGGGCAGGAGCCTCCCTGCAGCTCCTGTTTCACCAAAAACAAAAGGGGAGGGCCAACCTTTCAGCTGAAGGACCCCCTGATTAGCCTTCCCAAGATGCTTTCTTGGGTTGAACTTTCACCTGCATGCAACTGGGTATTTCCTAAAAGCAAACCAGCCAGCCCTGTTCCCCGATCACCTTGCTCATACCCCCACATCCAGCACACCCAGAATATATCCAAGTGTGCAAGTGCACTGTCTCTCCTCTTCACTCTCCAGGCTTTAGCACTGAAAGACTGTATCATCAAATACATGTTAATAATTGAAACCAAACAGAAGTAACTAAATATGATAAAGTAGGAAACAAGCAGAAAATGAAGTCATGGATTTTTCACGAGAGCTTACAGAGCCATTATCTAAAATGCCTATGTATAGAAAACAATCCAAGTCACAGCCTAAAGATACCCTCAAAAGAGAATCATTCAGCATATTCAGAAAAGGTTTCATCACCAGCTCCAAAATGGACTAAGCATATCATTAAAGCAGGGCTTTGGTTTGTGCAAAATCATTTCTTTCATTATCTTCAATTCCCTTTTTATTACGTTCTTACTCTACCACATATCTAACAGCACTCCTGCACCAGCATGGGCAATACTACTTGTGCTCTGGCAGTTGCAGCATTTTTACGGGTATTTGGATTCAGAGCCACATGCTCAATGGAAAGTGAGAGGTTTCGTTCAGCGTACAGCATCATAGCCGACACCGCCTCATCTAAAGTCGTATTAAACCAGAGATACGCAAGATGACATAAAAAGTATGTGGATGGGAAAAGAAGATGAAAATAGAAATGGAGAATTGGGAAAGAACAAGGAACTCTCATTACTGAAAAATAAGCATGCCCTCAGAGAAAAAAAACACCAACAAATTGCAGAGTTTTAAACCTAGAAATGCCATTTACCTTTTTGGCAATGGATAAAGAAGAATGAGTAACGCAGAGAATAAGGTCCTACACTGCTTTACTTCTCTCCCAGCAGTAAAATATCTGGTCAAGCAAACGACGAAATGCAGACTGCAGGGCACTTCCTATTTTGAGGTATGATGTGCAATGCCAAACCTAACTCCGAAGCAAATAGCGTCTGTCTCAGTACGAAAGTATTTTCACAACTTCCTAAACCAATTTTGCCAGTTTCCCGTGATTTTTCACAAGAAATTGTCCACAGCCACTTGCAGCTGATCAACACTCTTTTCCATTAAAAGCAGACCACACTCCCCCTTTTTACTACGCAAAATACAATTCAAAAACTATCTAGGTATCTCCCCTCACCCAGCTGCGTTAGGTCAGCACTGTGGGATCCTACATCCCATAGGGCAGAGCAGTATTTTCAGTGCTGAAGGATAAGCATGGTAAAACTGCCAAACGCACGTGGGAACCAAGTCCCTTTGAGCTCACAGGCAGCTGAGCTGCAAGGCAGGCAGAATCAGTGTGCTGGTCCCTTAGCAAAGCTGAAACAACAGGCTTCAAAGGGCACCACAGAAAAGAGTGTGCGTTTGCGAACAACACTGTTCCTCCTCTCCCACTGCTTTACCAGCGTGAGCTTCAAGCTGCCTTAACCTACAGCATGCATCTGAGAAACCCAAGGCTTCCGCCTTCATCACACATGACAAATCAGATAGGTGGTCTTGGGATCAGCAAAAACAGATGGAGTACAACAAGGAATCTTGCCGTACCAAAATAATTACAAAGGCAAGAACCTCTTCTTAACTGCCTGGTTAAGAAGCAATCATCATTCCAGCCATCCCCTTATCCCCTTCCCCTAAAGTTTCCTGATAGTCTCCTAAACAACACACCTGCTCCTTGTGAAGCTACTGAACTTCACGCCAGGGCCCAAATGCAGGTGAGAGATGCTTTCCGAAATCTTAGGAAAAGCCTTCCAAACCACTCTGACCACTGCCCCTTTTCTCTCAAGCAAAAGGTAGAACTGACCAATCTAACCCAGCTCAACTGCACCAGTCTCTACCATACCATGCATATGATCTCTAACCAACTCAAGATGCAGGGAGTACTTACAATAAAAAAGAAAAAAAGGTGCACATTCTCGTAAGTTTTCTTCCCTCTGTCAAGAGGGCCACTTAAGCAGTAAAAAAGCAACAGCATTATGTTCTGATTTGCACCCGCTAATCTGTAACACCCTGGCCCTCAACCCCGCTGCAACCAATTGAAATGTCTCAACCTGGACAAGAGCAATCCCTGAATGTGACCAGAAGAGCAGAATGAAAGACAGAAAAGCAGTTGAAGACAGAAATCTAACTGCAGATTGCTAACTGAAGATTGAAATCTAAGCCCCCAAACATTATTCATTTTTAAATGGGAGCCAAATGAAGAAGCTAGGATTTCGCTCTCAAGAAAATAATACATATTAGGAAGCTATTCTCAGATGAGCAGGAATAACCAGAGGTTATAAACGTAACACATTTTGGTCTTTGGCCCAACTGTCACCTCTTCACTGCAACGACTGCAGCTTCCCATCCCACGTCTCCTGCAGCATCCCTCTCAGTCCTTGGCAGAGAAAAGGACAAGTGAGTGACTAGAATGAAGGTATGCCTAAGCTTGCTGCCCAGGCTGCCTTCTGCTGCTAAGATCAAACACACTGACCAAGTTCTGTTTGTATTTACTTATAGCTGGGACAAAAAAAGAGGCTATCTTCTTTGCACAAATGCAAAATTTTACAGAACTTTTAGGATCTTCCTTGTCACTGAGAATTCCGCCTCTGCACTAGGTTTACTTAAACCTTCAGAACTTGCTCAAAAGGCATCTGATGAAGTGGAAGACAGAATGGTTTCATGCCTACCAAGGAAGCTAGGCTATATCCATCTGGCAGAAATCTACAGGATGCTTTTTGTTCACATTAATACCTTCCTGAGGGTCTACAGTGAGATCTTGCAAACTTAGTTAAGAGTACCTTGTGGTATTCACAGCCACTTATTACAAAGCCACAAACCCTTCAGCTTACTAGATGACCACAGAACTCACTGCAGAGTCAGCTGTCCCCATTTTCAGTGGGGATTCGGGGCTTCTATCCACCATCACTCAGACTGAGCACTGACACTCCACATGTACGAACTGCAGGTGCATCACCACTTCATCTTCACAGCCTATCATTTCCCCCTTCTCCTTTTCAACAATCTTTACAGGCAAAACAAGAATAGCAGCAACGGAAGCAGTCTCCCTAACCATACAACTTGCTGCAGCCTCACTGAGAAAACCATTGAATCATGGCAAGTGTTGCATTTTCACCATCCAAACAGATGTCTCGCCTGGGTCAGCAAAAGCCATCCTCAAAATACACATTCTAAACACAGTAACGCAGGCACAGCCTTCATTAGTTCTGGTAGTCTCTGCCCTTCAAGGACCTGTTCTCTCACAGCTGAACTTACTCTGCCAACAACAGAGCCCCCCCAACAATTGCACTCACCTCTACAGGCTCAGAAGGGATTTCCAATTTGGATAGTTTAGCTTTGGCGTCTGTCTTCAAATCGGAGACTTCTTCATAGGGTTCTCTATGGTATTCCTCCTGGAAAGGTTTGAGATCTGGCGATTCATCTGGTGCCTGATCTTGGCCATCCATTGGTCTGACATAGGCAGTCGGTTTCTGCTGCATTGCACTGGTTTTTGATGGCAAAGGTGGGGGAAAAGTCTGAGAGGAAGGCTGAGTGGTGCTGGTCAGGTTAACCGCTGAGCAGCCCCGACTTTCCTTCTCTTGTGATCCTGTCACTAGGTTCTGAAATGATTTTGTTTGACTGTAGGTCGGCCCATGACTTTTACTGCTGTTCTGTGACCTGGAATCGATATGCTGGCTGGAATGTAGAGGTGACAGGGGCGCCACTGGAGAAGACAAAGATGATAGCAATGGAGAAAGCACCGAAAAGGAAGGCTGCAGTTCATTAGCATGACCTTCACCAAGCACATGCCTGTCATTTCTCTTGTGGTGAAAATCCACATGACTTCCCTGGCTGCCATGATTCTGTTCTTCACTTTGGCTCTGACCATTGGATAAGGTGTGACTCTTGGCGTGCAAACCTGGAGCTGGGTCTGTTCTTGATTGTGCCTTTTGGTAGTGAATGGAGTGGCTTGAAGCGGGAGGAGCTACAACCGTAGGTCCCATGGGTGGATGGTGGGTTGTGCGGTGGAATGAAGATGGTAATGTATGGCTGGTCTTTTCAGGGAAGTATGGGTGATGAGGCTTTTGTTGTGGGATCAGAGAAGCGACATTTTTAGGAACTCCAATGAGTTTCTGATGGGATTTGTTGTGGCTCATGAGGTCCTTGACCTCCTCATAATTGCCCAGCATGTTCTGAATTCGGCTTGACAACTCATCTCCTTTATTAGTCTGGAATAGAACAGAGGTGGAAGTTAAAAAAGCATGGACCCCCCCACTCAAAGAGATCCAGCTCAAGAAGAGACATTCTCCAGGGTCTTAATTTAATCACCAGGCACCACCACCTGTGAAGTCACACATGCTCATCTTGATTCTGCATGCAGTCTCTCCAAAGCAAATCGGACTGCTTTAGTCAGTGTTAGTCCTTCTGAATCAAGATTGCAGATGTGCCTGCAGTCTTCAGGAACGTTAACATCAGACCACTTCGTTTCAACCACAGCTGCAGAAAGAGACAGCCAAGCTGCTCTTGAGCACTCTCCTTCAAAATCCCAGACTACAAGAGGCCCCCAGATGAATATGCCCAACCCAAAGTCCATACTGCACCTGCACCATCTACAGAGCTTTACGCGCATACATGAATTTAAGTTAAGCAGATGGGAAGATGCTGGGTTTGCATGTATCATGTTCCAGTCTGCTACACCGTAGGTCCAGCTCTCCTCCTCCACCCCAACCCTCCTTCCACCTTTTCCTCCACCACACCCTCCCTTTACCATTACCTTGTAGGGTTCTGCAAAGAGGGGAGCCTTCTCAGGGCTCTGGTCTTTCTCCTGGAGAGCCTCCTGATTCCGCCTCTCTCTCTCTCGAATACGCTGCAAGTTTCTGTCCTCGTTGTACAAGCTTTAGGAAAGAGAGAAAGAAAGGATGGTTAACACTTTATACCAGTGTTATCAACAGGCATCTACTTTGTGCAGAAACATGTGTTTTCATACAACAGTATGTGTCCAGTGTGAAAGTAATTTTGAAATCCACAGAGTGGTTATAGCTGAAAAGTTAGTTATGCCAAGTATTTGCCCTACTGCATAGTAATGGAATATATGAGGTACAGCATGCAACCTTCTGAGTGATTTCTACTTCTGATACAATGCATCGGTAAGGGTGGGAAGGGAAAAACTATCCATTTAATTGTGAAACACAAATTGATAACAAGTCAATGTGGGCGATAAGTGCATGAGCTGGCAAATCCAGTTGCAATGATCAATGTGAAAACTACCATTCTTGTTCTCCTCCAGATTTCTGCCCTGACTCTTCACTTGAGAGTGAAAAAAAAAAAAATATCAGCCATTTTGAAGGTGCTTCCACTTTCAGAGATTGAACTTTGCCTACTTTATCAACAGGCTTAAAAACTTTACTCTCTGCTTTAAAGTGACATTTGGAAAGCTGCTTACCTGACAAACCATGTAGTTGCATTTAAAGCAATCACATAAATGTGTTTAAAGAGAAGGTCCCAAAAATTTGGAAGACACCAGGTCAAATCACCCTGTTCCTCCTCAACCACATATGTGTGTGCTCAATTCCACCAGCCCCACCAAAACAACAATAAAACCGTGACACACGCACAGCAGGATGACTTCATGGAAAACCAGAACCTTTAAACTACACCTCCTCTGTGAAATACTACTGCAAAATAAGGGAATCTATTGCTCTAGTATTTATGGATCTTTGGGGGAAAAAAGCATCCAGGCATACTATGTGGATGAAGGTTTTTCTCTCCTCTCCTATTTCTACTCTACTGCAGCCCACTGCATACACGCAATTCATATACTCTCCTTAGTACGCTGAAATTCTCAAGTATCCCAGTTTGGAAGGGAAGAGCTTTGTCTTCCCCACCAGTGACATTTCTCAAATACCACACCAAGAATCATCTACTGAAAGCCTGACCATCCTTAAAGGAGAGTCAGAGGACTGGCTTTGCCGTAACAGTTAACCAAGAGGTCTGACTACTGCAGAGGCGGTTTCCTGTCTCAATGTGAACTCTGGAAAACGATGCTGTCTGATGGCAAATTTCCATACATAGAACTGCGGCAAGGATGTAGTTGTGCCACCGAGACAGAAAAATATATTCAGGGGTTAGACTATGCACATTTTAAATAGTTTCCAACTTTGTTAGGGCTAAACTTTCCAAACATAGCAAAACAGAAGTTTCCAGTAAGCACTATGTATCCCACTTCTGCAAACAATTTTAAAAATAAAATAATCACAGATCACTGATTCAGTAAATATACACCATCCTTCTGTTACAAACAATATCCAACAGACACATTTCCTCTGTGCATCTGATATCATTTTGCATGTGAGCAATTTCATATCTATAATCAGTTAGTTGGTCAGTTGCCCTGCATGTGCCAGAAAAGCTGTGTGCAGTCACCTATGGGAGGTATCAACTGCAGAAGACAAAAGATTGGGAAGAATTATAAAGCAAACAAGAAGCGACCCTGGCTACATCTACTGCTTGAAACTGTATCATAGCATCACAGAACAGTCTGGGTTGGAAGGGACCTTGAAGATCACCTAATTCCAACCCTGCTGTCATGGGCAGGGACACCTTCAAGCCCCATCCAGCCTGGCCTTGAACACTGCCAGGGATGGGGCACCCACAGCTGCTCTGGGCAACCTGTGCCAGTGTTCTGCCTAAGTGAATGCATTTCAAGTTGACAGCATTTTTTAAACTTATCTGTTCAAGTTATCTGGAAAGTTTTTACTGAATTTCCTAAACACTGCAGGAAATTAAAAATGATTCTGCAAATATCCTTTATATGAACTTCAAAGAAATTCCCTTAACACCAAGCATGAAAGAACCCACAGAAAATGGTTTTAACAGCTACGATGCTGGCTTTTAGCACAAAGGACGCCTCTGAAACCTCCTCTTTCCCAATCTGTGATGCCATGACCCAGTGTCAGTACTGACACCAGCTGTAGAACAAACTTGTGTCGTCGTCCCCCGTCCCCCCCAGGGACAATGATGTAACTTTTATCAATTGGCTCCTCTTCACCCACTGGTCCCCAGTCCATTTCCCCCATGGCTGCACAAGCCATCAAGCTAACACAGTGGGGAAGGCAAAGGAACAAAACCACAGCCCTCGGTGGCAAGTCCTCACTTCTTGCAATTTCGCAGCCTCTGTGCCCTGTAGTTACTCTCTTCGCTTAAAATATACAGCTTTCTTGCAATGAGCACTTACAATGTGTTTGGACTAATCAAGGCTCTTACTGCAACCAGGCGCTCAGCTCCAGCTCTCCCCCACCCACCCTGACTTTTTCCTTTTGAAGCTACCACCAACTATGTTTCTGAATATTATTGTTAGGCTCAGTGTGATGCTGAAGGTATAAAAGGACAATTTTAAGTTAGTTTTAACTCCTCCTTGAGCATCAGCTGTTTTCCTAGTCATGTTTTCCCTGGTCAGTTCTTAAGCCATAATTTTCATCATCCGATAGACAAAAGGACATCCAGGAAATTAAAAGACAGAAAGAGGATGTATTTTTTACAAGTACAACAGCAGCGTTAAAGAGAGCAAAGCTCCTTCTCCCGCTTTGTGCCTTTTGATACATGTACACCTTTTGGTCTGCACAACACTGCTGAAATCTCGGCCTGCCCTGTTACTATTTCTGCCTTGATCCACACCATGAACGGCAAGCACTCAGACCTATGCTGTACTTTTTAGTACAACTGCAGCATTAAATATACATACTTGGTTTTGTTTGTTTTCTCCTTAGTACTTATTAAACTACTCATGGTGTTGGCTGGAGTACACAGCACACAGAGAAATAGTGCTTGCTTGCCCCAAAATAGATTTTGCTACTGCAACTCGCAGCTTGCTGCGGCACACGTCAGATCCAGGCCTCCCGGAGACAAGCTGTAGAGCTGGCATAGCTCTCTGCTGAAACCCAAGATAACAAAAAATGAAAGCAATACATAAGGACAAAAGCCAGAGCCAATGCATCTCTTTCTAAAACAGGTTGTTTTCAATGAGCCAATCTCATTTTCTCTTCCCAGGTAAAAGACTGTTTGCCTCTTTCAGAGAGGACAGAGAAAGACATAAAAGCCATGAGGCTGAATACAAGTCTTTTGGGGAATGCTGTCAGGACTAAAAGAGTAACTTCTCACAGACCCATTCCCAACCTCCCTAACAATCTCAGTTACCTTTCAAAAACTCTTAACATCACTCCTGGACCATACCATACCACTTTATAACCTGCATTATTATTTAGTAAGAAGGCACATGCAATAGTATTTGAATACTTCAGATTTCTGCAGGTGCACTATTATAGCAGTGGCCATTCCTATAAAGCACTGAGGACTCAAACCACCTCCACACACTGCCAGAGTCAAGCATCCTATCTTGTAATGACCTCACTACTCTCTGCTTGTTGAGTTTCCAACAATAATCTAAGATTTGCTCCCCTGGTCAGCTTCTTCACGTAACATTTATTAGAAAGGAGATAACGCAGAGCAACTTTCTTAAACCAACAAAAAATACACACAATACTGTATTAGATGGATCCAGTTACCAAGCTGGGTATAATTTCCACACGCCAGGTGGCTGATGTGGGGATTCAATGGGGATCCACATGTTCACATGATCACACATGTTCTCCCTTTGTTTATAAACCTATACAGAACAGGACTTACTATTAACAGGTTTTTTCCTGTTGCTAGGTAAAAAGGGCTGGAGCCATAAACTATTCTAATTACTATTCTTGCAGGAAAATACAAACCAGCATGCCACTATCAGCAGTAAACCCAGGCTGAAAAGCATTAGTGATGATCCACAAATATCTGCATAACCACATGTGTATCTCCCTGGCTGGAAGAGCACTGAGAGGCTGAATCACTCCACAGTGAGACTCTGCTGCGAAACAAACAAGCGGAAATTCTGACCAAGAGGTTTTGTGCAGTTATTTCAACTTGCAGAGCAGGAGGGTGAGCCAAAGCCCACTGAAACAGGCAAAAAAATTCTCAGCTGTTTCAACGGACTTTGTGCTGGGTAATGAGAGTGCATTCTTCAGTCATGCAAAACAGGCCTGACCTTGGGCACACATGAGCAAGCCTCCCGCAAAATGAGGGGAAGTCATCATTTGGAACACTATATAACAGTTCACAAGGTTCAGCTGCTGCACTTAAAAAAAAAAAAAAAAAAACAAAACAACAAAAAAACAAAACACCCCAACCAAACCCCCCCAAAAAACCCAAACACAACCCAAAAAAACCCCACCGCCTCAAAACAAAAACCCACCACACCCCAAAAACACCAGTCCTCAAATATTAAAAATATGAGTTCATAAATTCTAATCATAAATCAAACCATTAGCACAATATTGCTACTCATATATTTCATCCTCTTTATCACAAACTCTTAACAATAACATCGTCTTAATAATGAAGACAAAACAGAACATGTATGTGCACATGAGCAAAATTCACTGGAAAGGAAGCAGGCAGAACATCAGTGATATGTGTGAAGGACTGGGGGAAACCTTGTGGGCTATTTTTATTTGTTCTCCCAGGATAAAAATCTGCTGTCAGCACTGGCTGACCAGGGTTCTTGTTTTATATTATGCCTTGCTGCAAAAGTCTCATTAAATCTTAACTTTGAACAAAAGAAGCCCATAACTTGCAAGTAGTTTAAAAACTAACACCAGCAATAAAAAAAAACACACATCCAAAACCAACCCACTAACACCCCCCCAAAAAAACCCCAAAAAACAAAACAACCAACCAAACAAAAAAACCCAAAAACAAAACCAAAAAACTAACCCAAGCTACATATTATGACCCTGCAAATTGTTTTCTACTAAAACACTGTGCTACATCCATGTGGATTACGGATATCCTTCTATTTCTAGGCTGGCGAGCATCCAAGTTCAGAGCAATCAAGCCATCTTGCTCAGAGATTCTGATTACATTCAAGCAAAAGGAAAACCCCTAAACAACTGTAACTTGTATCTCTTGCAACAATGACACAACGAGAAGCAGCTATCTTTCCTACATGTATTGCAACACTAAACATCTCACACCCTGCTTGCTGCAGAAACAGCAGCTGTAATACCTCTAAAGGCCTCTTTCTTTCCCTGAACCTTCACTGACCCCAAGCTCTCTTCCCAGCAATAAATTCTTTTTAAAGAGTGTATGAAGAGAGGAGGGCCGGAGGGGAGGGGAAGGGACACCGCCTTTTTGTAGTAATGCCAGCTCCTGCAGGTTGAAAAGATGACAAACATGCCTGCTCCCGGACAGCAAGGCGGGCATGGGTGCTCTCACACATATGAGATGACGGGGCACTGCTCAGCGAGGTTAGCCATGCGCTGCTGCCACTGCAGACCTCTTTGTACTGTCACAGTGGCAAGTGGCCCAGGCTGCCGGCCACCCCTTCAGCCCAGCCATCATCCCCCTCCACTTGGCTGTTCAGGAACACCATCCACCCTCTGCCTCTCTTTCTGCAACGGACCCAACCAATTTTTGTTCCCAGTCTCCCTCCAACTTTAGCGTGCAAAGAAGCACATTTTAAAAGCAGAAGGATGAGGGAATAAACACTGAGTGGCTGCATGACTTGATCATGCAGTTGAGAGCACCAGCCCCCCCTTCTCTAAGTTACAGGCGAGCCCTTAAACTACTTCAAGACAACAGCTAAAACTCATTTTAATTCGTGTATTTTATCATGGAGGCATACACTTCCCGTGCACGCTGCCTCGTCTCATACTGCGGGGC
This sequence comes from Falco peregrinus, assembly GCF_023634155.1. NCBI lineage: Eukaryota > Metazoa > Chordata > Aves > Falconiformes > Falconidae > Falco > Falco peregrinus. The sequence goes on from NC_073722.1 coordinate 17,680,229, forward strand.
TTTTATTTAAAAATAAGTAAATTGCATTGCACTAGACTGCATTCCTAATTGAGAGCAGAAGCATCTGCTGTCTGCTAAAACTTCCACTTTTTAAATATAAGCCTGTAGCTACCCTGGTCCCAACACCTGAGGAGACATCGTGTCTGTCCTGGCCATTTAGGGGTATTTGTTGAGATGCTCTTTAAAGCTTTTCAAAACCTGGGCTATGCTGTTGAGCTTAAGGCCGCCCAGTTACCCCAAAGTCAGCGTTAAGGAAGGCAGGCAGAAAGCATCCGAGAGCCACCATCAGCTCAGTCCCTGTGTGGCCCCATGCCAAGAGGAGAGGAAGGAGGTCTCCATGGCCAGCCAGGCGCCACCAGAGGAAACCCGCGCAGCGCAGCCGCCTGCCAGTCTCCAGCAAACCGTCCCATGCATGACAGAGCTCTAACCTCGCTATGGCCAAAGCTGCAGGGAGAACCCCAGCTCCAGTTCTTCAGGTACCTCTCCAGATGAGCTTTCATATTAAGATTTTCCTAGAATGGGCACTCAAAAAAACCAAAAAACTGACCACCAACCTCAAAACCACCTCCAAGCTCTTCCTTACTGTTGTGGAAATGCTTTGTGAAATTTGGCATTAGCATGTCAAGCACAAGGAGCAGGGGGTCTCCATGGTCCCACCACATCCATCTTCAGAGGGGAAACAGTTCCAAATTTGAGAATTAAAAACAGTGTTGCACTTTCTGCAGCTGGGCTACACTTGACATGTCATCAGGAAAACCCAAACACCCCATTATGTTCAAACAGTCTGATGAGACTGAATGCTCACCCTGAAATGTTAGGTCAGTTTTGATCTTCAAACATGCTCCACAAAAAGTAAACACACACAGAAATCCCCCCTGCCCCCCCCCCAAAAAAAAATAAAAAACAAACCAAAACCCACAAACAAAACCCAATCACGCTTTGCTACACACCGAAAGAGTAAAGTACTCCTATGCTCAAAGCAGCACAAGCTGGAGAAGACAGCCCACCGGCTCCAGTAACAGGGCTGAGTTCATCCAAGCATACACCCTGACTCATGACATCATCCAGGCTTGGGTCTGTAACAGAAACCATGAAAATACCAACGTGATCTGAAGCCACACTCGGTGACGTGACAATCCTTACTACAGAGTTCCAAATGCTGATATGTGACAATCCAGCCCATGACAGCATTTTCAAAAAATAGATGGTGCAAGAAGGAATTCTGCTTCTCCTCCTGTCCTGTGTGTTCTCCAAATGAAAATGAAATTAAAATAGAAGTCTGCTTTAGTTTTAGTTGTAATAAGATCTGTTGCTGGCTCCCAAAAGGAATTAACTCAACAGCAGTGAGGGAGGGTAGAGAAAGGCTAAAGCAAACACAGAATGAGGATGCTCACTTCCCTCTGAACACACAGAACCTCTTCCTTCGAAACACTTCAGAGAGAACATTTCCTTTCAGTACAACTGCAGGAAATCACAGATTTATTGAAGCTGTTTTGTCATTAAAATGGACTTTAAAAAAAAAAAATCATGAGAAGCTGCTGATGATCATTTCTCAAGACTGAGACATATTCTTGTTTAATCTCAACACAAGACACATCACCCCCAAAAAAAGATTAAACAGAAACCACACAGATTCACTGGAACAGGCTCGCTGCAGCACTTCAGCTGTGCTACCCTGCAAGTCTCCATAGAAGAATCACCACCGATTTATACAGCCAGGATCACATCTACAAAGATTAAAAATGCAGTTTCATTCATCAGCCCATCAGCTTGAAAAGAAACATGGATAAACACAGGGCACAGAAAGTTACCGAGCATCCCAGATGTGCTCAGCTCTCAGCTTGTATCACCGAAGTAGCTTGCCTGACCGTGACTGTAAGGCAAGCAGATGAAAGGATGACATTACATTTAATACCAAACAGCATCAAAAATGGCTCGCCCTAACCTTGGCTTCCTTTCCTTTATGGAAATATCATCAAATTGTAACTTGCTGGATATTTTAAAGTTCTGTTTCACATCAAACACTATTTCACAGAACATACATGGTTTGAACAGAAACAAATGATAAAGAGGAAAACATATGGTAGAGGCGCAACAGATGGTACAGTTAGTCAATTATTTTCTGCATCATCATCAACCAGCTTTGGTACATGCTTTCCAAAAAAATACGTATCTTTACACTGGAGAAATACGAGTTGGAATGCATTTTTTTTTCAAGTTTATCCAGCCCTGTTTACTAACTACAACAGCCAGCATTAGAACCACTGAGCAAGAGATCAATACCTCACAGCCCATCTGTACTTCTATGATGACGGTAAGAAACCTACCTGCAAATATTTCTGAACAAAAATAAAGTTCCAAGAAAATCCAGTACGGCTGGAAGCTTTCCTTCAAAAGGATGAATGAACCGCTTTTCCTTCAAAAAAGCAATGCTGAATACATTTCTTCCTATGTTCTGAATACACAGCCCTCTAGGTTACACCAAAACACTGAAGTGGAGAACAGCTGGGATGTTGTAACAGGCAGCAGGGAACCACCAGTTTGCTAAAGCAGAAACTAACTTGGCTTTTGCCAGAAAAAAAAAAAATAAATCAGTTCTACCTATGTAACATTAAGCATCTTCTCGCTCTGCCTCTTACACAGTAATCTTCGGGTTCAAATTCTCATTTGTTTCCTATTGCTGTTGCCAAATTAAAAAATATATGCATTACTCGGCCATTAAAAGGCTTTTGCTTCCTTCTGGCATCAATAGCCCCTTTCTTCATCAAGTAGCTCCCAGGAATAAGCCTGAACGTTTCCTGTGAAGAGCTGAGCCCCTGCAGTGCCCAGTGACTTTATCAGGAATTGTGAACTCTCAAGATGTTCTGCAAACATGACAAACACAGACTCGAGCCTAAAAACTCCAAATCATCAAATGGCTATGCACTTAAAAACACACCCCAGGATTTGGAGCAGTATTTCTCAGCCTACACTCTACACACCACTAAAGGCTCAAAAGAGGAGAAAGATTTGTGTCAAGATGCCAATTACTGATGGTAACAATGTCTTCTCTGCCTACTCAAAAAAGGCAAATGAACGGCTTCTGACTTGGATTTTCCCTCATGCAATGAAATGTTTAAAATCTAATTTTTATTTAGTTGTAAATGAAACCCACCGTAGCAGTATTGCACTAGACAGGCCCTGGATACTTTTTTTTTTTTTTGATAGCATGGCACCGTCCGGCCTAAAATGCTTCCAACAGGAGTGCTCCAAGCTACAGTGCTCCCTTAAGCAGCAGAGCATCCTGTTCCTCCTGCCCTCCACAGCGAGAAGAGCTCTCACACCCGAGCTGACCATTCCTCAGTCTCCACAGACACACCGTTTACCCTACAAGCAGAAAGCTTTGGATTGCAAGAGGCAGAAAAGCCTCATGATGGATATGTATCACAAACAAATGACACCCTCCCCAAAGCGGTAAATCCCCGAGGCCAGAACGCAAACAGTCAGCCTGCCAGCAGAAAGATGCTCCCAACAAAACACAGGAGCTCACGCTGAGGGCCAGCCTCGCTTAACATACAGCAACAACTCGGAAAATTTAGGAAAATGTGACAATTACTGCAGCTTATACAGTCTTCCCTTAATCATCTTCAGCAACAGCCCTGAACTATGTTGCCATAGTCAAAGCACCAGAACAAACGAAGAGGCAGTCTCTCCACTCATGATGCTGCAGAATGATGATTGCTTCAGATGCCTCTGAAGAAAGCCAGGCTTTCAACATCACCCTATGCATGCTGATGTTAATAGAACGCTGTCAAAAACGGTGTTAATTATAAGTTAGCTGGGGAACACAAAAGTTGTCATTCTCCATCTAAATGCAAATACACTAGGACGACTTCTAAGAAGGTGTGGATGTGTGATGTGTAATTACAAGCAGAGCAGCCAAGGCTTTCGAACCATGATGAATTTAAGGCTTTGTTTGATCTGGATGTGGCAGGCAAAGGAGGAAATGTGAAAAATTTAAATCACCAGGTATGTGCGATGAAAAATCCTGACCGATGAAAAATCCTGACCGCTTTGCCTCTTAAGAGACAAGGTGCTCTGTATACAAAAGCCTAATTCATCAGGCACACAGCTCAGGATTTCCCCAAGCCCAGTAACTGGTCTGCCTGCCTTTCAGCCCTGAAGGCATGTATGTCTTTTTGGGTAGGTAAGTAAAGATCTGCAACTTGAGTGCCATTTCAGTAACTGAGTATGCACAAAAAGGTTCAGACAAAGCTGCTGGTGCCTTGGCTGCAGCACTGATAGAGCAGCTCCAGATGTGCAGCCTAGGATGAGACCCAGTTATGGGACTATCCCAAGAGCACCCTTGCAGCTGCACACCGAGCAGCCTTGGTTCATAGAACCATTTGGGATGGAAGGGACCTTAAGATCACCTAGATTCACTCCCCCTGCCATGGGCAGGGACATCTTGCACTAGACCAGATTGCTCAAAGCCTCATTCAGCCTGGCCTTGGTTGTGGTGATCCAACTGTGACAGGACTGAGCTTACACATGACCAGCTTTTGCAGGAAAGAGAAGCCCATCCATGTCTCTTCTCGCTTCATCAGCAAGGATGAAAACATTAGCCTGCTCAGGATGCAGACAGACATGCACCCAAATGACTGGTGTTACTTTGCAGAGGTGACAGTGAAGAACGAGTTATTCTGAACTTCACTCTTTTTATCAAAATGGGAGACTTCAGTCTGCCACTAACACAGTTACGCTCCCCCGTCGCAGAGCTGAGCAAACATTTTCACATAGACCTGAGTGCTGCCAGCAGCGCTCCCACAGTGCACACTCAGACCCAAGACCGATCTGGTAAAAGCCCTGCTGGCACTTTGAGAAATGCATACCCAGATCTCTTAAGAGTGTTTTACATCCTGGCTTTGTCTGAGAATCGGTCTGTTTGGAGAAACAGCATTCCCTGCTGAGCAGATCCTGCTCTAACAGGGAGGGGATCCTGAGTCACCCACGATCACCCCAAGACCTGTCTGCAAAAAGGTCTGAGGAAATGATCACACAAACAGAAGAGACATTCACCCTTCAAAGGTACTTACATCATGCCTTCCTAGATCAAAGGCTGCTGGAAGTAAATACAAGGCCTTGGCACTATCAACAAACACATGGGGTGTAGCCTTTCTACCAGAATGCAAACTTTGGGTCTGCTTGGAAGTTTAGCTCAGACAGAAAACATACACCGTCAAAGCACAGGAAAACCAGATTTCAAAGGCCAGCCGCTCCGTCCCTCTTGCTGCCGCCACAGCAATCGTGCATCTAATTCACATTTTTATATCCCACTCCATTCTACTTGTCTTCTTTCACATAGTCCCACACTCAAACCATTTCTAAGCACTATCCCCCTGCCCCCAACCTGCTTCAGCATGCCAGTTCATAAGGTATTTAGAAAGGAAGACTCCTAGAAGCCTTCATGAACCACCACCCATCGTCACAGTGACTGCAGCATCATGCTTTGAGTTTTCATTTACCATTCTTCTCGATTTGTCTTGGCATCTTCTTGCATTAGCCTAAGAGCCATTCTGACAAGCCTTGGATGTTATCTTCTTGGATGCTTGTGCTGAGGCAAACTCCTTCCATGTTAGCTTATTTTCCAATGAGAATGGCTACGCTGCACAACACAGCCTAGAGCATCTGCATTCACACCACCCTGATACCAGCTGCCCCGCTGAGTCAAGTTAAGGGCGGCTGAACCGATTACAAAATGGTTCAAGGCCACAAAATGCTCTTCACATGAGCAGAACAGAAATTTTCACTGACATACCTGATGGCTGTAAACATCTTGGAAATTGCTATACACAGACTTACTTTGTGCAGTAATTCACCACTCTCCACATACAACAATGCTGCTTAAAAATCCAGCTGGATTGCCTAAGAACCAGCCAGATTCTGATGTTAAGTGGACAAGCAGGTAAAAGACATTGCTCAATAGGTTTGTTTAGTTTACAGAGGAGCACATACATGATGGATGGCTTTATATCCTTACATTCTTCTTCTTTCCCTTCTCCTATCCTGAAAAGCATGTTCCCTGAGTTGACATTGTCTGTTTTTTGTTTTTGTTGAATTCAGTTTATGTTTTTTTCCTTCAAGAAAGTTCTATGAAAAATTAGTGCAAAAAAAGGACTTTTATACAGAAGGTGCAGCCAACTTCACATTTTAAATACTGTTGATAGGCCATTTCTAATCAAACGCTTCATACACACATACAATGACGTCTCATATAAAACTACACCCCAGTAGCAAGCTTTTCCCATCTACGAGCAACTTATTATCAATAGCTATGGAAAGATATCCCTAAAAGCCTATGAGTCACCCTTACCACAAAAAAAAACGGCTATTCCTTTTTTGTGTTTTCATCTACCAAGTGCCACGCACACTAGGACAGCAGCCTTACTAGCAGTTACACCCATAAAGATGAACACATTTTTACCTGACTTCCTAGAGTTGGCAGAGCTTCCCACGTAAGAACTGTGACACATTTCCAGATCAAAGCCCAGGCTTCTACCAAATATCACACATGAAAAAGAATTGCCACAAAGCCCTCACACAGTGTCATGCACACTTCTATAGAATTAATGAAAAAATTACGTGAGGAAATAAGGAAACAAGAGAGGAAAAAAAAGAGAGGGAGACGTCCGTCTGTCAGAATTTGCTCCAGGGTTTCTTTTTCCAGTGGTATGCCAGACATTGAGAAATCCAACCAAAAAAAAAAAGTGTTAATGGGCAAGGGAGAAGTTATCTCTAATGATGTACTTTCATTTTGATTTCCTCAGATAAGGAGGAGAAAGACAGAGACAGTTGAAAAACACATCCACACACCGTGCAGTCACTTCCCAGAGCTGACCAGGGCTGATCTTGCTTCACCCAGTCCAAACATTTCAATACAACATAGATGCAAAATAACTTTAAAAGGAAGTGACCTAGGATCAAATCTTACTAGGGAAAGCGTGTGTTTAAGTAATCACAGATGTAAGGTAGTAACCCAGTGCTGCAAGAGAACTGCTGTCACAGTACAGGCTGAAAAAGTAACCAGTCATCTACTTAAGCATTACTGCCTACAGTCTGATTTTGTTAAAAGTTTCCTGCAGTTAAGGTAAATCTTCCAGTAGCCAGAGTCCAGCTTTAAAATCAGTCACTTCACATGCAAACCCATCCTGAACACAAGATCGAGATAAAACTTCTCAGAAGTGACTGTTTCACATTTTTTATGGATTTTTAAGTCAAATGCGGTCATACAGTCTCCCATCAACAAAAAGCAACCTTCTATTATTCCTGACTTGCCACAGGGCAAGTGCAGACATGCTGGCAGCAGGGTAACAGCTACTGTGCATCAGCTGCTGTTTAACTATTTCAGTGGTACTTACCCTGCCTCTGCAGAACGAGAGCTTGCTGCAGCATGTGTGGGGGGTTCCCCTTGATGAAAACAGAGGTAAAGCACTTAGCACTGCCATGAATTAAGAACGTAGAAATGAACCAAAATGCGGCCACGTTAGAGCAGCACAGTGGCAATTTGTTCGGGTAAAACGGTGTTCAGACAGTATGAGGGCTATCTGAAAAATCAAGGCGAGTACACCCATGAGACCCCCAGGTCCACACCACCTGCTATCCACCTTACAACTCTTACCACTCAGGACTGGGCTGCCCTGCAGCATTATCCCCTCCCACAACGTTTCTCCCTCTCGATTAATCTACATACCATTCACCATAAAAACATTCATGCACTTCTCCCAGCCCGAGACAAATCAATCTAACTCAGGCATTAGCTTACAAACCCGAGCTCAGGAAAATGATGTGGCTGAAGTAAAATCCGTGGAAGGGTGCCAAAACTCAAATTTTGTTAAACCCAGCTGGATCTTCTAGCACCCTGCACTTCAGTGCATGGCTTCAGCTACTACCTCTAAGCCCAATCTTTCTGTTACGGCTCTGTAAGTCAGTTATATGAGTGGGGGAACAGGGTATGTACTATGCGGTAAGCAGCAAGGCTTTCAAGGGCAGGGACGGTCTTCTGTTGCATGCACAGCAAGGTGTTCCCCAGCAGAAATGCAGAAGTCAGGGCTGTGACTTTTTATCAACTCACCCACCACCACCAAAATATCACTGTTTCTAATGCTGATAAAGCGTAGTTGAATACAGAAGTGGTTATCAGCTGCTGCCTAATCAGTCTGAGGGATTTCTTCAGTCAAGGGCTGCCTGAAATCTACCATCCCCATCCACCTCTGAATTCCTCCTCTCAGCAACAGAAATCCAGCACCTCCGAACAAACTTGTTCCTGCTTTTATGTCTTTCTCTGTCCTCTCTGAAAGAGGCAAACAGTCTTTTACCTGGGAAGAGAAAATGAGATTGGCTCATTGAAAACAACCTGTTTTAGAAAGAGATGCATTGGCTCTGGCTTTTGTCCTTATGTATTGCTTTCATTTCTTGTTATCTTGGGTTTCAGCAGAGAGCTATGCCAGCTCAACAGCTTGTCTCCGGGAGGCCTGGATCTGACGTTCCAGGTTTGCCTGGGAAAACGCATAGGGTAAAAATCTATGTTCTACCCTATATAAAACCTATCCTACCTTTCATTCATTTTTGCCTTGAAATATGCTTTTTGTTGTTATTGTTGATCAGTACAATCAATTTATTGGTAATAGGTTTAAAGGCAGCAAGAGAACCGTGCATTCACAGTAGCGATATACAAAAAATATAATGTAAAAATGAAGTCAGGTTTCTATTTCTTTAAAATAGGCTCCGACAGAATGTCTTTTACTGGCAAATCTTGGAGATCTGAGAGATTAGGTAGAAAGGCTGAGCAAACTAGTACTGGTTGAGAAAGAGCCAAATAATCAAGTAAGGGATGAAGAAAAATGGTTTTTTGCCTTTATTATTTATTTCCCATACCTATTTTAACTTATTTTTTCACACAATTACGAGATTTTGATTCACACGCATATTTCTACTTAGTGATCATAGGAAATGAAACCATGATGGCTTAGACCTACTGTTTCTGCACACCAACTGCCCACACATTTTACTCCTGACCCAGCAGTCCTCAGTAAAGAAAAGCCCAACAGTGTCCCCCCCAACCCAGTTACTGTTTCCCCAGGGTCCCCATAAAAACGATAAGCCTTTCAAAGAACTACCTAAGTTCTCTCAGTGGTGGGTGCTGTCTGCCTTGACCTCAGCAAGGCTTTTGGCACTGTCTCCCATGACAGTAAGCTCAGGCAGTGTGAACTGGATGAGCAGACAGCGAGGTGGGCTGAGAAGTGGCTGATGGCAGAGCTCAGAGGGCTGTGACCAGCGGCGCAGAGCCCAGCTGGAGGGCTGTAGCCAGGCGGCTGCTCACCCTGTTCCCCAGGGCTCAGTGCTGGGCCCAGTCCCGTTCAGCTTATTCACCGGTGACCTGGGTGAGGGCACAGTGTCCCCTCAGCAAGTTTGCCCGTGATACTGAGCTGGAAGGAGCGGCTGATACCCCAGCGGGCTGCACTGCCATTCAGGGGGAGCTGGGCAGGCTGGAGAGCTGGGCAGGGAGGGACCTGGTGAAGCTCAACACAGGCAGGTGTAGGGTTCTGCCCCTGGTGGGCACAGCCCCACGCACCAGCACAGGGAACTGCTGGAGAGAACCTGCAGAGGGCTACAAAGATGATGAGGGGCCTGGAACATCTGCCAGGTGAGGACAGGCTGAGGGAGCTGGGCCTGTTCAGCCTGGAGGAGACTGAGAGGGGATCTTACCAATGCATATAAATATCTTAAGGGTGAGTGCCAAGAGGATGGGGCCAGGCTCTTTTCAGTGGTGCCCTGTGACAGGACAAGGGGCAACGGGCACGAACTGCCCCACAGGAGGTTCCATCTGAATATCAGGAAAAACTTCCTTTATTCTGAGGGTGGCAGAACCCTGGCACAGGCTGCCCAGAGAGGCTGTGGAGTGTCCTTCTCTGGAGACATTCAAAACCCGCCTGGATGTGGTTCTGTGCAACCGCTCTAGGTGAGCCTGCTTTAGCAGGGGGTTGGACTAGGTAATCTCTAGAGGTTACAACCCTGACCGTTCTGTGAAAAGGTCTTAAGAAAAAAGTAGGTTACAGCTAAGTAAAAAAAAAAAGTCTAGATTATATCAGCTATTACATTCAGAAAAAAACAAATGCTTCATTTTCTATGTGAAGTCATTTTGCTAGTTAAATAAGGATTCAAGCCTCACAATCTGTTTTTCTATCTCAGTTCTTTGAGTATACATAAATGTTTACTGCAGGTGCAAGTCGTCAAATATTCAATAGATTTTCTACTTTAAGACTACAATAAAATTATTTTAGTGGACGTGCCTTTTTTTCACCTATTTTCTAGAACTGGCTTCCTAAATTCTATTTAAAACAAACAAACAAAAAAAATCAACCCATTATCCTTCTCTACTACACCAAAGAAGATTTTTAACAAGAGACACAGTAAAAAAGAAACATTTAGTGAGCAGCTTCTTCATGTCTCTGCACTTTAAACCCCTTTTCACATAACACTCCTCATCATAGCTAACATCCTGTACATCTAGCCAAGTGAACACGTCACCAGTTTTCCGTGGAAGCCTGCTATCAGCTGACCTTGTCCAGCTCTAAGCCCATCACCTGCACGGCCATGCGGTCCACAGGTGCCACATCACAGACCTCTTGCCACACAGCGCATCGCAGCCTCACCTCACAGGCAGCTCAGCTCCAGCACCATTTCTCCATAAAGCACCCCTGCACACTCGTACACCGTGCCATGCAGGCAGAGCACCAGTTTCAGCATTACTTTGTCTTGCTTTGCATGACATGCAAATACAGGCACATACATCTTACTTATTTTTTGTCAATTCCCCTCTTGAGGCAGCAGAGCCATCCGTACCATTTTCCTGTAAACACTTCCAAAAAAAGTTCTATGTTTTTCAAAGGCCTGATTTCACCCAGCCTTTCCTAAATGCTGCCAGTTTGCAAAGCCTAAGAGTGTTTCACCTCATGTTTCCTGCACAGTCGGAAGGGTCCTCCTTTCTACCCTCTGCTACCATCCCAGCTGTGGGCTAACAGGTACTCCTGAAGCCCTACAGCTTAAGGCAAATAAAGCCCAACATAAAATGAAACGTAACATCAGTTCCGCATTTGTTTCTTTCATAACTGCAAACCTGAAGTTGTTTAAACTGCACATCAAACTATCAGCAGTTCAATTTGCTGTAAAGCATAACAAAAGCAAAAAAACTTACAAACATGAGCATTTGAAACTGTCTCAGAAATAGGGTTGTATACAATTCTGCCTCCTGAATCTTTCACCCCCTGCAACCTATTAAGCACACGAGCAAATCTACAGTATTATTTGTGAAACACATTCTCTGTGTAAAATCCTTCCCAAACAATTAACTAAATCAGACCTCATGTGCTACAAACAGGACAGTACCGTAACTAATTTGAGAGTAAGAAAAAACAATAAAGAATATTAAAGACCTAAATTCTTTCACACTTTCACACGAATTAGCAGTAAACAAATCATGCATGAATGAAAAGGTTTCCTATTCTTTTGAGTTTTCCACTTACATAACAGCATGTACTGAGTAACAGGTTGGACAAGTCTTATCTGCATAGCAAGGACTAAGTAGGAACAGAAAGAGATTAGCACTGTTTGTACAAAAGATCTGTTTATATGCTGAAAAGCCTATTTAAACATCTTTCCTGCAGTCTCTTGCCAGACTATAATTGTTTCAGAAGTATTTCCTAATTTTTCCATCCACACACAGAAGCACCTGCTAATTTTCCTACGATTTGTAACCGTTGTTCAATTTTATTAAGAGGCGCACATGCTCAGTATCAGAGTACCTCTCTACACTGGAGTTTCAAACTGCATTCAAATCATTAGCCTGATGTCTATATAACAAAGCATCTCATTGTCGTTCAAAAGGACTTGGAAAGCCTTCAGACTATGCAAGAGCAATAATCCATGACACGGTGCATTAGGCAGGTACCGATGCATGCCTAATGCACGTTGCAACGCACATGCCGCTTGAAAGTACACTCTGAAGTATCTTATCTTTCCTTTTTCCAGCTGTTACAAAATATTTACATTTTACACAAGTCATTACTTTTAGCAGCTACAAAAAAGCTACTCCTTTAAGAAAATAACGAAAGCTACAAATACTTTGTCCCTTCAATTCTGAACACATTTATTCAACACCTTTCTAATTTTACAATGTAAAAAAAGAAAATTTTCCTCGCATCAGGCGAACACGTATTTGAAAAGCTCCTATCTTTCCTTCAAGATGAGAAACAGCAAGCTGCTCAGCTTTACCATTGTTAGCAGCACTTGTGTGCAGGCAGTGGGAACATCACACTCTGGCTCAGATCAAAAGCAACAGCTAGCTCCAGTTCCCACGGGATAGCAGCATGGGTTTGGCAGGGCCAAGACCCACTGCAAACACTGGAAATCTCTCCAACTTGCTTGGTGCAGGCATGGCACTTCGTCTGCGCGTGCAGAGGAAAACCAAAGTCAGTCTAACAGATATGGGGGATGTCTTAAGCATGCAAAGAAAAGCTCAAGCCACAGATGGGCTTTTGCAAGCAGGTGAAGTCAGGCACCCTAGTTCTCTGACAGCACAGGGAAACCACGCAGTGAACTGTGGGAAAGAGGACTGCCAGCGGGAACCAGCAAGGCCACTTCCAAAACACTTACCTTGCCTCCCTGACCACCGTGTGCTCTTGCAGCACATATTCCCTGATAACTATGCTCTGCTCTGGAGAGCACGCAGCTAAACACCAAATCAACTGCCAGCTTAATACCAAGCTAATCTATATTTTACCTGCTGCCACCTAACCTAGGTGAGATACCTGAAAGACGGACACAGCTTCTGCAAGGACTGATGTATCTTGAAAGGCTTGCAGCAATACTAAAAAATGATAACATCAATGTACCTTCAAGCACAGCTCTTTTGCTGCTTAAAAGCATGAGGTACTTTTTGTGAACCACGTAACACAGCAAAAGCAATGATTTTTACAGGGAGGCAGAGGGACAATGCATTTTCTAGCTGAAATGGCAAACTACTACATACCAGGAGCTATCTGCCAATAATTGGGCAATGTGCTGATTAATACTTTTTCTGGGTTGCCTAAGGACAGTGCATGCATGAGTATCTCGCCACTATTAATTAATCTCTCTTTGTGCATTTATCCTGGTAGAATTTACGTGTCCCACACAGTGAATACCCTGAATGAGGCAATTTCTACCTCCAAAAGCACTTACTATTGTCAGTTTATTTGCCCTGCTTAGCCTGACGCTCAGATTGGCAATAAATCATCATTCTTAGCAGCTGAAGTGTTTACTGTCTTTCATTCAATAATCTTTCCTCCCCACTGTCCCCCCTGCAAGTACAGTAATCATGTGCTGAATAATCATTTACAGCACTGCAATTAGGAGATTATTCCATTAGGCTTTGTATTTCTATCCGGTTTTACGTTTCCATTAAAAGCACTTTGTTAAGCAATTGAGCAACAAACGCAATGTAACCACAGGAGTCTCAGAAGCAGATGTCCATCAGGCAGAGTCCCTGCGAAGCAGCCTAGGAAGGGCAGGCAGTGCTCGTGGGTCAACAGAGAAACCATCCTCCCGCGCCAGGTCCTAAACCCAGGGAGAGGACAGGCAGCGTGAACACAGATGGGCCAGCATGGTGTAAGCAGTGAAGAAGCTGACTGCCTTCCAGGAGTCTGGGTGAAACTGGGAAGTCACCAGCTAGACACCTACCTAGGCACAGGATGAGTTCCCTTCGTAAACACAACTTGGTTGCTCGTGCCTCTAAGAGCAGAGTAAGAAATGTTATGGAGGTTTTATTTCTGTAAAGAGCGATCACTTCTGTCCCTCACATTTCAGTACGCAGGCAGAGTGTAGGAATTCAGCTATTCAGACGTCTCCCGCGTTTGTGCAGCCTCAGTCAATACATTTACCACCAAAAAAACTAGGTAACAAAGTATGTTTGCAGTGTCTGTGGGTAGTTCCCCTCACACACCAACCACATTTCTTTTTTGTTTGGTTTGCGGTTTCCCCCCTTCCTTTCTCCTTTTTGTAGAGCATTGCTCTGCTTCTCTTTCCCAAGTCCTTGCCCTCTGCCCAATCCATGTTAAGCCTGTGAGAACTGGAGGTTACTGGTGAAAGACACACTGCCTTGTCACGTGCACACAGGTTCAGCCCTTGGAAAGGGTCAGTACCAGTGAAGCCTATGACAAACGAGGAAGATGCTCTTCCTCAGACCTTGGCAGGAAGCACAGAGAGTGAACAGACATTAGATTCAACTCCTGCAAACGGAAATTACAGAGGAAGCTGAACTTTAGTTGTATTAACAATATGCCTGTCTCTCTCACCTATGAGAGCATAGGGTCATATCACAGCAACTTTTCTTTCCTTCCTCAAGGAGCAAAACCTGACAGTCAACTGGTAAAAGGCAACTAGTCAAAGCACTTGTTAATTACATTATAGCTCTTCTATTTTATCGGTTTCCAGACTCTGTATCATTTTGTTTCCAGTTTTAATCTTCTAGGGGACTGGTATCTTTCCAAGACTGTTCTCAACTGGCTATCCTTCTGTCTGGGGAAGTTACCACTCTGGAAGGAAGTCACATCTGTCCAGACAATAATGACAGTGATTTTGTGCCACGCTTGTGACCAAGGCTGGAAAATTACTACCGAAGTACACAGGAGGATATTCACCAGCTATATGCAGCATTTTATCCACTCAGCAGTGACTCACGACATCTTCCAAGGACACATCACCCTCCCCGATAAAACCCATCAGAGCCTCTGCCCTTAGGAGGATTTTCATGGCAACAACCAATGGCCCCCGAGTCCCTGTCCTCAATGCCACAGTGACAACAGATGGTTTGGAAGGAGAATGAATCAGCACTGCCTCTCCCTAGGGTTCCTCATCCCCTGCCCTCCCACACATGTTCCCAATGACACTTATTCATCGCCCTGAGCCCGAGGCAGGAGGTCTGTGCCATGCTCTCTGAGGGACGGAGCAGATGCCTTGCAGTAACCACTGCGTCAAACTTCTGGAGGAGGTTTTAAATTCTTCCATGTAGGCTGCTGCATTTTCCTTGACTCTGTCTAGAGCTACATCCAGTGTCAACTGTGGTAAGCCTCTTGAACAACCTGCTTCCAACCAGACAGCTTCCTGCATCGTTGCGGGGACGCGGTTCCTCTGGATTGCTTCATCTCTCCATAGTCTCTCACCGTCCCAGAGATTCATTAACAAAGCGTCCATAAACACGATGAATAACAACTCCCAGCACCAGCTAACACCCCAAATGACCCAAGTAACATCCAACCAAGCTATCTGTAGAAAGCTAGGTATTTCCACGAAAACAGAAGATGATCACAGGGATTTGGGATAATTTATTTTTTTTTTTTTAAACCACAGGACAACTAAATCTCTCTAAAATCTCAGTACACACTTTCTAACACATTCTGTACCTTTTCTATCTTACTCAATTGCCTAGTTGTCGCAGTTACTAGGCATGCAACCACAAAAGAGTAAATGTTTTGCACAACACACTTGTTATGCATAAGTATTTCTGGAAGCCACCTGAAAAATGGGAGGAGGGAAAGAACAGAGAGAGTCACTATTCCCGCATTTTCCTGCTCCACCTGAAACTTTCGTTTCACCCACCCTCAGAACAACTCCTAGAATCCTTCCCGGCCAGCACGTATTGCCTTAGCCCCACATTTTTTCCACTTAACACAGCCCTACTGATAAATATGATGCTTGTAGCAATATACACCACAGAGGAAGAACAGAAGAAACTAAGGTTAATATCCCTCCCTTCTCCCGCATCTCTTTTCCTCTGTCATGCACACATGTAGAAGTCATTCCTCAGTTTCAAGCTATGAATCAGGAAACCATTTTGAGCACCTGCTTATATGCACACACACGTGCACATAAAACCCATTGTCCATGCAGAAGCTCCAGGTCAAGAATTCATTTTGAGCTCAAGCATGGCTCTAACAGGAATGCTTTCTCCAATTGGACTTGAGAGCTTAAAGCCACAGAAAACTAGAAAAACAGATAGTGGTCTAAATTCCTCCTGTCACCAAAGTAGTTCATTGCCTTATAACAGACAGTTTAAGCCTCTCAAAAGATGTGGAAGGAATAGATCAGCTGGAACTGAGCGTACATGCTGAAGGCTACAACGTGGCCCTGAACGAGACCGATGCAGAAAAACCCAAAGGAACCCATGAAATTCAGAGCAGCAGCTGTAACAACACCTTGCACATACACCCTGCTGAGCCCTGGCCCGTTGCCTCAGCTTCCAGCACACCCCTGGCAGGCCAAACTCACACAAACCCTTTCAACCCTCCTCTGGTTTCCTACTTTCCATAGAGACTTCGCTGTGCGCCAGCAGGACCCAAGATCTCTATCTAGTCAGTGCCTGCACCTCACTTGCACTCCACCTTATATGCATGTACTCGGCAAAGGGAAAGAAAAGAGGAAAGAGTGAAGAATAGTTCAAGGACTTCCTAAGAAAACGGCATGACTTAAAGGCCTTTTAAACGCATTGTATTAACCCCAGCGATTGCTACTGGTTTTTCAGCCCTCACACTCTCCTCCTTGTGTGTTCAGGGACTTCTCTAGGGGAAAGAAAGAAATAGTGAGCAAACAGAAACAAATCATTATTTGCTTGGCAGATTACTGTACATAAACAGTCTTTAAAGTTGTTACACTCAAGTAAACATAGCTTATATCAGTATCATCTGTACATTTCCGTCATTAGGCTGAGAGGGAGGAGGATGGCCTGTTTTCAAGGAAGCAATTTTTTAAAAAGGAAACCATTAACTTGATATTTCATCAACGTACAAAGGAACAGGGAAGTAAAGAAGTAGTTTTCCCAGTATTTCCCCTGTGTTAAGTTGCACGCTTTTTCATCTGCCTGATGCATGACACCCCTCACCCACCAAACCAACAGCTAGAAAGCAGTGGGCCATAAAAAAGAATGAAAGTGTGGCTAATGCAGAAATCCATCAAAAGAAAAGCAAAAGAGGTTAGGACACAGAAAGAAGAGAGTTTCCTTCATAATACCTTCTTTTATATGGCATTTCTACCAGATTTTTTCAAAGGGGGGGGGGGGGGGGGAATACTTTTAAACAGGATTTTTAAGATTTTCTTTTGCTACAGCTGAAAAAAGGGAGGTTTTTTCCCCCCTCCCTACTGTTTGGGCTAACACAAACGATTACTGCCAAATAAGACAGCTACAGGAATAAGCACTCTCAAGGGAGCTAAGCAGAAACAGTACCGAAAGCAAGACCCTTGACTGAGACACCACACGCTCCATACATGGCTCATTATAATTAAGTACAGCACAGATACCAAGTCAGTTCTTAGGGTAAGGACTTGCACAACTGTATTTGGCCACAAAACAACACAAGGTTCAGCCCAAAGGATGGAATGTCAACTAAATGTTCATTAGATTTAAAAATTAACCCAGATCACACACACATCAGGGTTGCAAGCATTACAGGACAGGAATTTTTTTGTGCATGCAATTTCCCTTTTCTTTGTTTTGGGGTGTCTTATTTTGAATAGCTTTTAAATTTTATTTTTTTTGTTTTAAATATCACGGTTCCTAAGTTTTCATTACAAACTGTCTCACAAGTTGTTCAAATTGTGAAACAGCATGAACACACACCAATGCAGCTGCCAGAACAGAGCCCAGGAAGGTTTTGGTTGCAATTATCAGATCATATTACAATTACAAACTGGTTTTGTTTATTGAAGAATTACAGAAAGAAGGTTCTGGCTGTGAAACGCAGTACTAGACTACATCAGCTGTCTACATTGTAAGAGAAAGGAAGAGCCATAGGCCCCCTGCACATAAATTCAGACTGTCCCCCCAAAGACATGTGACAAAGTGATGTGCAGCGAGAAAAACCTATCCACCGCAGGTCAGTTTGCTCAGTTCACTTAACTGACTTGGAAAGAAAACACACTTTCCAAATCATTAGGAACTAGACTGATTCACACATTTAAGTAATGGAAGAACCAGCTGGGGAGCCAAGTTTTAATGTTACCATTCCTGCAGACTGACAATTTCACCCATCCACTTTAATCCGCCGTGGTCCTACCTGGCGCAGAGTTGCACCACCTGTGCACCGCAGCACCAAGTTAACTGCACTACACTATGCTCAGCAACATGCTCAGGTAGGTACAGAAATTCCAACTGGGGGCTGTCTCATTTTGGCTCATTCAGAACCAAGGTTGAGGTCATCCCACTTACTCAAGAGTTTGAAGCTGGTCTGGAAGGAGAAGGGAACAACATAAACAAAAAGTTAAGGGCATCCTCAGAGGGGAAGCCTAGGCTTTGCTGAAGAAAAGCTGTTGATTTTTTTTTTCTCCTTTCCCAAGTTAAATTCTTCATCACAAGTTGGCTAGGCTGCCCTGTAGGCACAATTCCATGTATCTGCATAGAGAGTCTTTGATAAAAAAATGACTTTTCAGAGTCGTTTATTTTTGCACAAAAGGCTGCAGTCTGTAGATGGAATGTGTAGCTACCCACAACCAAACCTTCAGCATACCTTCATACTCAGAAATACTCATTTTCATGAGAGATTAATTTCAGCTAGTAACTTTCCTTTCAGCCGTTGTTATTAATGGCCCCCTAGTAAGACACAGAACTGGTCAATACAAACACTGGTATCGTGCTAAGAAAGTCTAGAAAGTAAAGCTTTTTCTTTACCCCCCCAAATGAAACTCGCTGAATATGCTGAAAATAAGGGTTTTGTTTCCATAGAGAACTTAGGGAAAAAAACACTTCAACATCTGTTACAGCTAGATGGCACACCTTTACAGCATTATTAGTGTCATCCATACTCTCTTTCAGCTTTCTTACTTGACATTTCTTGATCACATGGTACCATCTAACTTACAAACTCTGGCTTTTCTCAGCAGGGAAGAATTTCTGCCAGTTCCTTCATATATCACATCATTTTTACCCCGACAGCTTGATGATATTAAAAATTCCCTATATGTAGAAGAGAAAAAGTCATACAGGTATTCCTTTATCAGCATATACTTTTAACAGAAAAGGCTGAGAGTACTGGCGGCACTTTTGTTATGAATAGAGAACTGCAGCAGAAAGCTTTGTAGCACTTTATTCACTAAATGCCCAAAAGTCGTTTTTCAAAGGTGAAGCACTGAGTTACTGAATTTTTCCAAGTTAGCCAATTCAGGAAGTTTTTCTGGTCTATTATTTTCAACACCTCAGTGTACATGGCAACTGCTTTTCACTCAGAATGCAATGGGAAAAATCCCCCGTGTTTCTGAAGACTGTATCTCATCATTAGGGTGTTTTTAAAAGCAGGTTAGACTTTCTCAAAGAACAGAACACAATTCTACCTATCTTCCTGTCTCTCCCGAATTTGCGCAGTTAAAGTATTTTCTTAAGCTCCAGACCAGTAGTAGTTTTTTTTTTACTCCTGTAGTCCATTACACAGAACCAGGCATTTCTTATTAGGAGGGTCACAAACACTAGCTAAGCAAAGAAAGCCTACTACTAGTTTGTTGAAACTAGCCCACGTAAAATGGATAGGGGTTTGCAAACAGACAGATTGTTAACGGTGTTCCGATACCTCAGCAAAGTGATCGCATGCCCTTTAAATATTAAGGGACTCATTCATCTTGTTTCCAGAATGAAAGTTATGAAATATCTAAACCAGAAAGCCAAAAATCAAACCCAACACTTAATATTTGTAAACATTTCTGACACACAAAAAACAAGGAAAAAAGAAAACCTGTTGTTCAACAAGTTGAAAATCATGAGCTTTCAAAAATGAATGTACATAAAATATACTTAGACACAGAAAAAAGCCATATAAACTCTACATGCTTCCGAACTGGCGTTCTTAAAGCTTTAAAACTATTTTTGAAGGGAGAAGCACTGCTGCTAGTCCCGCCGTACGCGTCCCATCAGCCTGCACCAGAGCCAGCCACCAGGAAAGCATCCGACAGCAAAGCTCCCTCTCCAGACCAGGATGTACCACTAACATGAGCATCAGTCAGCCAAGATCGCCCTGCAGCATAGACAGAGAATTAACTGCCAGCCAGGCTGTGGCTCCAGAGTTTACAGGTGTGCTCGACTTTCCCACAGCTAAATACTAAATAAATACTAAAGAGAGGCACAAGTGAGCAAACCACAGCCAGGTACCGCACCGGTGAAGGCTGACCCCAAAACACCCTGCTCCAAGAACGGTGAAGAATTTTATTTCCCAGGTGCTAACTCGGGCAGTAACCACAGTTTAGCACAAGAATCACCAGGGACAACATATTACAGTCTCAAGTCTCACCACCTTATTTCTAGTGACTACTTTCCATTCTCCCCATTCCTCACCCTGCACCCCAAAACAAGTACCAGCCCCAAATGCAACCACCCTGCTCACACGCTGAAGGCAGGCACAACAGTTTAGACAACAGGAACAGTAGCTGTACAAATTATTTTTGCCAAAGGACACTCAGCAGGCACAGAGAAGTAACTGCATTCCTTGTGCCAGACAATTTTGCACTAGTAATGGAAAAAACTAGTTTTTCCATGAGGCATGTACCATGAACCCAGTGATTTATGCATGAGGCATCTTCATTTTTCTATCTATGTTAAGCACTGGGGGGGTTAGTGCTTTTGAAAATTTATATATAGACAGACAAGTGTGGAAGTAACTTTAAAAACAACATTAAAAGGTGGGTGTAACATTTCAGTAAAATTGAAGAGACTTTCAGGGTGGACTACAGGAAACATCATGGTCCTGCTGGACAGAGATGGGTGTTTTCTTTCACCAATTAAGAGTTAACTGCCAGACAAAGCAGACTATGCCACTACGCGGGGTCTGCAGGGTCTCAGCAAAGAAGGGAGGCACCAAGGTCCTGAAAAGCCCTTCAGTCAACACAGCTTACACCCACCACCCCATACCCATCCTCCCAGAAGCCACATGCCAGAAAAAGCAGCCTTATTCACCAGCATCATGGAGCTCACACCAAGCTGTGGTCAACACAGTTATCTCACTTCCACAGTGTACTTGTTACCTGTACTTTTAGCTGTGCCAGCGTAACTTTTCATGGTAAACAAGGTCTTGAAGCTGCAGTGACAGACAGACATGGCAGCCACCAGGGATGGGGGCCTCCAGGTAATAGCAATGCTAGGAAGTCTTTAGAAGAAAAAAAAAAACCAACCCACCACCAAAAAACCCCCCAACAAACCAAACGCCAGCAAACCTCCCTGCCCTGCAGCATGGCTAGCCCATGCTATCTTTCTGTTAGCACACATTACTTCAGCAAAGGTATGAAGAAATAGGCCCCTGGACCAACAACAGCTTGTTCTCAGCAGAACCACAGGCTTACTGGCACCAGGAAAACAACTTTTACTAGAACAGCTTGTTCTGCCGAGGGCGGCAGGGACAGGGAAAAGACAGGCATTTCATCAAAGCACTTCTAAACTGCCAGCATATTCCCCGTCTTCAAATTAGGATGATTTTTCCAAACCAGACTACTGGGGGAAAAGGATTCTTGAGAGACAGCTGCAGAGCAGTTATGAGAGACAGACTTTCTAAGCTGTGCTTGCAAAGATGAATTACCTCAGAATATACCTTTTTAAGCACAATCTAACAAACTGCAGAAGCACAACAACACTCAAAGCAATTTCTTACCATGTCTACAATTCTCCACAGATGTAGATGTTCCTTTAATGCTATGCATTTTAATAATTCCTTTCCACTTCAGATGCTAGCAGATACTCCTATTTTGAACTGTAATGCCCATAACTCCGCTCAGGGAAGAGACACATGCACTCATGCTCTCCCACATACCTCACATACACACACCAGCTGCTAAGTACCACTGTGCCATGAAGGAGTTGTTCATGCATCAATGAATACATCATTTGCTGCTTATAGAGTATGTATATGTACATATATATTTTGATAGTATATGGCATTCTAGGCAAAAAAGCATATAGAATGAAAATACTACCATATTGTGAGTTTGCTCTTCTGTTTCTTTTTACAAAGGGCTTCTGCTGTACTCCTCCTGCTTCAGTTTTGGTGAATCGGGGCGTAGGGGTGTTTTTGTTGTTTGTTATTCTTTGTTGCTGTTTTTTTGTTGCCTTTTTTCTTTTTCTTTTTTTTTTTAAGTACAAAAATGACACCCACATTTTTTAGAGTTCTGAGAATGAGCTTTACTGTTGTCTCTGAGGTTAAACATTACCAATTTGCTTGTGGAACTTTCTCTAAACATTAAAGCAGGGACATTATTTTCTCTTAACCCGACAGGTAGCGTTGCAAAATCAAACTAC
This sequence comes from Falco peregrinus, assembly GCF_023634155.1. NCBI lineage: Eukaryota > Metazoa > Chordata > Aves > Falconiformes > Falconidae > Falco > Falco peregrinus. The sequence continues at coordinate 17,702,562 of NC_073722.1, forward strand.
AAGAAAACTTCAGGTTACTGGTACAATAAACACTTGATACAACTAAAAATGACAGCTCTACACTCTAAACAATATCTAAGCCTCAATTAACCCAGAAGACAAACATCTTCATGAAGCATATGGCACCTGTGATGAAGATTGCCTATTCAAAACTGCCTGGTCACCTCAGCTTGACAATGGTGGAAAGAGTACTAACATTAACAGAGCACCTCCTCAAATGCAGCTTTGTGCCTGCACACCTGCTTCTTCTCCCTGCCTGCCACCTCTCCCTTTCTCTTACAAGAACAAGGCAGCAAAAGAAGTGCACTTTTTAAAACCTGTGCAGTAAAATAAGGTGATCAATAATTTGTGCACCTCAGCAACGTATAAGGGAGCTGGGGGCTGGCTCTGCACAAAGCAACCGTCACAGCCTAGAGGAAAGTCGGGTGGGAAGGACCCTGCCTCTCCCTGCTTCCCACAGCTGCTTCCTTCTATATAGATCTAGAATGCAACTTCTCTTCCCCAAACTGGCTGTGAATATGCAACTGTGGAAAATCTGCTCACAGCACATGCAGTAGCTCTTCTCTGTTCCCCATAAAAACATTCTGCCGGCGCAATGCAGCTCTATATTAATCCACCTACGATAACACCGCATTTTGGAGCGAGATCTGCCCCAGCCACTTGCTCCACCCCAGACAGGGCTACGTGTGTCTTCTCAATTTTATCATGGATACAGCCAAACTGCAGCAGCCAAAATTGCAAAACGTAACATAGCCAGTACTTTTTTTACTCTTAACACACCGCAGGGAAAAAAAAAATCTCCACATTGTATTCAAGCCTGAACAGGATGAGTACTTTTTTTTTTTTTTTTTTGGGTGGCTCAGGCATCTCTACGTTAAAGTAACCTTCACCAACCTGCTTGCAAGCTAAGCAGTAAACCAGCCTCTGTGCTCTGGACCACCCTGGAGAACTTGTCCTCACTTCACTGTCATCCACCTCACAAAGAGTAATGTCTTTGTAGCATCATGTACTTCACTGAGACAGCTTTCCTCTTATATTTTGAAGGCATTTAAAAGCTTCATGCCATCATTCGCTGTGGCTATGCTCTGAAGAAAAGCGCTGAAGAGAATTTATGCAGTTCATTAAAAGCTTTTTTCCTGCTATTCGTGCTGCATCTTGCAGTTGAGCTAGCAAATTATTTTCTCATAAACAGCAGCGAGAAGATGCCTCTCTCCACAATACAGATTCACACCAAGGAAAACTATGTCATCTAAGGAAACATTCCCTTCTATACCAGCTCAGGCATACCACGTCAATAGTGTTTCTAAGTTTTCAAGAGTCTGCTACAACCTGGAATCCCCACCGCAAACAAAAAAGCCCCAAAACACCAAAACCCAACAAACCTACTTCAAAAAATCCACTTCCCTGTGAGCATCTCTTCTCCATGGGGTAGCTTCAGCTGCAGGCCAGCCCCAATGCAACAGACTACAGGCTCAGAAAGTCCAAGGAACTGTGAACTGAAAATCCCCAGCAGCCCGCAAAACATGCCATGGATTAGCCAGGCGTTCTGCTCTGGACAAGACGGAGTTGTATTTCTACAGGCAGGGCTAGTAGCAGTGTACAAGCAAAACCGACAGTGGTTCACAGTACGTTTTAGCTTTCAGTAGATAGGTAGACTCCAACAAGACATTGTTTCAGCCCTTCTTCACCTGTATCAGCTGACTGGAATGCAGCATCACCAATACTGACATTTGCCTGTATCAACAGGACCCACGAAGCAAACAAGTTATGAAATGTGTCTTTAGATCTGGCCTGGAAAGCTGTGAAACGACATAGAACAAAATCAAACTGCATCATTCAGCATAGCTTCTCCCCAGGGAAAAGCCTCCAGGGTATTCCCTTTAGCAGAAACCGTTCTGCTGCATTTACCACGTTTTAAATGCAGACATGGCCACATCTTATTTCTGCACAGCATCACCTTTTTTTTCTACCAAAATGATTGGTACAGCCTTGTTTCAACACTCTTCTGGGTCTAGCTGGTACAACGTGGCTTTAGGGAATGGAAACAGAGGGTTTCCCAGACTGCTGTCCATCACTATCCTTCCCTGCAGGGCTGACTCAGGAGAAAGAGCAAGGTGAGCCCAGCAGGGGCGATAGCACAACACTCAGATTTCACATTGTTCTAAGTATGCTCCTGTATTCACCTATGCGCAAAGATTAGGGAATTGCATTCATTCTGCATACCCGCAATCACACTAGTCATGACCGCTTCAAAAGGCAAGTTATATGACAATCGGAAATTTTTAGCATCCACAGCGACAAAGTATTTATTTATCCATCAATTTTAAGTAAGCGTAATCGATGAGGTCTACAGGTGATTTAAAATGACCCCAACCAGCCTGAGAAAAGCAGCCTACATCTTCAATAAGGAAGCTATTCACCTAAAGATCCTCAGCTTGCGACCGCTGCAGTAGAGCACACATTTTTAATGAAGAGGGAAGCAGAAGAGAGATGGGCTTAGCTAAGGAGCCATACCCTCACGGATCGCTGGTACCAGCCGACGGACAGCACAGGTGCCAGTCTGTCCCACGCACCTCCTAGGGGTCCTGCCGTACCTCAGAGCAGCCAAACAGCACGTGATGAACATCATGTCATGCTTCATAAGAAAGTAAACTCGTCCTCATTCAGATCGATTCTGCTTCTACTCACATGTTCCCGAATATGCCATAAAAACCTGACACAGGCCCTACTGCCCAGGGGCACTACAGGCAGCACATCATCTGCACATTCCAGAAGCAAGTGCATAGAAAGCTACAGCTGCAAACCTACAGCTCAGCTAGCAACTTGAAACAAAAATAATACGAAAATCTACATTATACACAAAACAGCGCTAACTGGATAATAGTTTCTCCACCTAATGGCCTGGATATAAGCTATTTACAGCAGCCACTGGTACAAGCTCATCATTCTCAAATAGCTGAAACAAAAACATACCCAACTCACCACACAATCACTTCTCAAGATTTACTCTTTTAAAAAATGTCATGGCATCCATTAGCACATCAATTTCTCAGTCATGACTACTATAGTTTTTAAAATACTGAAGAGCAGCAACAGGCATGTTTTATCACCTTGTTTTCCTTCCCCTTCCACCCTTCAAAACAGGGAAACCCAAATACTAGGCGAGCTGCCCAGGATCACAGCACTGAAGCTGAAGAAAGGATGCAGGATTTTCTTGTTGTTACCAAACAAGCATCCTCCCAAATGTCACATCCCTTTCACCAGCTGAAACACACAGCATCTGAGAAATAGCAAACCCAAGCAGATGGAAGAGTGCCCGAAGGCTTCAAACAGAGCGATACCCAAAACGCTATGCTGCTCTGTATCATGCCCACCTCAACAGTAATTTACTGAGCTTGCAAAAATTGTTCATATTTGTTACAATGGAGAAAGGCACACAAAAAGCTCACCCACACCTTTGGTCGACTATCTAGCAAAGTAAACCCTCTGTCATGTTTTGGCAAATGAGTTCTGGAGACGTGCAGCCTCTCAGTCCCACGCAGTATAACTCCAGTTATTTATTGTAAATATAAAGTCATGCCTCACTGTGGAGTAAAAGCTTCTACACACCCACAAAGCACAAATCTCCTGGACTGAGACAGACACCCCTGCTGACCTGTGCCACCAAAACAGAAATACCACAAGCACCAGCCTTTCCAGCAAATGTAACCTCTTCTCCTGCAAGAGACTAATTTCTGCTCCTCATATTCACTCCTACTCTCTTCTAAACGTCTTAAAATGAAAAACAATCAGAGATTTTAACACTGATCTGCAGGGATACAGAGGTTACCCTCTTACTCACTACACTGAAATGCTCTGACGCAGCTTTACAGCTTGGGCACCTCACAGCATCCTAACAAAAGCAAAAGCTAAGGCACCCGACAGAGGAGAAGGGAGGACACAGAACGGCAGGTGCACATCTTGTCTCCGTGCCCATCTCAAGCACTAGGTGTGGGCCACAGTCCTTTCACCTGCCCCACATGGATCCAGCCCTCGCTCCCAGTTTGGACCACTCAACGTACAAAACTGGATTCTCTGCACCATTCCCTTTACAAGTTAGGGATGTGGTTCACTGACTCCAGGGCCAGCCTTGCCCTTTCTCAGCCCGTTTGCCCAGGCTGGGGGGCTCCTGCTTGGGACCTGACTCCCATGTGCCCCCCTGCCACCCGAGAAAATGGCTGGGTGACCTCTGGGACATCAAGCATGTCCCTGGCCTTGGAGTCAAGCCAAGCTTCAAGGCCAGCCAGCAGCGCCAAGATTTATGCTGTATCCTCTCTTAGCAGGCAGGCCTATTAGAGCAATGCGCTGATAATGCAGGCCAGTAAATCATGCGAATAAGTGACTGCACAAAGGAAAGAAAAAAAAAAAGCTGAAAAATTAAACCTTTGCCTTTGTTAAGTACTCCCAGTCTCCCCACATGCAGAGAGAGCAGGCAAGCAGAGCTAGAGAAGAGTTCAGCTACTAACGAAGCAATCCATCTTCCCAAACCTCAGGGCTCTGTCATTTTGCAGCCTGTAATTTAAAGCCAGCTCTTGGCTTCAAACCTGCAGAAAAGCACCACTGTGAAAACACACCGCGAGTGCCAAACTGCTGTGTAAGATACATCACCATTTATTTATTTTTTTTCCCCTTGCCTGGAGGAAAGGGGAGCAGGGGGGGTGGGCTGTTTGGTGTGGGACTGCAGAGCAAAGAGAGGAGTTTCTCTCTTCGGCGTTTCTGAGATGCCCATTAAAGCATCGTAAAAGCTAAAAAGCATTTAACAGGTACCTTAAATAGCACTGCTTCATCAAGTACTACGCCTTAAGAAAAGCTGCCTCCCCCATGCTGAGTGTGAAATTCACTTTAGGCAGGATGCCCCCCTGAGAGCGGGCAAGAAGCCGTTTCTTTAAAAACGCAGCTAGCTGGAAAAAAAGTATTTAACCAAGATCGGTCTATTCGCTTGAATTTTGCTCCCTGACAGCAACTCCAGTGCATTCTCCCTCCTCACACTCCACGACCATTTTCCACCCTCCCAGATTTGCACACAAGCAGACACAACCTGCTTCCATTTTACGCAGCCAGCCCTCCAGCCCGACCACATATAAACCATTCACCGCCTCGTACAACGCTGCTGTAAGCAACCACAGAAACCTGTTTACGCCAGGGCTGGTTACAAGAGGGAAGAAAATCACCAAAACCCCAGCCGAACAGTCGCCAAGTCCATAAGGGAGAAGAAAATCAGTTTCAAAAGAGCTGTTAACTTGCCGGGTAGGGGGAGGTCTGACAGGGCGCTGTTAAGGCGCTGGTTTTCCTGCTACGAGAAAGTTGGTGCCGAGAAGCGGCGGCGGGGGGCGGGCGCGCCAGCCAGGGGCTGCCCGGGACGCGGCGCCAAACCCGCCGCCAACCGTGCCAGGAAAGGAGAGAGGCCGCCGTTACCAACACCAGGCTATGCAAAAGCCCTCGGTAGCATCCGCAGACAGAAATTAAAAATAAAAATAATAATTAAAAAAGTTATTTAATGCCGTACCTCGACTGGGCAGCCATCGTGAAGTTTACGCTGCCAAGCGTCCTCTATCCATCAGCTCCTTCCCCAGCTGTCCAGGCTCTACCCCCCTGCCAAGATCTCTTCCATTTGCCGGCTGCCCTCCCTGCCCGGTCCCCGCGAACGGGCCCCTCCGAAGTGTCACGGCGGCCTCCCGCGCCCCGGCTCCCCGCGCCCCGGCTGCCCGGCGCAGGGGCGGGCTACGCTCATTTTGATCGACATCCGGGCACCGGGCCCTCCCCCGGCCCCGCGCATTCCCGGCCGCCGGGGAGCGTGATGGGGCCCTCGCACTTTCAGCTGAGGGGGGGGCACACAGCGCCGCTGGAAAGCCAAAGGCTGGCTCGCAGCTTGCCAGCGCCAGCACCGCCCGCCACCGCGGCCCGCTGCCATTTTATTCCACCGCTGTTTTCTGCGAGCGGGGCTTGCGGCAGCACACCCACGCCAGGCGGCACATCCACCCCCTCTTTACCCACCCTCTCATGGTACGACCCAACCTCCTTAAAAGGATATGCTGTGGTGCCCGCGCAAGGAAGCTGCGCGATTGCGCGAGGCGCGGGAAGGCGCGGGACGCGCAGGGGTCAGCGGCTGCGCCTGCAGGGCCCGGGCCGCGGGGTGCGTGCGGGGGTGTTTCTCCGTCTGTCTGGTTTTTGCAGAGAAACAGCAGAAAATGGCTCAGGGGGGTTGCACCCCGAATGAGGAACCCAGCTGTGAAGGTGAATCCCACCCGGCCGCAGAGATGCAGCAAGGAGGCAGGTGCCCACACTCGACACCGCACGTTAAGGAGCCTGCAGATTGCTACTGCGGTTTCTGCTGGGCTCCTGCCCTGACCATGGCACGTAGACTCACGCGGAAAGCAGCAATACCTAGCCCTTGCTCTGGGTGTTCCTCAGCACAATTATAAAAATAACCTACTCCTGCAACTCCTTTCCACCAGTAATTAACCAGGCATTCAGCAGGCAGACATTTATCCAAGATCGCTTTGGCTCTTCCCAGCAGGCACTGCACAGCTGAGATTTCTACCAACACTGCAGTAAGATTACACTCCTCATTCTCTCTTTTAAAGCACAACTTGTGTCAAAGTACTCAGCAGTTGCCAGTAGAAGAGTTTATACCCCATTCCTGGCCCATTACAACTTCAAAAGCTCATTTATATAAAGCTTCCACAAGCATATTAATTTTAAGGACATAATTTTAAAACATAAATACAAATCAGAAAATGTTTGGCGGTTTTCCCCACTCTTTTCCTTTGCCCAAAAAGGAAAAATGCTTCAGGGGGAGGCTCCTCACGCTCTGTCCCTACTCCAACACGGGGTCCCTCCCACAGGAGACAGTTTTCCACAAACTTCTCCAACGTAAGACCTTCCCACAGGCTGCAGTTCTTCACACACTGCTCCAGTGTGGGTCCCTGCCATGGGGTGCAGTCCTTCAGGGACAGGCTGCCCCAGCATGGGTCCCCCACAGGTCACAAGCCTGGCCAGCAAACCTGCTCCAGCCTGGGCTCCTCTCTCCACAAATCCTCCCAGGAGCCTGCTCCAGCACAGGCTGCCCAGGGGATCACAGCCTCCTTCAGGCATCCACCTGCTCTGACATGGGGCCCTCCCCAGGCTGCAGGTGGATATCTGCCCCACCATGGACCTCCACGGGCTGAGGGGCACAGCCTGCCTCACCATGGGCTTCACCATGGGCTGCAGGGGAATCTCTGCTCCAGTGCCTGGACACCTCCTGCCTCAATGACCTTGGGGTCTGCAGAGTTGCTCTCACACACTCTCACTCCTCCATTCCGTGGCTGAAGCTGCCTTTGCTTTGCTTCAGCTGCGCCCCTCCCCCCCCCCTTCTTAAATACATTATCCCAGAGGTGCTACCACTTCTCACTGAAGCCACCCCTGTAGACGCCCCCTGCTAAGAAATCGGTCATATAAGCACTTTCACTGTTCGAAAGAACTTGCGAGGTAGAAACAAGGACAAGAAAGCATCAGAAAACACTCTCCGCTTCCTTATGTCCTCCCAGCTTTTACAGAGCTCTGTGGTATTCAGTCACTTTTGACCACAAAATGCATTTTCCCCTCTCAAAGCATTAATCTGACCTATCACTACCTTAATTTCTGTTATTTATTATAGTACAGCAGTGTCTCAGATGACACAACCTACAAGTGTAGCTCCACTTGCCGCCATGTATACTAACCCATGGACATCGTTCTTTCCCTGTGGCAAACAAGGCCAAGGAAAAGGGATAAACAAGTAACAGGGAGAGCTGCTTTCCTCTTTAAAAACCCTCTCCAGCTGATCACATAAATTTTCTTAGTCCAGATAGCTCAGACTGGAGATTTCCATACAGGTTATCTCCTTGAAGATTAAATAAAACTCATCTCAGCTCTTTCAGGCAGAAAAGTAGATGATGGAAAATAGAGACTTGCCACGACAACTAAGCTTTCTCCAGGAAAAAACGTCCAGAACAACATGCTTTGTTTGCACCAAAAGTTTCTAGCAGTTTTCCACCCCCTCCTCCTTGAAAAGCACTTATTCAAGTGCTTCTTGATTGCAGTATTGTGAAAAGGGATTGATGTTTAACAGTGTGTTAGCTTTATGGCAAGGCCTTCGGCATTGATCCAAGGCATACAAGGCTGTGCCAAGGCAAGGCACCTGCACTGGAAGCACAGAGGCTTCCCAAGAGAACAAGGACTGTGAAGAAATGCAGCAGCAGGAGACAAACCTCCATGTCATCATTCAACTTCTGTATTTCAGTGTTCGTCTCACTCAGAGAGTGCCTATGCAACTCTCTGAGACTGTAAAAGAAAAATCTAACCCCACTTCACATTGCCAGGTGAGGACTGCCTACCATCAATTTCTTCAAAGCACACAGCAGACACCTCTGCTGAGACTCTGAAGAGATTGCCAACCTGCAGATAAATCAAAAGGTTGACCAAATAAAACTGCAGCTCAGAAACAGCTACTGGCATTTTTAATATTTTTTTAATTTGTATTTTTACACACCCCCAAAACACAGATATGCTGTGATGAAAAGGATGCTGTCGTTTTTGCAAAGGCAGGCACTCCAAAATTAAGGAACATTAGTATCACCTACAACCAGGCAATAATGACAGAGTCTTTCAAGACATGGCCATGAACCACCTAGAAACCACTTTTAATCCTTGGGCCAAACGTATTCCGGGAGTGAAACAGCTGCTCACAGAAGAAAGGGAGTTAACGTTTACAACAAGCTCTTCGGGCCTTGTTCCTGAAGCCTCTACCTCATTCCTCTCAGTCCACAGCTCCGCTGGGCTTCTTGCAGCAGTAGCACCACCATCCCAATTGGGTCCTAGGCAGACCCTTCCCAGAGCATCAGTGCCATGAAAAGCACCAGGCTGGTTCAACAGGCCCCTGTAGCAGTGACACCGTGCTACAGATCTCCCTATATGCGGCTGCAGTTGGCAGAAAGACTGTTTTATTAGGCAGTACCTGAGCAACAGAGCCAGCAGAAGTCATTGCCTTCTCATCTCCAAAGCTCTGGTGCCTCATTGCTTGTGAGCTCCCGATTTCTAGGGACCATGCTGTATGTACAGAACAACATTTTGTGGCCAAACTGGCCCTGGGAAATCCTGCCTTTCTCACTAAATTGTTACCTGAACCTTACTTAAATCATCTAAATTTTGATAAATGGTATTCTTTACCTAATGGTCTCTTCTCTTCCCCCAGTTTGTGTCACACTGAGTTTGGTTTAACAGTGAATTCAAATAAAAAGTGGATTAATTTCACTTGTTAAAAAAGATCAACGAAGTCACCATAACGTCATGCTACACATGCTCCCTGAAAAGAGCTTGTAAGTAAAATCAATACTCAAATTTGAAACGTTAGCACACACCAAAGAAAAAACCAGCCCAACAAAAAAACCAAACATCACAGAGCACAGGAGGGGAATATCAAGATCCTGCCAACTACTAGAAGAGAGGAAAAAACACTATCAGGAATCAAAGCAGGGAAGGACTGGGAGACTAGGACACCAGGACTAGACTTTCCCAGCAGTGCTCTCAGTGATTTAACAACATACTACTACTAAATTGCAGGGCTTCTCCTTTCCTTGGAAGACCCAGGAAAAGGAAAAGCAAAGAACGCTGGAAGCATCATGTATGGAAAACAGCATCTCAAGTTTGCTGAAGTTATAAAAGGAGTTTTAAAATTAAACTGAGCATTCTCTCTGTTAAAAATTTAACAGGGAAGATAATCAACTGAACAACAACACTGTATTACTTTCAGATTTTCTATAACATCCCAACAATCCCACTTACTTACTGAAGTTTCCCAAAAAGCCAAAGCAGGCAGGTGCCTGCTTTCTCCTAACAAAGGTAAGTCATAATTCCTGAGCTGGCCTGGCAGCCACTTTCCATTTTTAGGGAAGGAGAGGCAGGGCAGAGCACTGAACATCCCACCTAGAATAAAGCCTCAGAAATCCTATGCCACAAATGTTTCACATGAAGCAAATGCCATTCTGATGCTTTTTTAAAAGTTTCAGACACACAACCAAGGGAACAGCCGAGAGGCCCTGCGTTCCCCACCTCTGGTTTCTGGCTTACCAGTTGCCCTAAAACAAAATTATGCTTTTTTTTGTTGGAAGATTTGATGAAAACTGGTAAATTCCTGTGGAACATTTTCAGTCAGACAAATAAGTGTTTCCCTGAAGAAAGCTTTCTGTCAGAATATATCCTGTCAGCTGCTGACCCCTCCCTTACATCTATTTAAGATGAGCAAACTGCAGCTTTTCCTACCTGGTCTTTTTATTTTATTTTATTCACTGATCAGGGATTAAAGTTTCCCTTTTTCAGGTCCTTGCCCCTGAAAGTAGTATTGCAAATGAAGGAAACTGTCTCCATTAAGCAAAACACAAACAAAAGGAATAAATAAAATAAGCTTTTCATACTCTTCAGCTCATGGTAAGTTCAGAAATGTTCATGCGGTGAAGAGGATTACCAAAGAAACACTTCTTGAAAACCTAACAGGAAAAGCTTCCTGCAGGTGATCCTAGTTCCACATGTATTTAAGCTATTTATGAGCATTTTAAGTAAAGAAGATCCGTTCTTATCTACCTATGCATTGAATGAGAATGGAGTTCTCCAGACATGAAGCTTGTGATTTAAATACCGCATAGAAATGCAAATCCAACTGAAAAAGAAACGAGGGTGTGCAGGCAACCTGGGTGCTATGTTTCTTAGTTTTGAACTCCTGAAAATGCCAGACTACTGACCTCAGGCATCAGTGGTAAAGCATAGGATGTGGGTACATTACATGTATTTTATGTACACAGCACCATCTCAGTTGGCCATATAGCTACGCATATCTGGACATGCTGACCAAAAGGAAGCTGGCATTTACAAGGGAGGGGAAAAAAAAAAATCCCAAACCCAAGAAGACTCAGAAGTTCAAGCATTAAGTGACAACGTTTTGCAATAAGGTGCAGATGCTGATACATTGCCAAAATCAGTACCTACAGCATCTACAGCAGGGTCCAGCACTCATACAGAAGGAAGATCAGTATCTCTTTGCTCACCGATAACACCTGCCATGCCTCAGTCCACACACCCATGGATTTTCAAAGCAAGCACATGGTATTTTATCTCCAGCCTAGTTCACCTATTCAACTTATTCCTCCCAAAGCATCTGAAAGTTTTCCACAACTCTAGAAAGCTTGAGGAAGCCATTCTTTAAGTCTGTAATTCTTCACCTGCTATAAAATTTATAAAATTTCTTGGGCCTTTTTGGTTATAATGCTGTTTAGGGGTTTGGGTGGGCATGCATAGGGGTAGTATTATTAAAGAAATCTTTGCACATCTTTGTTTTCAAGAAGTGTTAAATAAAATAAACCAAAGAACAACAACGTTAACAGCAGCCATCAATACCTAGCTTTTGTTGCAAGAATCCAACAAATCTGAATCAAGGACTGCTCAAAAGGGAACACAGCATCACTTAACTGAGGAAAAAACATGCAATTTGACATTATACTAATAAATGTATGATAATCCATTAAGTTTGTGGGACAAATCCCAGAAGCTTACAGTACTGTGAAACAATTAATCAAGCACTGAGTACCAACGAAGAAGGAATAGATACCAAGCTATATTAAAATAATTAAACACATGGCTCGATAAGCTGTTGTGAGTGGTTTAGGTCACTTAAAGAATCACCATCAAAGGCATTAGCTAAATAGTTTTAATATGAATTTTTAGGAGTGTAACTTCACAAAGTTCAGTGGCAAGGTTCACTATTACTTATTACATAGATAAATCACACAAAGAAGAACCAAATTAAAAAATTAGGTTGGAATGATTTACACAGAGACTAAAGATGTAAAAGGGTAAGGGAGACCTTCCCGTTGAGTCACGAGGTTCAGAGAGGACCCCCTTGCTTTCTAAACTCTATTTATAGAGTTTAGGTGCGGCTAGATCCAATCTTAGTCTCAGACCTGGGCAACGGTTTATATCTAAAGGAATATACGGAGTAAGGGAAATCCTCCCGTTGAGTCACGAGGTTCAGAGAGGACCCCCTTGCTTTCTAAACTCTATTTATAGAGTTTAGGTGCGGCTAGATCCAATCTTAGTCTCAGACTTGGACAACAGTTTATATCTAAAGGATGTCTAAGGTTTATCCACAGTTCAAGGCTGATCACAAAATTTAATAAATTAGTCAATTATTAAGCGCTGCTTATCTATGAAGTGGATCAACAGGATTTACTGCAATCACAACAGTAACTTAATTTCAGATCCGAGATAGTAACATTCATTCTATACTTGCTATGAGGTACCTAAATCAATTCACACACACATGCAAGCATGCAGACACAAAGGAATAGATGTATATAGAGATATATATATAAAAAAATTGTACAAAGGTATACCTCTTCAAAGCTACCCTCAAGGTTCAGTGAAATATTCACGTCAAAAATCTTTGCATTTCTCAATGGAGAAAGGGTTGAGCCTTGAGGAGTTGGGATATCAGCCCAGGCTCTGTCCTTAGATTACGGTGACGGTCCTCCTAACTTCACAAACTGTCTGCAAGCTCTGAGAGGCACCCCGTGCAGAGGGAGATGCTGGTCGCAGCCCGCTGCAGTCCAGGAGAGCTCAAAAAGACCTCACTTAGGACTGCTGTTTATAGGGTTGGAGGTGATTGACTTCAGTCAATAAATTTCTGTCCTGGCCACAATCCAAGCTGGTAATTACTGGAATTTTCAAAATTCCAGTGACAGCGGTACTGTACCAGTCAGATTCAGATAAGGAATGTTCCAAGGCTGTCAGGAGATGTTTTGATTCAGATAAGGAATTCTCCAAGGCTGTCAGGGGATGTTACGATTCAGATAAGGAATGTTCCTGGTACAGTCAGTGCCATTCCCCACCACAGCCATGCTGGAGTTGCTGGTATAGTCAAGGGATGCTTAACTGCCCACCTCACTACACAGAGGCTAGGAGCCTAAGAGGGATTCCCAAGACTGTGCAACAGCCTGGGGGAGGGGGCAAGATGCACCACCATACAAGCTTTCCTGAAATATATTTGCTGTAAAGTAAACCATGTATTTGTTTATACCCAGAAATAGGTCAAATTCATGCCCTTACCAAAGCTTTTCAAAACATCTCGTTGCACTGTACTGCATCAGGTTTTTTGAACAGACACACCCGCTTACTTTCAGTTTTCAAGAGGCACTGCTGTCCTGTAATTAAAATGTGTTCTCCCAGCTCTGTTGACAAGAGATCCATCTTACTGCTGCCATTTATTGCCGCTGAGGAGTCCTTCACATTTGGAGGTGAAAAGGGGCAAATGGATGTTGTGATTCCCAGCCTGAAGCAGCCGAGGGTAGCTTTTTCATGTGCAAAGGAGACTTCTGCACCAAGTCAGAAGGCAAGGACTGTGTCCACAAAGGCTCTGCTGCCCCAGACCCGCAGGACAACTCCTAACCTCTCAGCCCCCCAAGCCTCCCTGGCTGTCAGCACCTTTCTTCCTTGCATCTCTTTGCTACCTCTACAGAAAACCAGAGGCTGCATGCCTGCAGAGAGGTAAATCCTTAGAAGTTGCTTATGTTCTGGCAATCCCACCCCCCCCACAAAACTAAGGGATTGATACTCTTGCGTCTTGCTCCACCAGTAGTCGAGGAACTAGCCACATAGCAAATACATACATCACACTACCATAAAGCACAGGTTGCAACCATAAAACATAGAAATTCAAGGGCTCCACATATTCATAGAAAAAGAGATAGATTAATCTCATTCCCAAACTCCTGCCTCTAAAGTACAGCTGGAAAGCAAGCAAAATTCAGAAACCCATACACAGAAGCGTAAACAAAAACCAGTTTAACAAGGTAAATGAAGCTGTGCGCTGTAAGCAATGGTAAGTCTGAAGAGGGCTGAGGCAGCAAAACTCTCTGTTGACCCTGATTCAGCAAAGCACTTCTCCATAAGCTTGCTTTATAGCACCGTCTTAAACTTGGCACTTTCCAGAACCAAAGCTGACTGCCAGCAGCACATCCTTGCTGGGCAAACCATGAAAAGCACTTAGATTTCACCAGGTCTAACCCACACAGCATAGCTACAGTGAGGCTAGAGAAGCTGCAGGGCAAAGGAAAGGAACCGAGTTGAGTCCAACACTGAAAAAAATCGCAGGGAAGAACGTAACAAAAAGGTTATTTCAACTTTAACAACAGAAGACTAAGTTGGATGCCGGCTGTTATGAAAAAAATTGCTCTACAGATGTTAGGAATCAAACATTTCTGAGAAAAGAGAGGAAAACATTTCATTATTTAAATTGAAGAAAATAGATTTAGAAAAAGAAACCACCTTCTCCCAGGAACCAGACTGCATGAGAGGCTGCACCCTTCCAGCTTTTGGCAGCCATCAGGAGCAATTTCCATCATCTTCCCTGGCATTACTCACTTACCACTCTGAATGCCTTAAAATGTTCCATAACAAGCATGAACTTACACAAACAGTTAAAAACAACAGAAAGAAGTTTATAGTCCTTGTTGGCTTTGGCACTGGAACTGTCAGAAACCAAACCGTGAAGAGTGTTAGATATCCTGATTTATATTCCAATTGAATCAAGATAACATCTATGTACAGAACACAATGTACCCTTCAGATTCACTACAGCTGTCAGATTCATTTTGTGGTGTTATCCAATCCCTAGATGAGGCAGAGAGGTATGTAGGACACCGAGCAAGTAAATGCCCATGATTTTGGTTTGCTTTTTGATCAGGCTGCTATACCCAGTATTGCAAGAAGAAGCCACCCAGAACAGATCTTTTTTTGCTTTGTTTTAAGGTCCAATCCTTGCAGATGTATTGACACAACAAAAAAATTAAAAAATAAATTAAGTGATAGCAGAGGAGTCTGGATGTCTTTGCAAAATCTCTGTCCACCCATGTGTCCTCCCTTAATGTGATTGTGCAGCGATCACTGTCCTTTTATGCCTCAGGATGGTACATATAATAGGGGAAAAGAACACTGACCTGTGGTATGAGGATAAAGCATACTGGCAGTTGTAAAGAGCTAAATGAGAAAGAAATGGGAACTGCAGAAAAACACCACCCCTGTGGGTGTGTGTGGAAATAATCAGTTTTGCAAGTTAGGTGTCTAAATGTAAACTCCTCGTTGTCCAAACTTCCAAACGTGTACCTGCAAGACTCAGAGAGACCTGACAGGCTTGCCTTTCTCACTTCAAATGCATAGAGTGCAGAAACGCTTCTTGTAAGGGCTGGGTTGCCTCACGCAGATCACTGCGATGGCAGCGTTGCCCCCTGTTACACGGAGGCCACAAGCAGGTCAGGATACGAAGCAACAAGGCTGGTGCACTAGAGATCAAGGCATTATGTGCTGTGAGCAAACACCTCAACTCCATGTGATGAGTAGAGTTTCCACAGCACAACGGGCCACCCTCACCAGTGAGAATCATAGAATCACTTAGGTTGGAAAAGACCCTTAAGATCATCAAGTCCAACCATTAACCTGACACTACAAAGTCCACCACAACCATGTACCTAAGTGCCACATCTATGTGAGGGTCCCATCGAGACCCAGTGTCAAGCTGTGTTCATTTCACAACAGATTCAAGTTACAAAAGGCATCAATTTTTTGGCAAAAAACAGCTTGTCAGATTTGAAACTCCTCCTCTCCCACTCAGCCATTACAATTCTTGCATCGAGGGGGGTATTATTTTCTTAAGCCATCTCGAAATTTGTCACAGCACCTGGGAAGCCAGTATTAAATCAAATTAATTCCTACCCATCATCACTGCTTTGTTCCTTTGTAGGGTCCATTATGATGCTCCCATCCAGTCAGCTCATCTGGAAGAGATAAAAACAGATATTCAACATCTCTTTTACAAAAGCACACAGGTACTCAGTAGATTCCCCCCAGCTTTGCTTCAACAGTCACTGAGACCAACCTGGGAACATCCTTCCTCAGTCAGCAAAGGGGGAAAAAGGGAGAGTCAAAGAAGCAAACATAAAAAATTTGCAGTTTCCAAAGTAGCAACTCGTTACAGCATAGTGATGTCTAGAATGTTTGTTGCAGCAAATGAAATCTAAATGTTTATTTCCTTTGTCTATGTATGTCTGTGCATGCACTCTGCATTTAGGTTTTTGTGTGCTACATCTGAAATCTCCATTTTAAATAACTCTCCAAAATAATTTTGCACCACAAAAGTAGAAGATACACAGTACTCATCACCAACACTCTCCCACAGATATTCTCAGAATTGTGTCAATCCCTCAGTTCTCCCTGGCAGTCTAAATAATCTTTCAATTATGTTCAGGATGACTGTGTAAAATACTACACAACAGGAAGATTAGCTGTAACCTAAAGAACAGATTGCTTACCCAAGGCAGCAAATCATTTGAATTTTTGCTGTTCACTAGGCTGACAGCTTTCTCCACAATCCTCAATACTGTTAGGCTAAGGCATAATCTCTGCACCAAACACACAGTTCAAGGAACTGAGTTCTGGAAAAGCTTGTAAATGCTGGGAACACTCCTGTAAACATTTCTGTGGCTTTCAAAGAGATCTGTTAGAGCCACAAACACTCATCACTATATCATAATGAGTGTTTGTAGAAACTGGCCATAACTGTATAGGAACAACAAAATACATTTAGTAATCATGTCTGGAATAGCAAGGCAGCACGAGCTGCCACGTGACACTGGCTCTCACCTCTCACAGCAGGTTTTTCAAAGGACTAACAGCTACCTAAGTCAGCAGCTGTGCCAATCTCTGCTGAGCTCTTCAGCACTTGGAACAGGGAGCTTAACAGCAGCTGGGTGAGCACCTACCTAAAGCAGGGAGACTGGGTCCAGATCTCCAGGCCATGCGATGCACAGAACGTGGGATGTCTGACTGGCAGTCCCTGCAGCGCTCCTAAACACATGATCCAAATACATGGATCATATGTAGTTAAGAATGGAAGAACCAAGATATCCATTTTCCCCTTCCCCCAGCAGTGACACTGCATTTCAGGTCAGCTCTTACAGAGAACTACAGGCTTGGCCAAGAGTATGACAAACCAGGCTATTGCTACAGGTTCTGGGATACTCAGTTCAATTTTAAGAATAAATATGCCATTAGGGCACTCCCTTCAGACAACCAAATAGCCCTCTGATGAATGGAAATATTTGTGGAAAGGGGAAGGAGAGAAGATAAAAAAACCTAGCATTAAAAACAGAGCTACAGATTAAAAATCTCATAAAAATTCAAAGCAGAAGCATTCAGGAAGCAAGGAAGAAACAGAAGGGGAAGGTTTACAGCAATTACTGTGAGAGTGCAAGCCCCTCATGTAACAGCAGTTCCACCTAGCAGGGACCTCAGAGACAGCCAAGTTTCACAGCCCCTACATAACCAGGGCCATTTTGGCCAATCACAGGAAAAAAAAAAAAAAAAAAAATTCCCCTTGCTTACATCCACACAAAAAAGATTAACTCTGAGCATACTCTCACACAAAGCTCATTGCTTGCTTTGTGTCCAACACCTATTTCTCACCATCCCCTGTCTGTCTCAAGCTTGTCTTTAGCTCACAGTGGTGCAGACAAAACAAAAGTGTGTGCAGAACTGATGGCATCATAAGTTTTCATGATGCTTGCCACATGGGTGCCCTGGGCAGCGAAGACGTGGTCTACATGGACTTGTGATGAAAAGAAACATGCCTGGAAACACAGACATGGTAAACAAGACTAGATAAATTAAAGTACAAGATAATCTCAGCAGAAGCAAAAGATCTCCAACGGGAAGAAATACAACTGAAAAAGTTTACATTTCTATTTGTGACATTCATTTGCAGCACCTCAAGACTCCTCAAGGAGCAAAATGATTTATGGCTGGGGGACAGGCTACAGTAGCATTATGTGAAGCCTTGTGAACCCACTTAGAGCAGAGCACAGATGCTTTGATGACTAAATGAAGCAGCTGACCTCTAGCTCATGGTTTTAATCCCAGGTAAGATACCATCAGATAACCATTCTGTAAGCCACAAAAAGGCACAAGCCACTAAAGATGGGAATCCTGTCAGACAGCTACCTCAACCTGCAGCTAGGATGACTAAGTAACAGACATGCATACTAAGTTTAGAGTACAGATCTGAAAGCAAACAAACCCTTAATATTTGTTTCCTCCTAAGAATAGTGAAAACTGCAGCCTTTGCTAGCAAACAGCTTTGAAAGAACAAGGTACCCACCTGAATTTAACTGAAGGTGGGAGAAGTAGGAAGCATGTACTAGAAGAAGTCATTCCAACTTTCTTTCAACTTTTGTTTATTTAATTCTGTGTTCCTGATCTTCAAATGTTCAGACAAGTTTCCTCAGCCAGTGCATGGACCTCACATTGTAGTAATGTAGGCAGATAAGGTATGTATGCACACCTTTGACTAAACACAAGCTGGTGGGGAAGCCTGCTCTGTCACCAACTTAGTCTTAACATGGCTATAAAGCACGTGAGCGTCCAGCAGTAATATCTAGGTTTCACTAAACAATCCACAAGTTCTGCAAATGCCTTTGACAGGGCCCGGTTTTCAACCGTACTGATGCAGCATGGATTTGAGGTTGTATGGACATTATTAATCTGACATATTTCAACAAGTTACAAATGCTTTTGCTTTTATTTTCTGCAACAAAGATAAGTTTATAAACACAAGCTTTCCCCTCTGATGTCAATTAGCCTAGCTGGCTAATTTAGTTAGGATGCCTTTCCTTGTTGTAAAAGCAACTGTTCTGTTATCAACAGTGCTTTTTGCTCAAAAAGCTAAAAAATGTTTCTTTCTTCATTCATTTTCAGTGATTTGTGTTGCTTCTTGCCCTGCAGCACCCCCACAACTCCCCAGTGTTTCAGGGACTCTAGGATGCCAAGGTTTTCCTTCTGAGGCAGTCAGGAAGCACCCTTGCAAAAGACTGGCCGAAACTGCTTTTTAGATACAAAAAATGCTAACCGTTTTTGTACAGTTCCTTTCTTTAGTGACTTTTTTGTTTGCTTCATTCTTCAAGAGTTTCAGACTGAAAACAGAAATTAATGCCTGTGTGCATTTATACAAGCTGCTAACTTGTCTTCCAAAACCACTGCCACTAACAGTCATGTAAAAGTAAAGCAATGCAAAAGGAGACAGGCTAAGTTTGCTCCTCTGTGGGAAAGGTCACTTTTTTACTATTTGCTTTACTGAGGTCTTAGACATAGACGTTTTAACACTGCTTAGGATACATCATAACTCTTCAATGAGAAAGAGGAAACATTAGCACTATACATCAGGGCGTATGGAAAAAATACTATAAATAAACCCCTGATGGCACCTGGAGGATGAAACAAAATCACCCTGCCTCTCTGGCTACCTTGCATAAAACAGTGACCATGAGGTGCAGCTCTTAATCCACCTGCACTGCACCCTAGTGACCCAAGCTCTGTTTTACACATTTAGGTACAGATTAATCAAGAGTTAAACTGAAACTGAGGAAGTGGAGAGCTGCTGGGGGAAGAAACTGCCTACATTTGCCTTTAACCCCAGGCAAGCCAACAATGGCTCCTAATCCATGGGGCTGAGGGCAGCTGGAGGGCTAACCACTCAAATGCCAACACCTGAGCTGCATACCTCAGCAAAACCACCATTAGAAACTCAAGACCAAGCAGTTTCTGTTCCAAAGACTCTCCCCAAAGTAATGAAAAAATGAGATGCTCAGAAGCAGCTAGATTCTTCATCACAACCTAACCAAGACATAAGACTGCTTTGTGACTGGCTAGATCATTAGCGTTAAACCCCAACTTTTTAACAAAAACCCCACAGCACTGCCTTTAGAAGAGAAGCTTGCCTAAATTGATGATACAATCCAACAAGGAGATAGATCCAAGAGTACCTTATATGCCTTCAACAGGCAAGAAAAACACTGATTCCAGGATTTAATTGTGGAAGGTAACCTTATGCACCAAAAGGTGACAGAAATGCTGTTGAACTGACTCTGCAGGAGCTTAGACTTTTATGAAAGGAAGACAATGTAGTTCTGCAAGCTGTGAAATTTATGAATGCATTGCAAAGTTTGTGGGTGCAGGTAGACCTCTTGGCTTAATACTGGGTAAGTTTGTCACCAGTAAGTAATCTACCCATCTACCAGAAAGTGTATCCAAATTTAATGTTATTTGGTATTTCTCATCAAACTGTCTGGAAACAAGACATACATATAGTACCATGGCTTACAATTTACTACTAATGAAAAGCCAGGTGAGATGCACGTGTACCTACCTTACAATCTAAAACAGATTTGAACACTGCAACTAGTATTCATGAACAGAAAAAAACTGTCAGAGCTGAGCGTGGAAAGCTCTGACTGTATCCCAGGAATTGCAAAAAGTATTGTCATGAGGAGTGGTTTGTTTTACTGGCTTTACCCATGGATAGGCTATCTGCAGCCGTCAGTTTTCTGGTGCTGCCAATTACTCATTTCTACTTCATATTTATCCCAAAAGGAAGTGCAAGGCTAGTCGCTGGTAAAAAAGCTGAACCCTTTGTAATCGTTATTTCTCATTTTTAAAAAGCTACTGTCATAGACAGCCACAGCATACAGTGGAGATGAAAGCAGGTACTCAAGTGGCCCTTATCTGATTTTTTACAAATTTCTTACATGGCTGTATTTGGCAAAACTAATTTCTGTATCCCTCAGCTCAACATATTTGTATTCCTCTTCTTTCTGTCTTTCTCCACCAAGCCACAGGCAAACAGCTGCTTTGATGGAATGTGGAAGATGCTTGGGAAGTTAAACCTTATGTGCCCATCTCATTGGTTCCCTTCCCTTCAACACTGTTGTTATATATATAGCTATGGTATTATTATGGGCAAAACTTGATGCATTTGCATATATAAAATTACGTGAAGGGATATCTCAATGTACAGCCACAGAAGACTTTGGATTATTACAACTAAGAAAAAAAGTATCAATAGTTTTGGCTTCACTTCTCTAGTTTGGGTTCTTCCACATATGCTTTACCATCACCCTCTACTCATGGGGTGCTACAGCTCAACTACAAGGCCAGCTAATACCCATGCCCTAGTGAGAAGGGTGGCATTACTCTCCTGAGTAATAATACCCAGGACAAGCTCCTCACTAAAGCTGATCCCAAGCTAAGATCCCATTTACCCAGCGTGAGGCGGGCAGACAGAAAAAACTGTGCTCCAGTCAAGGAAAACTGGGGGGGAACATGGGAATAAAATCCCCCTGATAAAACACCTTCCTGCAAACAAGCCGGGTTCCCAGTTATCACCTCGTTAACCTGAAAGGACACACCACTTCCACACCTAACCTCACCTTCCATGGAACATCGCAGCAACTTTCAGCAGCTAATGCTACTGCTAAAGCTGCGCTACAGCGTGCCGCGGCACCGCAAGACTCGCCCAGCTGCCTCAAGCCGTCTGAAACCGCCGGGACGGTCCCTCCCCAAACCGGCGGCGGGGAGCACCGGCCGCTTCCCCCCGCCCCGGGTAAGCAAGCCCCCGGCAGCGGCAGGCGCCGGGGCCGGCAAGGGAAGCCGCCATCCCCTCCGGCCCCGGCCAGCACCCCGCGCCCCTCCCGCCCAGGGAGCACCGCCGCCCCCCTGACCTGCTGCGCGGCGCTCCGTGGCCGCAGCGCGGTGAGCAGCCCCGCTCCGCCGGGGGCGCGGGGGGCTGCGGGCCGGGCGCGGGTAGCGCCGCAGCGAGCGATTGCGGGCGCCGCCGCCGGCCCCGCGTTGCGCTGCGTTGACCTCCGGGCGACGAGTGGATCTGAAGAACGCTCCCGAACCGCCGGGCAGCGGCAGCGCTGCTACCCCGGTAACGGCACCTCGGCGCTCGAAACGGACGGTTTGGCGGCTCGCCCCGCCCCCCCCCCCCCGGCACGGCGACGTGAGCCCCCGGCTCCGGTGAAAGTGACATTATGACCCCCTGCCTCGGCCGCAGCTAGGCACCTTACTCTTCCCTTCAGATCGATTTTAAGTTTCACACTGTGAATCAGGTGTTTCTAAGCTGACACTGAGGTTAACGCAAATTCATGTTAATTTTCTGAAGGGAAACAAATGAACGCAGGGAGCCCTGCACGGTACTGGGGCTCCTCTCCAGCTTCCAGCCCGCTGAAGCTGATTGTACCAGCTCAAGGAGGTCTCCAGCACGGAGCTGCTGCAGGTCTTACCACAGAAGAGGATGCAAAGAGTTGCTCTTCCCACAGATCTGATTGCCTTCTCACAACTATCTCTTTTTCAGCAGCATGACCTTTTGGCAGCACAAAGACCAGAAACAAGCTGCTTTGCACTGCCAGTATCACCCCCCTTTACTACAGGATTAACAGGCTATGACAGGAAAAGTTACAGCTCAGACAGGCGTTACCTAGCCAAGACATTAAGCCAAGAGGGGAGGGGAGCACTTGCTGTCCTTCCTCGGGATGAGAGGTGTACTTGGGGGGTGGGGTGGAATAAAAGGCCCCTTGGCATTGCTTTTCCTTGTCACTGTAGGGTCAGGCAACAGGGGCTGCTGGATGCCTACATCCTTCTCTGCCTCAAGGACTACCTAATACTTACATTAAAGGTTCAGGCATGCCAATCTTACCTAAACAAACTCCTTCCAATTAGCCAGTAAATTTTCATACACACAAGCACGATGCAATAAAGTTACTTTATCAAAGACGTGGTTTCCTATCATCACATAAGTACATGCGCAAGACTTGTAAATTCTTGTCTTGTATTTCTGCTCAAACTCCGTAAGCAAATAAGGAGGACCTTCAAATATGTTATGTACTCCTAAGGTGTTCATCAGTGGTAGGAAGCAAAACAGTAGCAACAGAAACACTGGGAGAGCTGACTGACAGAGAAGCCTCATGCCCATAAATATTCTCTTGTCACCTTCCCTTTTTTTTTTTTTTTTCTTAACAAGCAAAGAAACATTTCCACCACATGATTCATTCAGACTATGAGATAACTCCCTCAATACACACATCTGCAGGCTGAGCGATGTTCATAGAAACTGTGCCACATCCTGCAGATAGATCTTCGGATATATATTCTTCCTGCACACAGGAGAAAAACCTCACCAGAGAAACCACTTCCACAATGTTCTGGTTCACACAGCTTCCTGTAGGCCCTCTTGATTTACTGAAGAGGTCAAGCCTATAACTAAACAGCATGTGAAATTTATCTCACCACAGAACCTGCAGTAAACCCGCCTCAGGCTGGAAAACACCAGATGAAGGTGCCTAGGCACTTGTGTCCTACAGTAAAGTACTTCTGAGCAAATAGCAACTTTCAGGAAATAAAATAGCAAAATACCACTGTGAGGTCTTATAGTTAGGAAGACAACAGCTAACACAACTTTTGTTTCAGTGGAGAAATCTTTCTTTAGCAGAATTTTTTTCCTAGCAACAACAACTATTTTGGTGGCAGGTATTAGTTTAGAATGTACAGAAAAGCAGGAAATTTATTCATTTAGTAAACTTGTGTATCCTAGAACATTCCAAGTCTAGGTTCAGAGTCATTTGGACTTAAAATGTGAATTTAATGTCAGTCAGTGGCTCAAAGCTCCTTTTTCCGGCTTTATTTAAATACTGATTTTATAAGACTCCTTTCTTCATTTTAAGTTCAAATTTGAAGCATCAGCAGATGATGTAACAGAACTGTTAGGTGCATAATTTTGGGAACACATTTTAACTGTCCTAACTCTTACTCTTGAGGTAAGAATAAGAGTATGACAGATGCCCTCCACATCATAACACTTTTGAAATACCTTCTAAGAGTTTTACAGAAATGTGGTGACTGGCATGAGCAATGTCTGCATGCTGGTTTGCTGCACCTGATACATTGCAATTACTGCATCAGCTTGTGCTGATCCTCAGTCTGATCTTGTTTCAGTTGCATGCTGGGGGCAGCTGATTCAGAGGAAACTTCAAGAAATCCTCAAAAAGCAATTTTTAGATTCAATACCTGCCCCAGTGGTGACACTACTTCCTAATCCCATGCTAGCCCCTGGTCTCTGCTTTGATACACTGCTGCTCCGCTGCATGTTGAACTTGGCTGACTTGGCGCACACCAACCAGCCAGCTCTACAGGGCAAGATGTTTCCAAGTTGGCAACCCAAGTTAAAGGGGCAGTTTTACGGTGGAGAAATGTTCTTCCTGCCAAAAGTCACATCTCTGGAAATCTTTTTTTTCTACTCTACCCCTTACAGAGAAATATCATGCACACAATACAGAATTTGTATTTAGCCAGGCTACTCACTACACAGCAGAGCCCTGGGATTACAGCACAAAATGGCTATCCTCAAAAAGATTTATGTTTAAAGCTGAATCAGCAGCAAGCCCTCCTGGAACCTTACCCTCTCCGCCTGAAATTAATTTGACACACTGCAGGCTGTTAAATTAATAATAACAATAATAACAATAACATCATCATAATCAACAACAATAATTAAAAAAAAAATATCCATAAAAATGGCCTTACCTGCAACTTGCATGGTGAGTTAACCTCGCAGAAAAAATGATTCACAGCATCCAGCTTGCAGAGCAAAGTGGTAAAAATCTGGAGTTAAAGCTGCAGTAGTGTTTTTCTCTCCTAAAAAGGAAATAAGAGAAATGCAGGACTGCCAGAAGAACAGCAGAATCACCAGGTTCAGTGTCCCTCATCCTCTGTATTGTATGCACAGAGATCCAGGTCAAAGATACTGTTTATGTTTGCTGTGAATGACAACTACAGGACAGTACTGCAAAGCTAAACCTATAAGCATTTCCCGAGCCACCTGTAAAAGCAGTACTCAAGAGGAAGCATACAGATAACTTGTGGATGCTACGTTTACAACTTCTGAAATCTTCTAGAAATTAACACTGAACCATTCTGGCAATAGGTCACAATTTTACTGTATTTCTAAGAAACACAACCCAACATGAAAGTAGGCAAACACATGAAACCCAGCATTCATGACTGCTTTTGAGGCCTTAATTTTCAAGTGAGCTGCTAATAGCCAGGTGGATGACGACTTGACTGTTAACAGGGGGTGGGGGGTACTGATAAAACAGGGCTTCACATGGCACAATAAGGTAATTAAGCCTTTTCAAGCCCCTGTATTCCCCAGTCACCTGATCCTTTCCATTTCTCATGACACCAAATCCCTTTTCTGTACTCTCTACAAGAATGGAAACCAAGAAACGCAAGTTCCTCGATCCTGCTAGCTTTCAACCCTGCAGACAGCAGCAGCTGCTGACGTATGCTTTGGTGTCATACCCATGTTGCTGCCCACAGCAATTAATCCTGTGATAACACAGGCAAAGGTAATGGACAGCTGTGGTTCCTGAAGGATCGTACCAGATTGTCCATATGGAGCACCTGACTTTAAACTTGCAGGTGCTGCCCTGGCTGCATGGCTATCCTCTGGGGTCCTGTTGATCTACACTGACGGGAGAGGAGACTTAATTAAAAGCCTGCCCTTCCCCCTCCCCCTGCTGTTCAGATAAGCAATTTCCTTGGAGTCCCTATTCTGATGCACAAATAGGCCTTCCAGACAAGGAATGCTTAAAAAAATTAAAGGAGAGACCTAATGGGAGACATACCACCATGCATACCTTCTAGCTCTGCCTGAAGGAACTGGCGCTATGGCCCCTGCAGCTCCCCAGACCCTTGGAACCTGGATGTCACAATACCACAATGGGGCTGCCCAATGGGGTCAGTGGCCCAGGGGCAGGTTGGCCCAATCCACAAGCCCAGCTGAAGTTGGGAGAACTCAGCCCTTCTGAACGTGAGGACAAAGGCACTTAGGCAGTAAAACAGCACAGACCTGTAGGACAGAACCTCCCATCCCTGCCCAGCAACTGATAAAAAAAGCCATTTAAGGAACCCTTCAGCACCAGGACCAGACATGCACTTTCTTTTTCCAAAAGCCACAGCCTCAGAGGGATTAAATGAAAAAAGAAAGGTGGCAAGAAATTAAAGAATGTGACTTGTGCATTTTGCACGGGCCTGTGCCCTGATAGAAATGCAAGAGGCAGCGCTTAGCAACCTAGGCAGGCTAACCACCTGACTGGGTCCTTTGCAACAAGGATTTAATATATAAATTCTTTGTCAATGGTCTAAGAAAAACAAAACAACATTGGAATTCTGTAGCCAGCAAAACCTCACAGCAACCCAAGTTCAAGCAGGTCTATATGATTCACAGTTTTTTTACCTTTCCTTCAAGTACAGCTAATTCTTGAAAGAATTAATATGAGAAAAGGCCTACACACCTTCCCGAGTAACCCCTTCAGACTGTGAATGCAGTATTAAATCATGTCAGTCAAATATACACAATTAATCTAAAAAAAATTTAGCACACTGCTGATAAGGTACAAATCATCAATTCAAGAAATTCCCAATTTGCTGAATAAATCAAGGAGATCAGTTGTTCACCTCTACACTGAAAAATACTTATCAGATATTTTTTTAATGAAAGCTGATTCATGCAGCTCAATTGCTGTAATTACCTGCCAGCTGCACAAACTGTTTTTACATTTGATTGCTACACTGCAACTCTACGTCAGAAAATTTTCTGTGGAAAGAGCGAATCCCATATCAAATTCCTATTTAGGATATCTTTCAATCACAGTAGTCATAGCACTTACAGCACAACATCTACGACACAGCTTTGCTGGAAGAGGTCTCAGCCTATTATGCGATTAAGTGGTCTCCAGAGGCAGCATCGTCTGAAGGTTCTGAAACTCAACAGGAATGGAATGCTTTTATGTCATAAAATTGATACCGTTAAAACAAATTAACAAGACTATTTTATGCCTGTTTCTCTATGACCTGTATACGCAATAAAATGAGCTGCCAGGCTTCCAGCTGTTTCTGTGAGAGATTAGTGTAAGATACCTGGCTCACACCATGCTCAGCTCCCTCATTTTCAATTCTCTGCACTCAATTTGTCATTCCTTCGCATTTTTCTGAAAGAGTCAACGTCATCAGAGTCTTCAACCAAAACATACTACCTGAATTATTTCTTTTTGGTGCACAGTTTAACCTGTAATTGATTATGGAGCAGTTCATCTTCAGTATACCACATCCTACAACAGACCTTAGGTCCACCAAACAGCACTGCATTCAGAAGCAAAACTGCACAATCATTTCCAGCATGAAAGCCCAAGAGACCTTTTTGCTGCCTGTACTCAGAGACACGATAACTATTGCTCAGCCTCTTCTCACCTAACCCAGTTTCCCAGCCTGAACTTCTACAGTCACTGGAAATAAAATCAGACGTTTAATTTCACTTCACTTTTTTTTAGTTTCATTGTAAAATTTTCTACTTTCTCAGCTATAAATGTGCAATTTTGTTTAAAGGACGTAAGTTCCCGTGTCCCATTTTCTCATGCTTAATGCTGGAGTTACAAGGAGAATTAAGAAGTATTTCCTTTTGCCCTTGCAGTATAAAAAAAAAACAACAAAAATCCACATATCTTTCTTCACAACTGCTCTTGCAAACAAGCTTGCTATTTCCCAGCATCACCATCATTGCACACTTAGACTGCACGGTCTCTCCCCTTCACACAGTCCTAAGGAATCACTGAAGAGAAACAACATGCAGTCTATGCACCAGTAAGATGTCCACACTCTAGATACCGAACTGCAGTGTGGGATTTTTATTTTCTCCAGGGGAAATCTTGATATTACACAAAAAAACAGCAGGGGGAAGTAATGCTTCTGCTTGTAATACTTTTCCCCCAGTAGCAACATGAATACTGTAAACTGTTTGTGACTTGTTTAATAATCATCACAGAAAACCCACCAGGTGTCAAGAAGCGGGTTTAATGTACGCTAATAAATGCTGTGTCTGTGATCTTCAGATTTCTTTTCACCTTTTAGCTGAGCCAGAGTCTTTAACTTGCTACCAGCACTCGGCTTACTACTCCAATTAACACTGAACATACTCAAAAGTAAAAAGCTCATTTCTCCTAGCTGTGTGGGTTGGCAAAGATTTCGTGCAATGACTTCAATACATGTACCCCTAATGCATCTCCAGTTCCGACCTGCACATGCTCTACTTCATGCGCTGGGCTGTAGCACAACTACTTTTTGTCCAAAACAGGGATCCTCAAACTATGGCCCGCGGGTCAGATACGCCCCCCCAGGGTCCTCAATCTGTCCCCTGGCATTTATAGACCCCCCCCGCCCGCCCCCCCCCCCCCCCCCCCCCCCCCGGGGGTTGGGGGGGGGGGGAAACTAAGCAGCCGCAGATGACTGACTGCCACTTCACCCACACACCAGCCCCCTGTTTAAAAAGTTTGAGGACCCCTGGTCCAAAAGATTCCAGCTACCCACAAGGCATTGTATTGTCTAAATAACGAATCCTCTACAATCATTAAGCTATCAGTATTTTCTGATTCTTTTAAATAAAAATTAAACAAAGACTTAAGTTTACCATAGCTATAGTTTCCAATGAAAAGGGACAGAAGGCATCTGGGGAAAAAACCCACATGCAACAAGTGAAAACCAGATGAATTTCATTACTTGGAAACTGAAAAAAAAAAAATATCTGAACTATTTTTTCCATTTACAAACATTTCTCCAAGTGCTCTATAGAGGCCAATTCTAGGAAAGAAAAGGACAGCAAATGGATTTCAACTTAAGGAACCTAAGAAAACTCCTGGTGTCTTTCATGCAATTTTCCATTTTGTTCTGTTCTTCCTGTAGTAACCTAAGCGTTCTAGACCAGAAAAGCCTGACACAAGCCCACTGCATTTAGGAGAAAAGATTTTCATCAATTCTTTTAGCCTTTCATCAAGCCTAAAAACCAGTTTTCCTTTTATGTATACAGGATATATATGAGCAAAATTGAAGTCGGGATTAGAAATTTGTTCATTCTCCCCTTGATGGTGTGTTCAGAATCAGGTAACTAAAAAAAAAAAAAAAGAAAGCTAAGTGAGATACCAGGCCGAACAGGTCTTCAAAGCTAATAGGAACTCACTTTGTAGGTGGACGCTGAGGAAAATGAGGCAGTTTACTTCAGTTTTTGCCACATCTACAGAAGTGAATTTCATTAGATGCAGACTATGGAATAAAATTTACACAAGAAAGAGGACATTCAAAACAGCACAGCATAGTTCTTTATACTGCTCTAACATATTAATCAGTAGTTATTAAGAAATTGTGCCATGGAAGTGTTAAGTGGTATCCAAATACATGATAAAAGAGAGTTCACGTATCCCAAGACATACATAAAAATACTCCACCAAAAGCAGAACAGGAAAAAGGCAGGGAGATGATTTTCCCTCACCCAGGCAGAAAGACAGCAATACTACTAAGGCAAGAACAACAATAGCAACTTCTTGCTCATGATTCCTGGTGACTCTTGAGTGTCAGAATCATGGAAGGGGAATTTTTGTCTTGCTAATGCCAGGAAGCTAGCTAGCTTCGACTCCAACAGGCTCCAACAGAGGTAAGATACAGTGGTAAATCATACGTAATTGCAAACACTAAAATAACTCCACCAAACACCCAAGCCCACCAAGTATAAAGGTAGATTAAACACATATAAAAAGTAGAATTATGAAAAAAAAAGCATTCAATTCTGCATCATTTGAATCAACTGCATCATTTTTCAACCTGCAAGTTCTTATTATAGAGCCTTAACTGTAGTGTCTTAATTTTCTCTTATTTCACTGATGTGACTATGCCTCAAGTGACTGTAACATGAGCACAGACACCAGGCTCACATGATGAAACCTACCTCGTTTCTCAATTATCAGGAATCCTCTGTCCTGTCCTCAAAAAGCGTGTAGGTGCCTCATGTTAGTGAAAGTAAGTGGGAAACAGGAGTTGACCCTGAGAACACACACTGAGGATCCCAATGCCTCTGCTCCCTGTATTAGCAAATGGGATGATGGGAGGGGGCCTGGAACTGGAAGAATTCCATCAACCTCTGAGGCCAGCCCCCCACCATCGCTGCTAAGCCAACAGCTGTGTTCAAAGAATATTTAAACAAACAGTGGCACTTGGGGGCACAAAACAGTACCCAAGATGTTTATGAAGTCACATCAACTTTCTCTGAGACCTGTCGTGTGTGTATGATCAGGGGCTCTTGTGCACATAAATAATTTAGTTTCCCCAAATGATTTCCAGGAGCCTTCAAGCACCTCGAAAAGGAGCCAGAAAAATAACAGAGAATATATGTAGGAAAATTCTTTCTGTCCTCTGAGTTTAACAATGCAACAAAACAGGCTTAAGTACTGTTAGTGATTCCAAGATCCAAGTTACAGCTCTATGTCTCAGGCTCTGCTTTACAGTAATTTGGATGTGAACTGATTTGGTTTGGACTCATTTTTACTGCTACATGGGTCTTACTAAGCACCTTTGTCCCAAGACAATACCTATGGAGAAGATGAGCCACAAAGCTGCACCACCTAGAATGGCTGTAAATTCAGAAGATACTGAAAATTTTCTTCACAGAATGAGTGGACTTCCCAGATTTCGTGTTTTCATTTCTATAAGATCTATCTTTTCTATTCTACTGGAAATGTCACAGGCATGTCCCCATGGAACAAGGTCTGCAAAATCTTGGAAAGACCCAATGACTGCTCATCAGGACACCCCCAAGAGGCATGCTGTCACATTGCAGAGAGCCACAGCCATTGAGAAAGGCCTGACACCACCAAAAGAAGGCACTGTTTGCTTTCTGAAGTAGCACAGGACCTTTCTGATGAGGAGCTTGTGCTCTCAAAGATGTGCCTTCTAATCTGGTTGACTTATAGAGACTCCACTGTATTGGTCTCTCAAACCAGTGACTGACACTGATCACAGCCTTGAAATAGTTACTCGGCACGTGTAAAGCACAAACACTAAAATTAGCTCCAGTGGAGTCTTCAGAAACAGGACTAATTACTTAATGTTGATGTAAAACATGCAAACTGAATGTAGTAAAACAGAGTTCCTGCAAGGTTTTCCATCAGAAAATCTCAGGGTGTTATCAACAAAACGAATTCTGGCATCACTATTTTACAAAAGGGAAACCTAATTATAGCATGACTATATGACTTGGAACTTGGAATCTGACGCAGGTCTATTTAAATCCTATCAGAAGCCCCATGCAGAATGCAGAGATACAGTACAGGAACAAAAAGTAGATATTGACATGACATGATAGAGTGAAGAAGTATTTGCACTTCCCTTATTTTTTAAAGCGCTTGATTCCCAGTTATGCAAATTCATGCTTACTCTACAGATAAAAAACATGCAAGCACATCTGTTTCTCACCTAGTAAAAGTTCTGGGTGGCCTGAAGCCGGAGCTAGCTGCTGGCAGGTACGCAGATAGCTTGTGACTGCTCTTTCAGTGGAACTGACGAGTGGGGAATTCAACTTGTCAATTTTATCTCCCACAGGAAATCCCCTCAGTACATACTAGATCACTAGTTGCCTCTCTGAGGTCAGTGCTAAAGGGCATGAAAACTGAACTGAAGCTGAGCAAGATTCTACCTCAAAACTCCTACTGTAATCATTTAAATCAAGAGGAAAAAGAAAACCCACTTCCCCAAATCATGCACTAAAGCACTTCATTCTGTGGCTTAACTTTTAGAAAATACGTATTAAAAAAAAACAAAACCAAAAACCCCCAAAAAACTTCTGATGGCAGCAGTTTCTTGGAGGAATTTCATATCCCCCCACAATCCCATCAGGATTAATGACAGCATTAACTCAGACTCCAAAATATAAATGCTAATAAAGCTGTGTTGCTTTTTCAAGAGTTTAATTCAGAGATGTCAGATGAAATGACCTATTACTGACAGAATTGACCTAAACCAATTGCTTGACTAAGCCCTTCCAGCCTGTTGGCTAAAAAAAAAATGCATATTCTTATACTTGAGCCTCTTCATGTGTTTTTGTAAACATAAAGAGAAAGTTTCTTTGCAATGTTAAGCTTTATACTAGAATCTGATGGTACTCGAACATGTCTGGCAAAAACTTATCATTAAACTCAGACTGAAAAATATGCTAGTAGAAAAGTTCTTCTTAAAATGAACAACAACCATCTATGAAGAGGAGGAAAAATTCTTGTTCCCTCTTTTTTTTTTTTCCTTTTGAGACCTCTTGTTCTGGTGAAATATATAAACACTCACCAAAATCATATTTGCAGTAAACAGTGCTTTCTTTAATCACACCATGAAACATGAACAAGACAAAGTTTGAAGTCCGAGGGGGGGGGGCAAGATTGTTGAAAATCACTTTCTCCTTTTCCTAGGAGAACCCTAGCATTACAGTTTATATTCAGTGTACTGTATATGAGTGCTGAAAAGGTTTCAGTATGTTTACTTTTTCTCCCTTGTCCCCTTATAGCCATAGAGGCTGAAAGGACTTCTGACTTAAAAGATAAGCTCAGACTGCATTCCTCTGTTTTTACCAGCACCATTGGGCCCCAGGCTTCGGAACGAAAGTCCAGGCTGAGGCACACACAGACCCACCGTCAGTGGAGAAAAAGTTGGTATGTGAACTGTTACAGGAACCTGACCCCTACAAATCACGGGGCCGTGACAAGAGCCACCCGGGGGTGTTGAGAGCTGGCTGGTGTCATCATGAGGCTGCTCTCCATAATCTAAGAAGTTGTGGAGATGGGGGGATGTCCCAGAAGACTGGCAGAAGGCTAATGTCACCCTCATCTACAAGATGTAGGCACGTGCAGGACAAGCAGGTGATGAGGCCCAGCCAGCGGGGGTAGATGAAAGGCAGGTCCTGCTTGATGAACCTGATCTCCTTGTACAACAAAGTGACCTACCTAGCAAATGAGGGAAAGGCTGTGGGTGCTGTCTACCTGGACCTTAGTAAAGCCTTTGTCACCGTCTCCCACAGCATCTCCTGGGGAAGCTGGCTGCTCGTGGCCTGTATGTGTGCGCTCCGGGCTGGGTAAAAGGCTGGCTGGCTGGCCGAGCCCAAAGGGGGGTGGGGAATGGAGCCACATCCAGCTGGCGGCCGGGCACACGTGGTGTTCCCCAGGGCTCAGCGCTGGGGCCGGTCCTGGTTCGTGTCTCTGTCTGTGATCTGGGCGAGGGGATTGAGTGCACCCCCAGCGAGTCTGCAGCCAACACCCGGCTGGGCAGGGGTGCTGATCTGCTGGAGGGCAGGAGGCTCTGCAGAGGGGTCTGGGCAGGCTGGATCCACGGGCCCAGGCCACTTGGATGAGGTTCCACAGGCCGAGTGCCGGGTCCTGCCCTGGGGTCACACCGGCCCCACGCAGCGCTCCAGGCCGGGGCAGAGCGGCTGGGAAGCGCCTGGGGGGAAAGGGCCTGGGGGTGCTGGTGGGCAGCCGGCTGGGCATGAGCCAGCACCGTGCCCAGGTGGCCAGGAGGGCCAGCAGCATCCCGGCTTGTGTCAGCAACAGCGTGGCCAGCGGGACCAGGGCAGTGACCGTCCCCCTGCACTGGGCACGGGTGAGGCCGCCCCTGGAATCCTGTGTTCAGGTTTGGGCCCCTCGCTGCAGGAGGGACACGGAGGGGCTGGAGCGTGTCCAGAGACGGGCAGCGGGGCTGGGGAAGGGGCTGGGGCACAAGTGTTGTGAGGGGCGGCTGAGGGAGCCGGGGTGTTTAGCCTGGAGCCAAGGAGGCTCAGGGGGGGCTTATCACTCTCTGCGACTGCCTGACAGGAGGCTGCAGGCGGGTGGGGGTCGGTCTCTTCTCTCAGATAACTAGCGATGGGACAAGAGGAAACGGCCTTAAGTTGCACCAGGGGAGGTTTAAATTGGCAATTAGGAAAAATTTCTTCATTGAAAGGGTTATCAGGCACTAGAACAGGCTGCCCAGGGATCACCATCCCTGGAGGTATTTAAAAGACGTGTCGATGCGGTGCTTAGGGACATGGTTTAGTGATGGACTTGGCAGTCCTGGGCTAAAGGTTGGATTTGATGATCTCAAAAATCTTTTCCAACCTAAATGATTCTATGATTCTAAAGGCTTAAAGGAGTATCCAGGAACTACAGGCCCATCAGTCATACTTTGGTCCCTGGGAAAGTTACGGAACGCATCCTCCAGGGGCCCATCACAAGTCAAATGAAGCACGTGGCTGGGAAAAGCCAGCGCGGATTCACCAAGGGCAAGTGGTGCTGGATGACCCTGATCGCCTGCTACGACAAAGTAACCTGCTCGGTGGATGTGGGGTGAGCGGTGGTCATTGTCCACCTGGATTTCTCCAAGGTTTTCCATACAGTTTCCCACAGCCTCCTCCCAGAGAACCCTGGGCAAGTGTCCGTGCGGTGGGGGAGAGCTGGGTGACAGGCTGCACCCAGAGGTGGTGGCAAACGGCTCCTCTGCAAACGGGCAGCCTGTCACAAGTGGGGTTCCCCAGGGATCGATATTGGGCCCAAGGGTGTTTCACGTCTTCATAAGCGATCTGGACGGTGGGATCAAGTGCTCCCTGATGAAGTTTGCCGATGGCACCAAACTGAGTGGGGAAGCGGACGCTTCGGAAGGGAGAGCCACCCTGCAGGAAGGCCTGGATAGGCTGGAAGAGTGGGTAACGAGAACCTTATGAGGTTCAACAAGGACAAGTGCAAGGTCTTGCACCTGGGAAAACATAACCCCGGAGTGCAGGACAGGCCGGGATCTACCCGGCTGGGGAGCGGCTCTGTGGAAAGGGACCGGGGGATCCTGGTGGACACCAAGCTCAGTGCGAGTGAACAGCGCGGCGCTGCGGCAAAGCCAGCCGTCGGGGTGCTGGGCTGCATCGACAAGGGCATCGCCAGCACAGGTAAAGAAGTCACTACCCCCCTCGGTGCTTTGTGAGGCCACACCTGGAATATTGTGTTCAGTTCTGGTCCCCGCTGTACAAGAAAGACGGGGACAGGCTGCAGAGGGTCCAGAGGAGGGGCACAAAGATGACCAGAGGACTGGGAAGGCTGCCGGGTGAGGAAAGGCTGCGAGGACTGGGGGTGTTCAGCCTTGAGAAAAGGCCGCTCAGGGGAGACCTTATCACCGTGTTCCAGTATTTGAAAGGTGACTGCAAAGATGGAGACTCCCTTTTTACAGGGAATCACATGGAAAAGACAAGGGGTAATGGGTACAAGTTACTTCTAGGGATATTCCAACTGGATACAAGAGCAAAATTCTTTGCAGTGAGAACAATCAGCCATTGGAATAATCTCCCCAGGGAAGAGGTGGATTCTCCAACACTGGACACTTGTAAGATTTGGCTATGCCATCTTGTCTAGGCTGTACTTTTGCCAAGAAAGTTTGGACCAGATGATCTTTGAGGTCCCTTCCAACCTGCTGTTCTGTGATTCTGTGAATAGGCTCACATGGCAAACTGCGTCCAATCTGCATCCAGTCTGCAAGGTACAAGTGGTTCAAGAGCCCTCCCACTCCCTGAGCAGAAGCTGAACCCAAATCCTTGAAGTCCTGACTGACTCCAGCTTTATCACACTTTACTCAGACCTTGTAACCAGGTCAGGCCCCCAGTTCCCATTTACACCAGCCTAACTCAGACCTTCCTACTTCTACTGTGAACAGGCACGAGTACCAAAACCCCCAACCACCTGAAGCCTTTTCACAGAACACCCACTTGTCACAAAAGCTGCCTGAAAGACTAACACAACAGCTAGATGGAGAACAAAACTTTTGAAATAAACATTATTCTTTGATCAGATCCTTCATAAAGACTTTGTTACAATTATGACTGCTTGGCACATTTCCCTTGTGGATCCTTCTGCTGGAAGAGCCGATTCATACACACAAAGTGAGGCAACTTTATGTTCCATAGGAAGGGGGTGATTCTACTACTTTTAAAATGCCATTTATAAACCCCACCTCTATCCATTCTAGCCTTTCAGCTGTGCTTTCACACCACAGCTCCTTTGGGCCTGAAGGTGAATTTTTACAAAAAGATACTGACGGGAATGTAATATAAACCATCTCTCCACACACGTAAGATAATAAATTTCTCAGGATGGGTGCTGATTACTGTTTTTGCCTAGTATCAAGAACACTGACAAATCTCAACAAATTCAGTGAATGAGACAACTGGACAACATGACACAGCAAGACGGCACAATAAATAATGCTAGGGGACCCAGGAGATCTTGAATGATAAGGTACCTACGTGCTTCCCTTGGTTGTACTTTTCTGCCCAGTTCCACAACCTTGGAGTGCAGAAGGTGGTTACTGTATCCCTAGGAGCCTTTGATACCATGCCTGAATCCAGAAAAAACAACAGAAAACTTCTCAAAATTATCCCAATGTGCTGTAAACTATCAAGTCACTGGTCACAAAAGAGACTTGTAAATAATGTCTCTCTCACAATAGAACCTTAATAACAAAGGTGATTTGGGGGCTAAAAAGCTAAGTTATTAAGGCAAACAAGGCAAATGTTCCTACTAGTATATCCATGTGGCTAGACACACAAATCCCAGTCAGGCAGAAGTTTCTGTTGAATCTTGCCCTAAATAATGGTAATTTCTAAAGCAAGCAGCATCATGCCAGTGCTACATATCACTAAACAAGCACTTTATATCCAAAGTCCACAGCCCAGAAGGCTCACAGCAAGTAGCCTGGGCTGCTGGGAGAATAAAACAGTCATGATAAGGACTTAGCACAGCACACGAGACTTGCTGAATGCTTACAGTGATCCAAGGATTCGAAACATTAAAAAAAAAAAAAAATTTGTCTCTGCTAGGAAGAAAAAGCAGCTGTGCATGAAAAAGAAGGTTGCAGAAAGAGGATGAATGCAGAATAACTACCATACAAATGGACAACCTTGCTTGTTTAACTGTATGGTTGGCTCATGTAGCTCCCACATAAATCTAACCTTGCTTGCTAATGCTTTATGATTCACTAAGAAAAGCTAAGCAAACAGGTAGCTGTGTGCTGGGAATCACTTCCATTAGGGCACCGGTAACATGATCAAATTGTGCTGATAGGAAGACTGACAGTGCTCTAGGAACACTTCCGTTGAGGAAATGCCTCCTGATAACCACTCAATCCTCTGTTATCTGTAGCATCAGTACGATAACCTTTTCCATAGTATAACTGGGAATGACGACTTTGTGTCATTATACCAACAGCCAGCTTTAGGAGCTACCAGGCAGAGTTACAGCTGCTTCAGAGCACTCAGCACTTGTTAAAGATACCGAGATAAACAGACTTGACCTTACTTTACCATTTCATTTATTGTAAATGAAGATTTTTCTCATGGATACATCAAGGAGACCCAGACCAGTTATTTTAATTATCACTTCAGAGGTCACTGATCTTTGGACATGATTATTCATTATTAGAGAAGTAACTGATAAAAACCAAGCCTTGTCATGGACTAAGACAACACTAAACAATGCCAGAACCTAAAGACAGACTTGACCTCAAGAAACCCATGACTTAATAATTAAGAGACAAGAAAATAACAGCAGATGGTCATACAGGGCAGGAAACCAAAAAGACTGTATGTGCCAGGCCGACAGTTCCTATTTTGAACATACCAGTAGCCTGTGTGGCATCAGAGCAAGGGTGAACTATAATGAAATAAACAGGGTGATAGGCAATCAGCTGCCTGTGCTCTTTGGGGCCAGCTCCAATAGGCCTGAAAAGTGGTCAGACGGTCCTGCGGTGACCATACCCTAGGGGCAGTCTCCCTTCTCTATCCCAGAAAAGGTCACATACAGGAGACAAAAGGAGATGCAAGAAGATACAGTTGCTAGAGTTCTGCTGCACTCCCAATTCTTGACCACTCAAGGCTAAGGTATTTTTAAACCCACAACTGTGCGACCCAAGAAATTTATCTGCTTGACAAATGTCGAAATAGCTGTGGAGGAAGCGATCCCATTCTACAGTGCATAGCCAAGTACTCCTGCTTTATCCTCTAATTCTCTCCAGCTTCCAAAAGACTCCTGCAGGCTTCCTCAGTACATCAAAGTTGGCTTACCCACCTCAAGGAGACAGAGAATTGTTATATGCAAAATGCTCAACACACTCAACTCCCGTTTCAGTGGGCTTGGCCTGAACGCTCGACTGTTGGAGGTGGAGCAAAAATCAGGCTCCTTTATTGAAGCTTTGAATTCCAACGCTGTCATGACTTCAAGGCAAGAACAGTAAGTGTTGACTGCTCTTCATGAATGATCTGCCCCTTGCAATGACAACTACAGTATGCACAGTTGAAGGCAGAGCTGCAGCTACGATCAGACAGATGCACTACTATAGAAATGTGAAAGCTGAACTCCAGAACTCCTTTGTATACTTTCTGAACTCTTTTGCATACCATCTTTAACTAAATATATAGATACTAAGACATGTTATTAACGATACATTCAGACCTAATTTTGCTGTTTGCAAAATAGCCTTCCACTTTTTGGAAAAAGTAGCAGCTGGAACAAAGGATTATTTCAGCACATTGTAGGATTTACCCATTATCCAAGCCACAAACAATATTCTAGAAGTTGGAATGGAGAGTTGCAGCAAAAGGAGGTAAGAAAAGAAATAGAATAGGATGAAGAGGAATGGGAATGTCTTCTGGCCACATGACTAACCTGTATTTGAGATAGCGGTATTAGTCAGAGACATGGAATACATTCAGAAGCACTCACTAAGAGTCTACCAGTTCTCTGTGTGATGTCAAGGTGAGAGATGGTCATGACAAAACACACCTGTGCAACACACAGAGATATTCTGTTGCCATGAGTGGTGATCCCAGCAAGCGACCCTTCTGATCAACTGAGTAATCTGCGTGGGGTTTGCACATACACTGTATCTGTTGCTATGAGGGACAAGGGACTTCACTTTCCAGCACCAGCACTCCAGCAGATTTTCTTAAACCAGTTCTCAGTTTACCACATGGTACAGAAAGATGAAGCATATTTGCTGTCTACAGTACTACTCCATAGACAATTCAAGTATGGGAGTCTTGGATGATTCTTTTATACATAGTTTTGTCAGGTGTACAAGCAATTAACATAATGTGGAAAGTGAAGTGAAACGTCTGGACTTTGTCAAGCACTTCAGAAGAACAACAGATTTCAAGGGGAACAGTCAGCGTTGCTGTCTGAGGAAGATAAAAAGAGCAGCGGAACTCAGATTGACAGGCATCTGAAAGCAACCCTAGTACAGTTAGACTCCATAGACATTTTGCCAAAGTGCAAAATTAGCTCTGAAAGGCACCCGAGTTTATTTGAACAAATACACCAAAAACCAGAAAATCAGTAATAAGAGCAGTCTGAGGTAATACTAAAGCTTTTCAATGATCTTAATGCTAAAAGGAGAAAACACTTTCTGAGATGGTTTTTGTGCTTAGCTTTCAATGGGCTACCAGTGAAGGACTACACAAACTAGCTACAATTTCTATCCCAACCTTCCCCTTGTTAAATCCCTGTAATTCTGACTGACAATACCAAAAACATTACTGACGTTGCAGACATGAGAAGCATCAAAACAGACTTATACAGCAACTTCTTCAGGAAGAAAGGTTGAAAAATTGGCATGCCCCCACATTTTTCACAGCAAAGCATTCACCTGAACTTCTATGAAGAATAATAAAAATTTTTTATCGTCTGTGGAGGAGAACCCAGCAACAGAAAAATGTGGTGCTGAACATGTACTTCCCCCCAAAGAAATAAAAAGCATACATATAAATATATGTGATTCAAAGGAATTATAAGTACATAAGAAGAGACAGCTGTAGGACAAGCCATGTGTTTTTTGGATATCCCAGTGTATCTGTTCTCAAGGACAGTGTGGAAATAGCTGACCTGGCTTTAAAGAGAGTTGAGAAGCCAAATTAGTCCATACAAAGCTCATTGTTACTGAATACCGGGCTGCTCCTGTGACCAAGTTAACTTTGTTTAGAGGTAACACTTCGTTTGGGGATCTGGCTATTATACTTGAGTCAGAGCCCTATCAGAGAAAAAAAGGTCTTCACAGTACAACAAGGAACATGAAATCCATTTTATGGGACTCACTTGAAGTAATTAGTAATTAAATCTGCTCCTAACCCAGTAATTTATCCTTCAGATCACATACTCTTAGCCAGTAAGATCTTTCCAATACTTCATTAAAACAAAACCAACCACCCCTTCCCTAACGTCTCATTAAGAAACAAAGCTCCCCACAGAGATCACTTGGCTGGCTGACACAAATCAGTAGAAATAAAGCACAACAAGTGATTTTCAAATTCAGGTCTGAATGCCAGCCGCAGAAGGTGTTGTTCTGCTTTGTCCTTTCTTTGTGTCCCTCCCCCCTTAAACAAAGCAGCACTGTTCTTTATCCCCACCCCAGACTCCAAGGCAGTCTGGAAAATGGCAATGCCATCACAGCATGCAGATGGTTTTCTCCAAAGAGAGGTGGCTGAAGGTAGTGAGCACTGTTCTGCTCCTGGAAGAGGAAACACTTTCCTTCAAGTGAAATAACCTGTTTCCAAGACTCAGCCCCATCAGCCCACCCTCTCAAGCCCAACTAGGATTTCTAAGCCACCTTTCTGCTATGCTGCTGTTGATGACCAGATGCTGGTCATCCATGAACCAAAAGGTGCATTGTTTTTCCTACAGACCCTTATATCTGTCAGCATCTTTGACTTACTTTCAAGCAAATATGCAGACCTTCCAGAAAAAATATCTAAATTCAGCAATCGAGCTGTGTATCAAGCATTTCTTTGATGCATTACTATGCTTTTTTTTTTCCTTAATGCATTTCTTTTCCCCTTCAATCAACAGGTACATACACTTTTAAAATGTGAAAGTAACTGCTGGATTACATCAGACATACTTGTATCATAGGTAAAATGAAGTAATATACCACAAAACCCCCAAAGAACTCACTGTGCCTTTAACATTCAGAAGCCTTGCTATGCTGTCCTCTCAAAGCTGCTTAAATGATGAGTAGCATTTCCCCATGTTTACCCTTCAGATGGCAAAGATCAACTGCATTAGGAAGGCAGCACAGAACGGATTCTCCACTTCAGCTGTGCTAACAGCCACAAACCACTTGATGTTTGCCCCTAGCTTTGTTCTGACTTGACTGTCAGTGGATGTCATAAATTCAAACTTGCATCCTGATGATGTCTCACATTCTTGAAAGTTTGCACAGTGCCTTCCACTCCATTAATAAAATCTGGCCCTCAGCTCACCGGCTTCTGTACCCTTGGGTGCTGTAGAAAAGACATCACAGACATCATGCATACAGACATCATTATATTAAAAAAGGGTTCACTTATGTGAGAAATGAGAAATACTGAAAAGACATGAACCAGGAAGTTGCTAACATACACAAGGGGCCAAGCTGCTTTGGTTTCCCAGTGGAAGAGGAGGGTGGTTTGTTTTTTTGTTTTTATTTAACTGTTTTAACATGGAGGCAGTCAGAAGCACTTGGTAAGCATTTTACCACTTGCAAGTCAGCCATTTTTGACCCTTCAAATTTAGATTAAAATTCTCTTCTACACTGTTAAACACACGCGGTACTTATCCTGGCCCACCTATTATCTTGCGCCTTCATTTAAGAGGTTTGCTGGGGTGAGTATTACACTGGCTTCTGCCACACATGCAGAGTCACTACAGAACACCTTCACTAGATGTAGTTCAGCTCACAGAAAGAGTTGTTGAGCTCCCAAGATTTCTCTTATGTCATCTTTCATTGTCCTCCTAAGTCCCACCTCATCATACAGACAGAAGACTTTTTGCAGCTGCAAAATGACCTGAAGACCCAAAAGAATGGGCCTCTATTTGGGCTTGCACCATCAGAGGATGACATTTGTATGTCTTTTATGTGCTTTAACAGAAGTACATGCCCACACCCTGATTATGAACCTGCTTCCACTTAAGAAATACTCAAATATTTTCCCACCACCTTCCAGGATCCTCCTACAAAACACTGGATACTTGATAAAGGAAAGCATTCCCTACACACAACAAATTTTTCAATCATTCTTAACTATTTATTTTCCCCAGATAGCTAGTTTTAGAAGGATGTAAGTTGCAAAGGAAGAGGCTGCTTAGAAGCATTCAAGGAGCAACAGTAATGAGCCCTCTAAAATAGAATCCAATGAGCAACTGGAATCCCTCCTTTGTAGGCTGTTGCCCTTCTCTTGTATAAGCAAAGACCAGCAAGAAAAACAGAAGTATGACAAACTACTAATGGCACAGGGCTGCTTATGTAGCACAGCAGATATGCCCCTGTCAGCCAATTCTGGTCAGAAGAAAAAAAGTATCCTTTCTCTCTTGGGTTAACATACAAGGACAGTTCTTTAATTAGAACAATAATGGGTTATATATCAGTTTTTTTCCTAGTCTGGTAAACTTCCTGCTGAAAATCAGATACCTATAAAAAGTAAAATCCCTCGCAGCCGGAGCATGCCCTGGTTGATTACTCTGCAAAACTTCAGAGTTCTAAAAAGTAGAAGGGGAGGAAAACATGGTGGGAGGAACGGGGGGAGAAGAGACATGGGGGGAAACTTGGGAAAAAGGAAAAAACCCACAAAAATGCTGCCACTTAAGATTTCCCCCCCCCCTGAAAATGATACACAGAAACATACTAAGCAAGCACACAGCAATTTTTCCATTCAAGGAACTATCTTCTCCGTCATTTCTCTTCTCATTTCTTCAAAGGGGACAAAGATTTTAGGTAGCCTAATCCAGCGGGAAAAAGATGTGTATTGGTGCATATTTCCAACCAGGTTCCCCATAGAAAACAAGCTTAAGCAACCACAGCATGTAAGCACATCCATTTTCTTGTAATAAGTTTTGAGCTGTGGGGTCTATTTCAACCGAACTGACCATGTCAAGTGTCACAGATGGCAAGTTCTACCTGCTTAACAGAAAACAGACACCCTCACACCCTCCCAGTGTCCTCAACAAGTATTAGACTAGGGAGCACTCCTAGTCTTTATTAGTCATCGAGTTCCTCAAGGTTGAGACAAAACCCCAAAGAAATTCAGACCACTTCTCAAAAGAGGCCAATGCCACCTTTCACCATACATGCATGACTTCTTAGAAACACCCGAATGCTTCCCACTGGGGCCCATCTGTTTTGTCATAAAATCAGAGTAATCAGGAATTTGGCCAAGAAAACTTGAGTGTAGGAACTCCATTTTATTCCTGCACAACCTTGTTTTCAGCTGATGGTACTGGGAGAAGGATTTCAGATGGAAACAGCTGGAACAAACAGATTGAAGGCAGATGGTCCACGAGATTCCCAGTTTCTTAACAGAGTTAAAGTTGTTAATAAATGAGTAGGGATAGCTGGGTTTCCCAGCTGGATTTCTGGGGTTGGGGTCTATCTGTTCACTCATCATGTGCTCACGTTCCAAGGGCAATCATCTAAGAAACAGAAAAGACTGTCTGGGGTGCGTGTGTTTCCTTTTTCTGAGGATGGGGAAGTTAGGTCGTTAATCATCCTTTGCTACGTACCCATCAATAAAAGGAAATTGGGTATAACATACCATACCATAGACATTCATATTTGTCAGGTCAAGCTGCATAACCTGGATTCTTGTACTGATATGTGCTTCCCATAAGCTGTAACCTGATGCAAATTGTTTGCATCATACCAAAGTGGACTTCATTTAGCACAGTACACAAAAATCAGTTCCTGTTTCTACGTTATCTGAAAACATCTAAAGGAAGAATTCAACTGCCTTAACAATACTGTCTAGTCACCATAATTTTTATACTGTTTCTCAAAAAGCAGACATACCCAAATCCTCTGAACTCGCTGTTTGTTAAAACCCTAGCTGTTTACTTACTTTGCCTGTTGACAACTGTAGTACTGAAAATCTTCTGTCTTCACTTTAAAGGTCCTTCATATAGGTGTACTGTCAACACAGCTAGTCAGTTTGCCTCTGCTTCTATGTACACAGAATTAATTTTCCTTCTTCAAACTACACTGCTCTGAAAAATACACAATTTTTCAACTGTGCT
The DNA here is from genome assembly GCF_023634155.1 of Falco peregrinus. NCBI lineage: Eukaryota > Metazoa > Chordata > Aves > Falconiformes > Falconidae > Falco > Falco peregrinus. Next base: position 17,746,457 of record NC_073722.1, read on the forward strand.
GGTATGCTGGAGGGAATAAAAATCATAGTATTACTGTGACAAGTGAAAAAGGCTTTCTTCCTTTAAGTCATACTACTACTAGCTAGAATACCGTTACACAAGCAAGACTGTGACTCTTTCAGTTTTGGAACACCAGAACACTGTGGGCTACTATTCTTAAGAGTGAAAACCTTGGATAACCACAGGCCTCTGAACTTATTTCCACCACTGCAGCGCAGAATACTGTCAAATCGGTACTCTTACACCCTTCCTGACAGCACAGGTCACAAGCTTCAGTTCTGGTACGGACTGCTGGGACACAAACACTGCTCACACCCTCAAAAAGTCCCCAGTGCAGCCTGATGGCAGTTATTCATCATCCAAGGTTCCCACACCGCATAAAATGAAGATTCCCTTGCAGAACAGTTTTGACTGTTTACAATACCACTAAAACACCGAGTTACTTAAAATCCAGTATCCTGCCTCCCACCTCAAAGTGCCTGTTTTAAGCAGAGTAGATTACATCACTGCCATAGCATCCAAGTGTAAACACACCCCAAAAAATGCCATACAAGTCTCAATGCCCAGGTATGCTAAAAAATAAGGAGGAAAAGAAAATTCCCTCTTCCTTTCACCACAGTGTGGGAACTCTCCAGAAAGGAACCCACAGTTCCGCAGGTTTTTTTGAATTGACACTTAAGAACAGGACACTGACAATTTAAAATGTGCACAGCCCTTTTGTTGCAAATTTCTTAAGAAGGGCAGCAACCACAATGAAAGACAAGGGCAAGAAAAACAGTCACAAGGACACAAAAATACCCACACCCGCTGATCAATGTACTTTAGGTGTATCTTTTATTTACAGAGTGGAGATGCCTAATCAGAACTGGGTAATTCAGCTTTTTTGTAAAAGTATATAAATATATACATGAAACTCTATGAAGTAAACATTAACAACTGTGATACAGTAAACATTCGCTACTATCCTTAAGCTAACAGGCATCTATTAAAGCTTAAATGCTGATTTCAAGATGCCCTCTATAAAATAGCTGTAACTATAGTAAAAGGGCAAAATTCTGTGCCATAAACAAGCTTTTAAAAGAGACTAGTAAAATGTCTTTATTTGTAATAAAGTTTGCCAGGATAAAAACACTGCTTCATCCCTCCCACTCCCTACCCCATAAGAAACAAATATCCCAAAAGCTGCAGAACTGCAGGAAGTACAAGATTACTTTTTTCTTATTATTTACTTCTTTTTTAATTAAAATATTTTTATTTCAGTATTTTATCACATATTAAGGAAACTGCAGAAAATGCAGCTTTATTAAATATTATTTACTGTTATAAAAAAATGTCACATGTATGTCCACGGGGCTGAAGAGATTAGTGGTATTGTATGAGCTATCCCTTTTCCTTATAACCATATACCTTATTTGGAATGATGGAGAGACTTTATAGAAAAGACATTTGACAGCAACTGACGAAAGGGACTGGAAAACTATTGGCAGAACAAAGAAAACATGTGAGAGCCTCTAGACCTCCTTGCTTCCTTATTTTAAAAGCACTTCTGCTTCAGCATTTTATTTGTCTCTTTGCTGTTCCTCATGTTGGAGATGATTCAGGACATAAAGGACAACTTGATAGCAGAAAATGTACTGATCCTGCAAAGGAAAGGAAATCACATCACATGTGAAAAATGCTTGCACCACATAAGTAATTCATTATCATCTGCACTTCACAGGTGCACAGCACTTGATTTCAATACTATTTCTACAGTTAAATAAGAAAGACCCCACAAAACAAAAAACCCACAGTGGAGAAAAATGCAACCTCAATTTAAATACAGGCACTCTCCTGCCACTAAACATACATTTATATGGGACATTTATCCTCGTCTTTCACATCAAAAGCACCTCAGAGTAAGTACTTTATATAAGTAAAAATGAAGACATCAAGTGAATTTAAAGGTCTTGCATTAATGTCAACCAATATACAACTCTGGTGACAGTGCAAAGCCTTACCTTAATCTCAGCAATACAGGTATGTAGGCTAATACATGTTTTAGGGTGTGAGGTGTGGCTAGTAAGTTTTGTAATTTGGGTTTAGATTTTTTTGTATTTTGAGGGCTTTTTGTTGTTGTTAAACTACTATTTGACCATTCCTTCACATTCAAAGAAAAAAGTGCAGATTTTAACAAGACCTTCTGATGTCCCTCCCTAAAGTAGTTAGCTTTAGATCCAGATTATTCCTAAAACTTTCGGCTGAGTATCTCTTCAAAAGAGATTTCAAGACATCTCCAGCAGTATCAGTGATTCATAGCAGCTACAGTTAGGCCTTCTCTTCAGTTCATAATGCATTTTTTAGCCAAAAAACCTCAGCCGATTTCCTCTATAACACATTTTTGAAGATGAAAACCCTGTGTTTCTTTTCCTAAAAACACAGATAAAACCAGCACAGCATGTTATAAATTGCATGCATTTGTAACTGTTAAATGCATCCTGCTACTCACTGATATGCATCTGATTTAATTCTCACAACACAAACGTTCCATTAGAGGGCACAAAGACAATCATCATCGTGAGCTTCACAGAAAGCTTCCGGGCACATCAGAGTTAGCATTCCAATGCCTTTCCTTTAGCATCTATCTGGGGAAGCCAGACTCACCTCTGTCTGAACCATCCCATGTCTCTGCAGACGCATCGTGCGTACCAGGTCTGAGATGTCGAACTACCAAAACAAACAGTAAGTTAAACATTCAAAAAAGACATAAAGGAAACATCCCCACCATCAGACCAATGAATCCAGCTAGGTACGTTAACATCCAGTACTGAAACAACAATTCACTACAGCCTGTGTATGTCTGGTAAATAATCCAGCATGTGCTGTCTCTGGGCAATATGGATGTGGCCCTCCTAAATGCGACACCCTCCTTCACCTGTTTTCTTTCTCTGTGCTCTGGCTGTTTTGCTTACTCTTACTGGGAGCTGAGTGTGCAGAGGATAGAGCCTCTTTGTCCAATCTAACAAAGCACTTTATTCCCTGAAGTCTATAAAATTCTAGACATTTAGCAGATGCTTAGAAACTCCACTGAGCTAATCATGACATAGCTCAACTCTACAAAAATAAGGAAGCTAGCACCCTCCTGTGGATCACCCCAGAAAGCATAATCCCTGGTTGTGCTGGGAAAGCTAAGAATCACAGAATCACTTAGGTTGGAAAAGATCTTTGAAATCATGAAGTCCAACTGTTAACCCGGGACTGCCAAGTCCATCACTAAACTATGTCCCTAAGCACCACATCGACACGTCTTTTAAATACCTCCAAGGAAGGTGATTCCACTAACCTCCCTGGGCAGCCTGTTCCAATGCTTGACCACCCTTGTAGTGAATAAATTTTTCCTAATATCCAATCTAAACCTTCCCTAGTGCAACTTGAGGCTATTTCCACTTGTCTTGTCACGAGTTATTTGGGAGAAGAGACCGACCCCCACCCGCCTACAGCCTCCTGTCAGGCAGTCGCAGAGAGCGATAAGCCCCCCCGGGGCTCCTTTTCTCCAGGCTAAACACCCCGGCTCCCTCAGCCGCCCCTCACAACACTTGTGCCCCAGCCCCTTCCCCAGCCCCGCTGCCCGTCTCTGGACACGCTCCAGCCCCTCAGTGTCCCTCCTGCAGCGAGGGGCCCAAACCTGAACATAGGATTCCAGGTGCAGCCTCACCAGCCAAGCACAGCCAGGCTCCCCAGGAGAGTGATGTGGGAGATGGTGTCAAAGGCTTTACTAAGGTCCAGGTAGACATCCACAGCCTTTCCATCATCCGCTAGGTGGGTCACCTTGTTGTACAAGATCAGGTTTGTCAAGCAGGACCTGCCTTTCATATACCCCTGCTGGCTGGGCCTGATCCCTGGGTTGTCCTGCATGTGCTGCGTGATGGCACTCAAGATGATCTGCTCCGTAACCTTTCCCGGCACCAAGGTCAGGCTGACCAGCCTGTAGTTCCCCAGATCCTCCTTCCAGCCCATCCTGTAGATGGGCGTCACACTGGCTAACCTCCAGTCAACTGGAATCTCCCCAGTGAGCCAGGACTGTTGATAAATAATGGAGAGCAGCTTGGCGAGATTCTCTGCCAGCTCCCTCCGTACCCTCGGGAGGATCCCATCCAGCTCTGTAGATTTGTGTGTGTCCAATTGGAGCAGCAGGTCATGGACACCAGTTTCCTCCCGGACTGTCAGGGGGCGGGGCGGGGCCGGGACACGACAGCACCCTGAGGGTAACTGATCTGGCTATTAAAGACTGAGGCAAGGAAGACATTAAGTATCTCAGCCTTTTCCTCACCCTCTATGGCAATGCTCCCCACAATATCCAATGAAAGATACAGATTATCCTTGGCCCTCCTTTTGTTGCTAGCGTGTATCTGAAAACATTTTTTGTTATCTTTTATAGTAGGGGCCAACTTAAGTTCCAGCTGGGCTTTTACCTCTCTAATTTTCTCTTGGCATAACCACACAACATCCTTAAAGTCCTCCAGAGTTGCCTGCCCCTTCTTCCAAAGGCGGTAAAATTCAGTTCCCCCCCCCCCCCCCCCCCCGAGTCCCAGCCATAGCTCTGTTCAGCCAAGCCAATGTTCTCTGCCACTGGCTCATGTTTTGGCACGTGGGCACAGCCAGCTCCTGCGCCTGTAAGACTGCCATCTTGAAGGATGCCCAGCCTGCCTGGACCCCTGGGCCCTTCAGGACTGCCTGCCAAGGGACTCTGTCCACCGGGATCCTAAACAGGCCAAAGCCGGCCCTCTGGAAGTCCAAGGCAACGGTTCTGCTGACCCCCCCCTCCTTATTTCTCCAAGAATCAAAAACTACCATCTCACGATGGCTGTGCCCAGCACAGCCTCCAACCACCACACCACCCACCCGCCCTTCTCTGCTCATGAACAGCAGCTCCAGCGGGGCATCTCCCCAGGCTGGCTCCCTGACCGGCTGTGCCAGGAGTTATCATCCACACACTCCAGGAACCTCCCAGACTCTTTCCTCCCCGCTGTGTTGCATTTCCAGTGGACATCCAGTAGGCTGTAAAGCTACTTTACATACCCTCATCTCCAGCTGAGATGTTTGTACACAGAGTTTTTGATTCAGTTGCCTGAACATACTTGGGTTGGCTTCTGGCTGCCCTCCAATAGTGCCTGGATCTCTGACGGACTAAATGGCACAACTCTCAGCCCTAATAGCATTTAACACGGTAGTTCCACTGAGTACATCCAGCCAGGTAAGGCAGGCATTTTAACTTCTCCTTCAGTTGCTTGAGTTATCATGGCAACACACCGTTGTTCCCAAGCCATACGACAGAAGACTGCTATGGTAGAAGATGCCATTGCAACATACCCTAGCACATCTGAAGTGGCACCTAACAATGTTAGATTGCTGAGGTGTCAGACAGGATACTTTTTACAAGATTCCCTAGGCTAACCCAAGAACCAGCAGATGTTAGAGCTTCTCACCCTCCCTCCCCCCTCCCCAGGATCATCAACAAAGGAACATTTCACAGGTACTGCCGTTTTACACCCTGATTTATGTTACATTAGGACAGGGGCCCTCAAACTGTTTAACCAGGGGGCCAGCATGCGGATGAAGCGGCAGGCAGTCATCTGCGGCTGCTTGGTTTCCCCCCCAACCCCCCGCGGGGGGGTCTGTAAATACCGGGGGCCGGATTGAGGACCCTGGGGGGCTTGAGGACCCCTGCGCATTAGGACATGGACAGCATGCTACTCTCAAAAGCATGGCATATTCTTTACACAATTGTATAGATCCAATGAAACACATTTCCTGCAAGTCAAAAGCACAGCTCAGCCCATCATCCTCTTGGGTACTCACATCAAGGTCTCTGCTGATCAACCCTAAAATAACGTCTATACAAATAAGGGTCCCTGATCGTCCAATGCCTGCACTGCAGTGAGTTATGATAGGTCCCGATTTGTGGACATGACGCATGTAGGAAATAAAAGTAAGCAGGTCATCTGGTTGAGAAGGGGTGTCATGGTCAGGCCAGGCGATGAAGTTCAGATGGGAAATGTGCCGCACTTCACCTGTCTGAGGTTTAAAGACAACAACAAAATGTAACACATGAGAAGCGTAAAAAGACAAAAGTTAAGCTCCCAAAGGCAAACAGTCTCAGAAGAGAGGGATTTGCCCAATTAAGGTGTTCTGTAATTCAATAAAACAAGAGAAACTATGAGCTAAACTGAAAATAACTAGCAAATAATTGACTAGTACAAGGTTCACTGTGCGTCTAGACTGAACTGATCGCACAGGGCAATGAACCAGCCAGACTGAATTAGTAGTGAATTTCATATTCCTATGTATGTTTCTGTGGCCAAAGGCACCTAGGCAGCCAAAATTTAGTCTTGTTAGCATAACGAAATAATCTCCTGGCCCAACTGCGCTCTCCTATAAAGGTCACAGGGTAGCACAAGATGCAGTGAGGAGGAGTTTCCTAGTAATTATCACTGGGCAAGGAGGAGAAGGCCCGCATTATCTCTTGATACAGACACTGTGACTGAAAGAAGGCAAGCCAGAAGTATGGGTATAAAAATGCCAACACTCAGAAAAAGAATTCTCAGCATGCAGAATTAGATTAACTTACCTGAATCTCTTCTAGCTCCAGCACTCTAATGATAAAGCCCTTCAGTTGCTGGAGTCTTACAAGAGCAAGCCGTAGTCTATCATTTATCATGGTGGTTTTATTGAGTACATCTGGCCAGTAACGCTGGCATTTTATCTTTTCTCCTTCAACTTCCTGAGTCATCATGGCAATCACAGTACAATTTTGCTCCCAAACCATCTGCCAGAAATCTGCTACGGTAGTAGGGAGAGGTCCTTGACATGCAATGTACACAAACTCCTCATTCCCCACTGGCATGCGAATGAAGCTGGCATTGATGTATCCACCTTCAATCCCAAGAGGTACTCTAGTGGTATCATCTGCAATCCCCACAGAAAAAAAATACTTCCATGTTATGTGTGCACATAATTAGACCTTCACACAATAGAGATGCTGAGCCTTACAGGCTCAGATAGCGAACAGGATTTTGTTACAGGAAATCTACCGACAATAATATACATGTCTGTTTTTCCAATTTTACATGGGTAAAATTGACAAGTATTTTCTGGCTCCATACGTATACATCATTTAAGACACAGGATCTGCTGAAACAACTGAAGAATCTGTGAACATCCACTGCTACCTAATACAGTAGTCTATTGTTCACTGATCTTAAACCCCTTTATAAATGCTTGCTTTAAATGTGTAGAAAATGAGTAGTAGATTTGATTTTTCTCTACTCAGCAGAACTAGTATTGGGAAATCAAACCATCCCACTCCTGATCCAATTCATCTGACCATACAGGTGGTGACAAAATATCAACTGTGAACTTCAGATTAGTTAGGACTTACAAGGCAGTATGTTTTTGTATCTATTCTTTTTCCTATTCTCCTTTGCTTGTCCAATCAAACACTGATCCAAAGGTTTTAAGTCCTGAAGGTTCTGTAAAGAAGCAGTTACATGGGCATTAGAAAGCGCTGAACGGTAAGAGTGTTAAGAGCAGTTATGTAACCAAGATTTCAACAGACAGAACCATTAAAAAAAATCCTAATGTGGATATGCAAAATAATTCGGTCACAGGAAGGAATCTAATTTCACATAGCTAAGAAAACGGAACAAAGTAAAAAAAACCTATTATCCAGTGAATATTTTATCTCATTCTCCCAAAGAAGAGATCTGTAAAACGTTTGACTTAAGATTTCGGAAAGGCTGTTTTCACACTTAGCAGCTAGATTTCACAGCCTTTGTTTACCTTGTCTATGCCTGTTAACGTCTATTCATTTGAAGAAAGAATGATGTAAACACTTCTGAATTGAATTCCTGGTTCAAACTAACCTCATCTCCCAGCAGCTAGTGGGGGGAAGGGAGAGAAGTCTTTGGTAAAAGAAGTCTTTAAAACCCTTTAGAGCTGCAAATTAAAGAGCTGTGGTATTTAAAGCAGTGATGAACCAGCCATTCTATTTCTAAGTGTTTCATGCTAGAAAAAAGGTCTTTGAAGGACAAATAGTTACTCACTTCAATCTCTTTAGAAGGGACTCCCTGTTCCAGCAATCCACGCAACATCCTGATCACTGACTTCAATTTGGCTCCTGAGTATTTGCCTCCAGGGAGCACATCCACTGTAGGGAGTGCAGAGATCTCTTCATTTGTCACTGAAGGGATACCTAGCAGAAGAACAAGACCGATTGATATAAATAAATAGCTAAAACTAGTGAAACAAACTCTAGTGCAATCTTGGATTTCCTTGTTGCTGTCCACCACTGTATTACCTTGTTTTCCCTAGAATGTGTCCATACACCAGAGAGAATACACAAATGACCTCACAGTTTGACAGGTAAAACCAAATTAACTAACAAAACCAGTATGATGCAAAATCAGCTTTGATGAATCCAGGAACCAAAGGGAGTATTTTCCTGAACTTCCAATACATTCACTGAAAGAAACTTCAAATACATTTAAAATTTAAGTTCTTCACACAATAACCTACAAATCTGATGAATTCAGAATTCTCCACTTGAAACATCACAGTCTGTGACTTCATTTTTAACACACTCAACATGTCTTCCAAGTGGTATTCACAAAATGTGTTAAAGCAATCTTTTTTTCAGGCCTTCTATCAGGCCTTCAGTGTTTCTCTGAAGCACATCAAAATTAATAAACCAAGAATCTCTCTGGTATCACAATTAAAAGTGTCTTAGACGTAGTCTAAAAGTTTACCCAGACTATCTTTTTTTTCTGTTAATGAACGCAGAGAAAAAGCTACTGTATATGAATTTCAGGAACTCACAATTCTAACGCTACCTCAAAAAGAAAAGTCTAGATTCTGCCAAACCCATCACACTGAGCAGTGTTCCAGTCTGCCACTCTAAGCAGCAGTGGAAAAATGAGAGTCAAGACAAAGAAAAAATATTACCTAATTTGAGCATGGAATAGCTGGTATGTGAAGCACATAATATATCAAACTGATCACGGACAAACACCTATACTGTTACAGCTTTTGTCAGACTGATACTATGGAAGAAAGCATTTCAGCTAGTTTCAATTCTGCTACATCTACCTGCACAACATTGCCAATACTTCTTCCTATTAACTCTCACACGCTTACTACACAAAGCTGTGAAGAGCCTTTCCAGTGGGTTGCTGAGCTGCTACATTTCCCGTTATACCTGTCATTACACCCTCAAAACACATCCAGGGCCTTTTAAAACTAACACCTGACATTTTGTCTATGTAATATGATCCTCAGTTTTCCACTGATTATTTATTAAAGTTCTTGCCTTTATTTACACACTCCTGGCTGACTGATTCAATCGGCAGTTCATCACTTCCCCACGTGATCTCATCTTCATCTGCTTGGCTCAATGGAGGTTGTTGAGGAGATCTATAAGAGGACAAGGTATGGAAGTAAGAAATAACACCTAGAAATAACCAACAGATTGGCAACTTACTAAAAAATTGCCAGAAAGTAATTTATAGCTACGATATTTCTGAACTGGATTTATACCAGTAACCTCAAAAAACCCATGAATTTTTTTCCTTTTTTTACATCCCCAGTGAGGATTTGTAAAAGATAACAGTGGAAAAAGAGCCAGAAATACATTGATCTAGTAATAACTATCACTGCAACTACTTTCAAAGGCTAAGCAGTCAGATAACATCCAATACCATATTTGTAACATTCACATAATTCACTACCTATACACTAGAATATCTATTTTCAATTGCAAGGTTTTAGCTTTGTTGAAGATGGTGATATATGTATCAAGTATTTTAGGCTGCTTGTGCCAAATCTCAACCATAAACTCGCCAGAAAATTAATCAAAACAGAGGAAGAAGTATATACACTTTGACTGAAGTGTCACTTAGACTAAGGACTAAAATTATTTCACAAAGAAAAACAATCTTGGGATTTCCAGAATTCAAGGTGGCTCAAAGAGACAACTAGTAACTTGGGCAGGTGTATCCTTAGTTTTCCATGTCAAAAAAAAATAAGCCCCAAGCACCCAAATGGAACAGATGGACCAGTGGAACTATCCGGTTTAGTTTCTGTGCTCTAAACCCAGAAGAAGTAATACTAATGAAGCCTGTAAAGATTCAAACTGAAGACAGCATTGTTCGAATGTTTTCCTCACATGCAAGTACCAAATTTTTAGTACAATGCAAATTAAGGTACTTGGATGTATTTGAACAACAGCCCAGTTACTTGTTATATCTACATATCAAAGGAACAAATAAATCTAGAGCATAGTAAGCCACATAAAGCGGACCAGTATTCAGGCAAATTATAACCTTTTAAATAACAAGAATAGACAGAGAGCAATTAAACAGGGCACTGCACAGATATTTCATTGGGTTTATTTTGGTTTGGGGGTGGGTTTTGTTGTTGATATTGTTCTACTCTCATTATAACACATCCCTTTTGAAAGTTTCAGACTTCACAGGTTTGCTTTCAAGCCACACTAGAAAATAAATCTTACCTTTCTGGCAAAGCTTTTACTTCACAATAGTCTTCACAACCATTTACATGTGTTGGCTAGTAGAAGAAATATTTCAAAACACATTAAAGGACATAGTTATAACACTCATGCACGGTAAATTTTAAGCAATTAACAATTACATGGACTATTTCTGAAGGGTATTAAGTTCAAAGAAGCACATAATGAAAGACCTTCCTCTTTTAGACATCTCATTAACCCAAAATAACAGACAAGAACACTGAGCACTTGGAAAGAGGCTCTACTGTTACAAAGCCAAAAAACTACTTAAAATCATTCCTGACTCACAGTAAGTACAGCCATCTATATTTTCTCCAGCTGATTTTTTTTTTTTTGTTTATAATACTTTAAAACACTTTATGAGTTAAGTTCAGTAATGAAAATGTCTGCCTCCTGTCTAACCACCATTCCTATACAGGACAGAACAGGGCTTTACCTCTAAATGACAGGTACTCCTACATATGCCTTCCTCAACAAATGATGAAGAATCAGCAGAGAAGGCAGCATTTTGATCCTCCTTTCAAGAAGAAGCTCTACAAAACCATTTATACTTAACAGGCCAGCTTGCAAGTTTCCACTGCCATACTCTGAGAAATTTACTTGTGGATCTCCTAGAGCACACTGACACTGAGCCAGATGCCCGACTTGACTCTTGGCTCTACTAACGGGACAGAAAGCTACAACAGCCAGGATGCGCTGGATAGACAAGAGTTCTCCTGATCTGAAATAGGAGACAAAACCCAGGCATCTAGTGACTGATATAAAACAGGACATGCAATAATGTACGGTAAACCACATACAAAAATTATTCAAGTTAATGAACATAACGTCGCAAAAAGCAGGAGGAAAGGAAACCTCAAATTTACATTTTGGACACAGCACTGCTTCCCTTCTTTGAGCAGGAATCAAGGATATGTTTTAGATTAAATGCCTCAAATAACATTAAGAAAGGTAGTTCATTATCACTCTTTTTGGAAAAAAAAGTAAAAAGAAAAAAGGTGTTGGGCTTTATATAAGAAATAGTGTAAAGTAACTAAGCTTTGCTCTCTAATATAGTTAATGTATGATAGAATAATGATACGGTATTTTAAAAAAAATAAATGTACACCATTTACAGCTACCACGGACAAAGGTGTTTTCATTTAAAAGACATGCAAAGTTATTTCCACAAGTTTTATGGCCATAAGAAAAATGATAAATTCAAAGACCATCTGAGAAAGCAAAATCAGCAGACTGCCAGCTTCTTGCCATCCCACCTCTGAAAAATCTTCAGGCAAAGATGACCCATCACAGTCTGTGTCTTCAGACTTATCTTCTGTCAGCTTTCCATTCACCTCTGCTGGAACAGGAAAATCAGGAGATACAGTATAAAAATCACCAAAATACACCCAGGAGTCACCTTCTCACAGATGGAAATTCTGTTACACCTGCCTTGCACTACACAGGGAATACAGGTGCCAGAATAACTAAGAAATATCTTTTAAGTCCCTTTGCTACCAGTGTGCTGGCAAAGAGGTCTTAATGTATAGGATAATCAGACTTCAGGCTTCTTTCTTTTTTAACTGGAACAGCTGTCATTATATGTGAGGTTGTTTGCATACCTAACTATCTGTGCCACAACATAATGGATGGACAGGCTAGTACTAGTAAGTTATTAGATTCCCATGTCGACAGTGTTTCTACAATTCAGTTACGTTTAGACCAGCAGTAGGTCTAAACCAGGATTCTACCTGCTCTTTGTATTAAGATGTGCCAGACAAAATCTGACTTGTATCCGTCTGCCACAGTAGTTCCCTGCTGCCCTATCTTATGGATTCAGTGCAAAGTAGGCCAGATCCTAGCTACAAAAACTGAAAGTAGTGGAGCTCCAGTGATATTCCTCAGCTGAGGTCCTGGCATAGCCAGACCCTCAGTTCCCTGACTTCTAACATAATGACCAGTGACAATAACCCAATGAACCTGAAGAACAGCAGAAGAGCTGAAATAATTATAATTTTGAAAGGTATCTCACGAGTTCTAGAAGGAACCTCTACAAGAGTAGCAAGCATCTTGCTGCACTTTTGGAGCACATATACATAGTGCGACACCACAAAGGAACTACAAATTCTACTCTACGCTAAATTTCAGTTAATAACTGGAGCTCAGGTGAAGGAATGAAGGCAAAGAAGGGTGTACAGATAGAACCAGCTATTGAAAAAAAACAGTCCTTCTAAAAAAGACAAAGCAGGTTGGCAAATTGTTCGGTTTTGAGAGATCTCAACACATTTCCAAGTTGTGCAATCTGCAATCAATGAAATGCTGAAATGCTTCAGCATTTCAACCCAACTGCAGCTGCAGAACCAGGTACCTAAACAACATGAATTCCACTCAAGAGACAATTCCAGAATGGGATTCATTTTCCTAGATTACATAAAGCAAAATCCAGATTTATCAAACCAGAACCTGACTTATTAAATCGCATCTGATGTTTGCTAGGATCAGCAACTATTTGTTCCATCAGAACCATGTGTTCTACCTGTGAAACTTTTGAGTTCACACATCAGTGTCAACTCTCCTTGCCAAATCAACTGCTTACTTGGCACCTGATTTCAAGAAATATTTTGCTGTTAATAATATGCTTTTTAAATGGCTCACGCTACCTGGCAGGTGATCTTCTAATGCAGCCTTCTTGAGATGTAGAAGGCTCTGAGCCTCTGAAGTTGCATTATTACGATTTAAGAGGTTCTGGGCTTCTTCATCTACAACATCCAACAGATACTGGACAACTTCATTGTGATCATCCTCGTCATAATACTCATCATCTGGAACCTCTGTTTCTAAAGAGAAATGTATAAAATGACTTAGTATAAAATGACAAGTTTTCCCAAAATAGGATGTTTTTTGGGAAAAAATCAAAGGGGCAGACACCATGGCATTATTTCTAGCTGTTCTCATGGCTTTCCTTCATTTCTCTCTAACACAGAATCCTACTTCCAAAAATCTACCTCCAACATCAACTAATTCCTCTAAAGCTGAGCACAGGCCTTGGAGATGATCTTCTGAAACTGACTGCCACCCTAGTGTTGACTTATTTCAGCCTACTCAACAATGCCTCGATTCTCTTGTATGCTAAAGACAATATTGCTGTCCCCCATCTCACCTCCTCTTACCTGACTTGTCACTGTGTTTAGAAAAATCTGACATCTGATTGGTAAAGCCAAGGGAAGGTACATCTCCAGATCCTGAGAGACTCATTATTCCTTTTGTGTGATGGATATTGTTTTCTGTGTTTGCCTGAGAAGGTCCCAGGACACCATTGCCATTTAACTAAGAGAACCAAGAACAGTACAAATTAACTCTTACAGAGTCTGGCAGTTTGTTGAAGCATCAAGCAACCCTTAAAAAGTTCACTGCTCCACTTAACAACAAATAAGAAATGCTATTCACATATTCTCATCTGAGACAGCTGGGTGATGGGTGGGCAGTTTTTAGGTGTTAGAAGTTTCATACGAAAAAAAGCAAATAAAAAAAATTAAAGCAAGTAAGAAAAAAACCACATGATGATGAAGAAGAAACTACTACAAGAGAACACGTAATAGTATTTCACATTATTCTAAACATATGCAGGCTTCAATTCTTTTGGTCCCACAATACATCATTTCCCAGAAAAAACAAAGGGGGGAAAAAAGAAAGAAAACCATCTAGTAAATGTAACATGCAAGTATCTGCAGAAACTGAACAGAATGGAGTTTTCTGGATCATAACCTTGCATCCTTCTCATAAGACCATTCGTCTTTTGATGAAGCAGTCCCAAAGAAAGAGAAGATCAATTAAAAAAATCGTGCGTATTTCTTACAATGACTGCTTATTCATGTCAACTGGTAATAGTGAGTTTGTATAGCTTCATTAATGGATTGTTTATTTATTTAAAAAATGTGTGTGAAGTAGATCCTTTTCTCTGGTTAATGATAATAGGCACAACTGAGGAATATTTACCTTGGGCCCATAAGCATCAGCTTCTGTTTTATCAGAGGGATCCCCACAGGAACAGCCTAAATAAAAATGGGGGGAAAAAAATAACTTCACAGCAACTTTTTCACAGAAATTAAATTAGCTCCCTTCAATTATTTTCGTAACAGAAACAAAATATTCAGTAACATGTTACAAAATAACTAACATTTCTGCCTGCCTGGTTATTGGGCATTGCCAAACTTATGTCTGATGGACTATATTCCATAAAGGGTTTTTGAATATTGTGTTCAATGGGATCAGAAAGCATGAATGCTAATACAGGTAACCAACTCTGAACAAAGAGAAACGTGTTGATAAATAGCTTAACAACATACAGTGGTAATGCACCCTTGGGAAACAGGGCACGATTCCCTTTTCCTTTGAAATGTACAAAATACAACCCCACAATCACCCATCACTATCTTACCCACCACACACCCCTTGACCCCAAATATCATCTGACATCTGGGTCCTTGTTCAAACATAGCCTTCTCTTCTTGGTAAAGAAAGAGCGATACCATGCTATCAGAGACCACTGCCTATCCTAGACATTCCATTGCTAGTACAGTAAACAAGACAAAGTGGAACCACTAGATGGTATCTACCTAACTACCAGTTAAATCCTGGATTTTCATATATGTCACACTTTAACAAACAAACAAACTTGTACATGAAATAACTGAAGGCCAACAGTAACCTTTATATCTTGTTGTGAACCTATGTGTGACAAGTCATCTACAGGAAGGGAGTTTTAAGTAGGGTTTTCCAAGATTTGGTTACAAGGCTTGCTCCTAATGAATATCTTGACTAAATCTTTTGACACAGAACATGTTATACTTGGAAAATATGTGAGCAACAATAAACTGTAGGAGTTGCAACAATTTCATAAGGCAAGATCGATACTTGAAGTTAACTAGATACATTAAAGGAAGCATGAAAAACAAGACTATAAAGAATTAAAGACAAATGCAAAGTGCAACATCTCAAATAAAAAGCAAATGCTTAAGATGGTAAGTAACTGCATAAAGCAGTTGCTCTGCACAGAAGCAGATGTAGGTGGTAAAGGGTCTTCAAGTCTGAGTGAACAAGGAACTATTTAGGAAAAGGAAGGTGATCTCACTTGGGATGTACTAACAGAAATGCTGTCTACACAACTCTGGAAAGAATTCTTCCTGTCTGCTTGGCACTGGTGAACCTCACTCAATGCCATGTGCATGACCAGAAGCATCACACTTAAAGAGGAAAATGGCAAGAGGTAAACAAACTGGAGGGGAGCAATAAAATCAATTTAGGCTCCTTTAGTCTTGAAAAAGAGAAGATGAAAAGGAGACATAAAGACCTTTCAAATGTAACAAATCAGTACTTTTATGCCTGGTCACAAGAAACAACAGTAACATTATTGTTGTTGTTATTATTAACAATTATGATGATGATAATAAATTGATTTTTTTTTAAACTTGGAAGACTCAGGCTTGATATTAGAGATAATTTCTAAAATACAAGAGAAATGGAATCATAAGCTATTGCTGAATCTCTTTTCATAAGAGCTTCTAAAAGCAAGATCAAGCAAACACCTCCTGCAGCTGATCACAGTAAATGGAGTTGTAGTGTAGCCACCAGACCAGGATGGTATCTTAAGGCCCATATCAGTTCCTTCATTTTTGTAAATACGTGCATTTCATTTGCAGTAAGTAAGCAAGCAAATCTTACCATTAGCTTTCATTGGCCATGGATTTGAGCTATCAGGGCTTTTGGATTTTGGAAGCACCGCATGACCATCTCTATGAAAGGAAATGTTTACAAAAACTTTTATTTAAAAAATAAGTAAATCATAGTAATCACCAGATATTGACGTAAATATGTACTATCAGTAAAAACGCTAGTCATGCTTTCTATCACAACAGTTTTGGAATACTTAAAATATTCAATGAGAGAGATTAAGCACTGATAGCTGGGTTAGTTCCAACTTCAAGGAGCACCTAATAGCTGGTTAGAGCTGGAACTTCCCTCTAGATTCTGACAAAATGATTCAACCTTGCAGCCTCAGGACTTTGCAACTCCTTCCCCTTCTGGGATAAAACAGAGTGGGAACAAGAAAGGGAGAGAGGAAGCAAAGAACAGCAGGCATGGCTGGAAGACTTAAAAAATGAAGTAAATGTTTCCGTCCCAGGTAAATTTAAAAACAGAGTAACATGGAGAGTTTCAGACTGCTGTATTGCTCTAACAGAAGCAGCAGGCATCAGTGAAAATACAGCAGTGCACTAGGATCTGCGCCGTAGGGTTTTGACATTCACCAGTGTGCTGGGACATCCAAGTGACAGTAGAACTATTTAAGTGTGAAACATTTCATCTCCTTTTTGTGATTACAGAACCCTCAGTTGCAGTTTTAAGGAGTAATTGCATTTAAATAATCTGCATCATACTTTGAAAATGGTACTCTGAACACCTGCACTTCCTAGCTGGACAGTTTCCTCCAAGAAACACAAAGCACCACTAGTACCAAGTACCCTTCTGCTCCACCGAAGCACAAACCTGTGACTACACAGACCCTTTTTGTGGCGTCAATCCTCAATAACACGCCACCTAGTACACCTCTGACTTAGCTGTCATGCCAGGAACATGTTTCACCCACATACTCATGCAATCATGCAAGAAAAACAAAAGGTACAGGGAAGCATTTGCTTCCAAAACACACCTGGTTGCTTTGAGCACCACTTTTGGAAGGTATGTTTCCAGCATTCTTTTGGCTTCTTTCAGAGTCATTCCCTGTGTGCTTACTCCATTAATGTAATGGATAATATCTAGCGCACGGAGACTCTCCTCTCTGGCAGCAACCGATCTGGGGAGGATGTCACTAATATACACAACTTGGTAAATGCTGTCATGACCTCCTGATAACAACAAACCTTTGCAGGAAAAAAGGAAGGGGGTGGGGGATAAAAGTCAAGTTCTTTCTGCATAACTGAAGGGGAAAAAACCTGCTTTAGAGCAAAAAGCAGTATATTTCTGTGTTACCTAGCTCCTCCTTTTGGCACATTAGTGTAATATCAGGCAGTAAATGAGGCAACACTGGCATCTTGGGTAACTCCAAAACACGGCCTAGCACTAATCTTACAGTCTTTGGGGCAGCACGGAGAAAGTTTACTGCATCAGTATGACTCATGTTAGTGACATCAATGTCATTAACCTGCGAAAATAAAAGCAACAAAGATGTCCTTGTTAGGTTCCAAGTAGAACAGTTAGCATTACTGCAGAAGCATTTATTACTGTTCCTATTGTTGGCATGTGACATTCAAGGACAAAAGAGCAGATCGTTTATCAACAGCAGTTGCAGTTCATAATACTTACCCAGGGAGAAAGAACACATAAATGTAACTGAACGTTTGCAAGTGAAGAAACAAGTTTAGTGTCCAAATGACAAAACATTAAACAATCTCAAGTAGTATATTATTTTTCTGCTCCCATTTAAAAAAATTGAATGCTGAAACTGCAGAGGCCAACACCTGAAGTCTGACTCACAACCTAATCCAATCTGACTTGTATTTGCCTAACTTACATTAAGGTTTAATAGTATTTAGCAGCGCTTTAGTGTCCTGATCTAGCAATGACTCACATGCTCTGTGTTATGCACTTGGTTACTATTGCTCACAGTCCCTGCAAGCCTAAATGCAAGTTTTCAGTTGATCAGAAACTCATACTGTAAGGGACAGGATGCCATTTTAGAGGGACCTGGACAAGCTCGAGAAGTGGGCCCACATGAACATCTTGAGGTTCAACAATGCCAGGTGCAAGGTTCTGCCTGGGTCGGGGCATCCCCTGGTATCAACACAGGCTGGGGGATGAAGGGACCCTGCAGAGAAGGATTTGAAAGCACGGCCAGCAGGTTGAGGGAGGTGATTCTGCACCCTCACCTCTGCTCTGGTGAGACCCCACTTGGAATACTGCATACAGCTCCAGAGTCCTCAGCACAGGAAAGATGTGGACCTGTCGGAGCTGGTCCAGAGGAGGGCCACAAAAATGATCAGAGGGATGGAGCACCTCTCCTATGAGGAAACACTGAGAGTTGGGATTGTTTAGCCTGAAGGAGAGAAGGCTCCAGGGAGACCTTATTGCATCCTTTCAATACTTAAAGGGGGCTTAGAAGATAGGTGGAGACAGAGTATTTAGTAGGGCCTGTAGCGATAGGACAAGGGGTAATGGTTTTAAAATAAAACAGCGTAGATTCAGACTAGGTGTAAGGAATACGTTTTTTATAATGAGGGCGGGAAACACTGAAACACATTGCCCAGAGAGGTGGTAGGTGCCCCATCCCTGGAAACATTAAAGGTCAAGCTGGACAGGGCTCTGAGCAACCTGATTAGTTGAAGATGTCCCTGCTCATTGCAGGGGCACTGTACTAGATGACATTTAAAAGGTCCCTTCCAACCCAAACTATTTTATGATTCTATGATGAACATCTGTACTACGTGATATGTACCTGGCAAACTCTTCTACAGCAAATCTTTTAAAATTCATTTCCTAACAACATGCTAGCCATAGATTTATTTCATCAACCACCCCTCCACATACTTTGCGACCCTCTTACTTAATCAATGAATGCTTTTCCCTTGAAAGCATTTTTTGCCATCATGAATAGGGGTTGCACACATGCTTAGCTGTCAGACATACCATAACTCCCTTCAGCAATCCTCTCACATGTTTTCATACTTGTATTTCTTTTGTCTAATTGCTATCAAATTATGCCTCTCAGAAGCTTCATGCCTTTGTTCCTTTAACCATATCTACTTTGGCCCACAGAGTTTTCTTTGTTTCTTTTTTTTTTTTTTTTTACTTAAAAGTTGTCCTCTTCCTGCATCTGAAAACATTAATATTCTCACTTTTATCAGTCGGTCTCCAGGTCGCAGTCTCCCATCACTTTTGGCAGGATCCTGAACAATGTCGTGTATGTAGCACCCAACGTTATCGTTACCTTTGGTCACTGTAAAACCCAGACTACCCTTTTCTGACTTTGCCATAGTGACTCGGAGCTCTACTTCCTAGGGGAAGAAAACAGCACTTTACAACACAGGCAAACAGAAGCAATTTGAGGGATTTACTGAATTTAAGACAGTCAGAAACAGACAACTGATTTACCTATTGGTTTAGAGTGCAACACAAGCCCAGACAGTACCAAGATGTATCTTAGCAGGCTCAGCTTAGCTGCTTCAAGCAAGCACCTCTAATGAATTCAGACAGACTACTATTTTGCATGAAATTAACCTTGGGCCAAAAGCCTACAATCTAAACAAAATTGTGAAGGTAACACCAAAACTGACACCTTATTTTACCCTCAACTAGCTGTCACACATAAAAAAGGCTCAATATTTTTCCAAAAAGACAATGCATCAGGAATTATTCAACTGAAGAAAGTAGGTGCACCTATATTCCTACAATGAGATACAATACCATAGCTTTTCTCGGAACCAAAGACACGGACAAGTTTTGCCTATTTTAGTTTTCATTAATTTTGTTTTGAAAGATACGTATCTGCCTCATTTGTATAGAAATTCACAGAGCACCAGAGGAAGATTTGAGAAAAACTTCTGAAGAAGAGACTAAGAAAAGGACAGTTTGTTCCTTCTCAAAATGGAGTATGAGCTAAAATAGCTTTGTAACCTGAAAGACCCCCACAACTGAGACACACCAAGGCTCAATTTTCATTTTTTTCAACCTGTGAATGGATTATGTGAGTGCATGGAAGGAGAAGTCCCTTCTGATACACAAGACATTTCTGGGGTGGCAAGAAGCTCTCTCAGAAGAGTCTCAAAAATCTGCTGCATTTTGCAGCAGAGCAGCAGTAATTCTTTAGGATCCATACAAATAAATGCAACAAACAACAGGGTCTCTTGATGTCCCTGCTGCCCAATTTATCCTCCAATCTCAGAACAACCACATAGAAAACTAAAAGGACAGAAGCAAGATATCTGCTGTTTAAGCTTCCTCTGAGTACATGGTTTAGAGGTAGGTAAATATTTAATGCCACATTTTCCAGGCTGAAATGACACATGAAATAAGACATATACACAGCTACCTACACACACATGAACGCCTCCACATTCACAGAGGGAAATATATCAACTCCTCAAGAGCTCAGACACAAAAGGCCTGCAGACATTTGTATCAGCAGCTGCAGTTCACTGGTTACAATTTGCACATGTATGTGTGCCATGTATAAGGCACTTGCCCAGGTTAGTGCAAGCATAACCTACAGCTATCTCATCTGTAAATTAATATGCCTAACTCCTATACAGTCACTCCCGATACCATGGCTAAAACTTCTAGATGGCTACAACAGTAGGTACATTTATGCTACTGAAAGAAATAGTAAATTACTGGCTCATATTCTTCAGCATTTTTTTCCAGCTGGCTGAGTAATGAATCCATTCCTCCCAGGTGCGGAGTCAGCTCAGAAGCAGAAGTAGCATAACAGTCATTTATTAAAACGGATGTGGTAACATCAGGAACAGTTCTACAGGCTGGGATCAATGGCAAATCCAAAGGCAGATCACTACGGATAAGCAAGCAAAAAACAAGGATCAGCTTGTACAATGTGGCTGTCACCCATAAATGACTATATGGGCCAATACTGACTTTATGCAAACCTACAAAGCAAAACAAAGAAGTATTTCTATGAATAGGTACAATAAACTATTTTTGTAAAAACCTTTGGCAGTTTTATGAGGATCATTATAAACAACATACCTGTCCTCAAGCTCTAACTTTGTAGGAGTCTCTTGATCAGAGTTTAAGATGGTGCGAACAGCCTCCTCCTGACCACTGTGCGCCTCATACTGACTGTATGCCTGTGTCATAGCTTCATCTGAGGTTTGGTATAGCGCAGAACTCCATCCAAGGCCCACCTGTGCTGGTGAGTTTATCACCTCCTCATCACCGCTCCTGCTGCTCTCACTGTAACTGTCTCTTCTAGAGGGAGATTTTAGCCTCTTCTTGCTCAGATCAGTAGTTTCATTTTCATCTGAACTGTCACCTTGTTCTCCGTTTGGCGGACCAGAAACTTCTCTGCTGACATCTGGAAACACTTGTTGGGGTGAATGGATGGGAGTCTACAGAGAGCAAGGACATTTAATTCATCAAACTCCAGTTTTGATGACAAAAGAAAGTTGCTAAGACTGCATAAAATTACCAAGAGCAATTAGTCAGTAGCAACATTTAGACGTTGCCTCAATTGTGTAAACGTATCATAGAAATAATGGTGAAATAGAAAACAATTTCACCAAATTCAATGCAACTTGGCCAATACAAAGTGTGCAAAACTTTGAAACATATACTTCTAAAGTAGAACTCCAAATTCATCTAAGGAAAACAAATCTTCTCTTGGCTTTAGCCTTGGAGAACCTACAGACAGATGGCTTTAAGCTATGCCCAGAAGTCATCCAGGCAATTACCACAGAATCCCTTCCAATCAGAACACAGTGCAACTGAAGTCAAACTAATCTCACACAGGAGGAAAAAAGGGAAGCTTTCAAACAAAAAGCTACAGAACAGATTACAAACTATGACAATTTATGCCAAACTGAAACTGTTCAGCCAAGTTCTTAACTCCCGTCAGAATGAAGACCAGTTTTGCCAATAATCACATATTCCCAAGAATTATGTCAGCTAACAGACACACTAAGTTTAAAAGCTTCATTTATGCTTTTATGGCCAAATTCTTGTGCTCATGAACACACCAATCTGTGATAATGTTATAAACAAAAATTGTTCATATTTTATTGGTTTTTCCCTTCTTTTAATATATGCACTTTTATTAAAGTTATTCCATATTACATACAGGTTAATTACAGAACTAGTTACTTGTATTATTAGTTTTTTCAGGTGCTTATCTAATTTAACCTAACCTAAATTTGTATTTGTACATTTAAGTTTCTATCATCAAACTTGAAAGCTTTTTTCTTGTTTGAAAATTATATTAAAATAACTTCAAAACTTGTCTCCATTAGGTTTACACTTTTCTGTCTTATGGAAAGCTTACTTTTCAGGCAAATTCCCTCCCTTTTGCTGAAACACATTTAATTTCCACTTCTTCCAAGTATCCTAAAATGGCCTTCTATTATTTTGATTTACTTATTGAAGCGTTTTGAAAATATTCTTTGGGACACCTCTAACTTCCAGTAAATATGGCAATCTTTTCCCTGGTTTTACATGCACCAAACTAGGCAAATTGGTGTTTCACAGAATATTCTTCATATACATTACAGAAATACCTGATTTCTATTTGAGATCAGCTTCAAACCATTGGGCTGCAAAGAAACCTGCACCACAGAAACAGCGTATTAAGCCAATTTCCAATGTCTTAAGACACAGAATGGAGGGAAAAAAAAAATAACTAAAGCCCTGCATTCTTTTCACATTTTCACAAAATGCTTAGTACGCTCCTGAGGGATTTACCGTAAGAACCACGTTTCTGTGACCACCCTCCCCACCTTTTCATCTGCATCTTGCATGTAACTAACACACCCACCAGATCAAATAAATGAACCTTCAAATCACAGTTTTAAAAAAAATAATACCATATGCCATACACCTTACCAACAAAGAAGGATCGATGTCTGGTAGTATACCAGATGGTGGCCGACAAAGGAGAAGAGAGACTTCTGGAGATGTTCCCCTCAGAGCAGAGATGACTTCCTGTGGCCACAGTGGGATTCATTATTAGATGCAGACCCCCAAGACTTGCAGGACTACCACAGCATGAGTTTCACTACTAAAATACAAACCTGCTGGGATAAACCCTTTAGTGATGCCCCATTCACTTTCAGAATTACGTCCCCAATTTCTATCTGCCCACATTCTGCGGCAGGCTGCCCAGGGAAGAGCTTTTTCACCCTCACAATAGTTGAGCCCAGCTGCTCCGGGGTAAGGTTGTCTTCACGGCAGAAACTGAACCCAAGGCCTGAGCTGTTCTTCAACAGCTTTACCTCAAATGTGTTCTCTGCAAAAGAAACATTAATTTATTATTTCCCTACAGCACACTGGCTATGAAAAGAAGTTGCTGATGCTCTTACTCCAGACATGAGAACACGCACTCTCGCCTTCACAGGGTTCTTCTACTTCACTGAGCACAAGCATTATATAAAAGATCCCTCCAAGTTAAAGAGGACAAAAAGCTGTCTGCTGACTTCCCCTGACAACATCCACACTACACAGAAAGCCAACGTATTTCCAAAACACTGTTCCCCAGGAAGTCCGTTAAGAAGCCTGTTAAAGCAGAGTGACACCACCTTTCTGGCCACCAATTAGGCATTAGTAAGAGCAGCAACTGGAATGCCTGGCAGACAGGATAAGTCCCATGCAGGAAGACCAAAAAGTATCTGCTGTGCTTTCCCCATCTGGATAGGTTTCCCTCCACTTTCACAGGTCTGCAGCAAGAGAAGCTGAAATATGCCAGCCTCTAGTCAGCTACATAAATCCCTCTTCATCCAGCTGTTGATGTCCTCTCTCACCTAGACAGGAACAGGAGGCCCTACAGAAGCTCTCATTCATATATGAGTATCGTAACCTCCCCTTGACAGACCCTAGCAACACCGGAGATAGCAACATCCCTTTTACTTCAACATTGCTACAGCCCTGGCCTGCAAGGCTGGTGAAACTGGGAAACAAGTAACAGTGAGAGAGAAAACAGTTAACAGTAACTAAACAATTATTACCAAGATGTGAATGGAAATCTTAAAAAAAAAGAAAAAAAAGCAACAGCACAAAAAGGAAGAGACTGCATTACATGCAGAGGCTCAGTATAGAATCATACCTGCTCTTTCTCCTGTCTTTCTACTCTACAGTAGATTTGAAGAAAAATATTATAAAAACTAAAGGATGCTTTGAAAGTTCAGAAAATTGTTCTGTGTGAGCTGACCTGCAGTGACAAAGCTGTAATCTTTGGCATTTGTAGATTTTGTTGCTGGTATTTCCTGCGGCTCACACTGCACCACCTGATTTGGAGGCGTGCATTGTGGTGTTACTGGAGCATGAACCTTGGCCACTGAAAGCTGACCTTTTTCCAACAGCAGATGCACCACCTAAGGAGAAGAAACATTCTCCAGTTAATTGGCAGTGGTCACGGAGATGGCACAGCCTAGACTACATTTCCTTCTAACTTGTCAGGATCCTAAGTTTTACAGCAGCAAACTTTATAGACATCTCCCTCCCCATATGTCCTCCATCTGTACCTTATTTTAAGGGCTCTAAGTGACAACCTACAAAGTACACTAATGGACTTGCAAGATACTTGCCAACACAAAAGTAAGAAAGTGTCTTGTTCCGGTAAGGCTGTGAGGGGGTTAAGAAGTGTCAGTGTCATCTTCATATCCGTACAAGGAATAGAGTTAAAAGCACTTCATAAAGTGAGCACAAATAGTAGTCCTTAGCAGCTCTCAACGTGTACATTCACTGGCTATTTTCAAGTGTGCATGTACTTCCACATATGAAGGGGCCACCATAAACAGCACTATTAAACGAGGAGACACCATTGACAGAATCAAGCGCTACCCAAAAAGGCCAAGACTCAAGCTACTGATACAGCATGCAAATGCAGCTGCACGTACAGAGGCCCTTTGTGTCCTCAGTGGTTCAAATCTGGCACCCATCTGTAGCATGCTGCTACAGCTGGTTTCCAACCTGTACACCTGGGCTTCCTTCCTACGAAGCCCAAGGACAAGGAGAAACCAGTTCCATGTAGATCTCTCACCTGCACAGAGAGCCAGAATTTCACTAGGGTGGGCAGTGAGACTCAAGGCCCAGGAAGCCAAGGAGTCTGAGAAAGCACATCTAAAGCAACCAAGACACTGGGAAGAACTCCAGCCTTCAGGTTCGTTTACCTCTTTTCACTCATCACAATTTGGTTTACTACAGATGGGAGGAGATCTAGCAGCTGCTTACCTGCCCAGTGTTTCTCAGTGTTTCAACAGCTTGCTTATGGGTAGCACCTTCCAAACTAATCCCGTTGACTGAAAGCACACGATCACCTACAAATGATTAATAATTTAAGAAAAAGTAGGCAGAACTTCATTTATAAAATGCATATGATGCATATAAACCTTCAAGTGTCAGCTAACAAGAACAGTTATTGTAGTAAATTTTCCCTTCCCTCCACACTCTTGAGTCAAGAACAGAACTCTGCAACTAAACTATATGGTTGGACTCAATGATCTTAATTAAAGGTCCTTTCCAACCTAAATGATTCTACAATTCTAGGGGTTAACGCCATGTCAAAGCTAGTGTTAACCACCAGAATGATAGCCTGCCACAAAGCTCAGACTCTTTATTATCTTAGTCTACAGTGGAAATTCTTGCTTCAATAAAGAATGTGGCCTGGCTTACAAACAAGAAAAGCCATAACAATTACAGTGATTTTCTGTATTGAGTTGCCCAGCATGATAAGCAAGAAGGCCACAAATAATACAAAGCCCTCTCTCTCCATGACTGGAACAGAGAAGTGTTCTCCATTAACACAGGCTGCACTAGGCTAAAACCAAATACTGCTACAGTCTATCTTCTGGTTTTCCCCTCAACAGTCTCTGCAGTTTTCTGTTGGTTCTGCAGTTGTTCTACATGTTTTTTAGATCTCCATCTGCAGAATTAGGTATCAAGGCAATATTTAAAATGACAACTGCAAATGCAGTAGAGCTTGGAAAACCCAGCCCTTCTTGCCAGTGAAAAAGGTACAATGAAAGGAGGCAGAGTTCCTAGCTGTTTAGCCACATCAGTCCACCACAGACAGTTATCTACCCTTTTTTCACTTTAAGAGTCCCAACTGAAAGAACTGAAGTACTACCTTTTTCTATTCTGCCATCTGCTTCAGCGGCTCCCTTAGGAATAATTGCTTTCACATAAATACCACCATGCCTTATGCTAGTATTTACACCACCCTAAATGGAAAGCAAAAACAGGGTTTATTAGTCTTGTTGCACTTAGAATACTTAGTAATTAAATAGTCACACGAGGAAAACTGTACTCAGGAAGCATTTGGGCTACTGGCATGTAAAAAGAACAGCCAAACTATCAAAACCAAAATGTTACACAATGCATGTTTTTGCAGTCATGCAATTTATTACAAATGAAATTGGGGTGGGAAGATTGTAAAAACATGATGCATCACAATGCAAATGCACCCAAAACAAATAAATGTCCTTCAGCAGGCATATGTCTGCATTGTGCTGGACTTTACATGCTTGCATGCATACCAAAGCTCAGAGATGTGCAAGAGCACAGCATGCCAAAGCTGAAGATGCATACCCATGCAGTGTCCTACTTCAACACACCTTCTCTGATGTAGCAGGAAACTAAGGCATGGTACTTTCTCTCAGCTCATACAAGTTTGAAGGTCTAAGCTGAAAATCTGCTCAAGCTCAATTATTTTTGGAGGGCCTTAGTCTTTTTGTTCCATTACGGGGGAGCGGGGGGGGGGGGGGGGGGGGGGGGGGGAGGAGTTGGACTAGATGATCTTTAAAGGTCCTTTCCAGCCCAAAAGACTGTATGATTCTGGCTCACTGCTGCACTATCCGTGCTTCTCCCGAAACTTGGGAGGGAAGAGGGAGAGCAACAGTGTATTAATATTCACTCCCAAAACACACAGAACTACACGTGAAAATTAAGAACACAGAGCTAACTGTACACCTCTTGTCACACCACTGTAGAGGACAGCAATGCAGGGGAAGAATGAAGGTTAAAAAAGGAAAGGTCAACGGTCACCCTTCCCTTGGACATCCTTTAAGGGACATCTCTGCATCACTTGGCATCTTCTGACGTTTTCTTCAAAGCCAATGCATGCATACAGCAGGCTTGATGCTATTTAATAACCAGCTCCTGCTGAACCTTTGTTCCCCCAGCTCTGTCAAGTTACAAGCTTGATAAAGCAGTATGACTTTGAACAGACTGGGACGGGGATGACAAAATAACAGAATTTCATTCGGCTCCTCTTAAAATTTAGCCATACATATGAAAACAGGGCTAAGCTTGCGAATTGGCACTCTACCTACACGCCTATCTGTATGGCCACATCTGGGAAAAAGCCAACTTAGTTTTAGGTATAAACAGCCAGTAAAAGCCACCAGTTTTGAACGGCAGCTAATGACTTCTGTTGTTGTAATTCAAGCAACTTTTCCTTTTTCAAATTACTGTGTAGTCTGGTGATCAATGAAGCAGAGGTAATATTTGTATATTAAAATACCAAGATGTATTTCTGAACACAATACAAAAAAAGGAGCAGTGAAAAATGCATGCATTTCAGTTATAAATCATTCTCTTCTTCTCTGAAGTGCCACTCTGCAGTATGGCAGGCCCTATACGTAAACTACCTTAAAAATTTTATATTCTGAAGATAAATTGGTCCATTAAAACCACAATTTTGTCTTGTATTGCAAGAAAGCAGTGTCAGCCAGGTCTTATTTGGATTAAAGTAGTTTTTTACTTTCTGCCTTTTATCCAGCAGGGGGAGAACACTGAACATGGTATACGAGTGTGGATGCGCACAGATACTCATCATTAACACTACTGCTTCCGCTGCCTGTGATGCCTGTCAAGGAAGTTCTTAATTCTCTCCCTTGTAAATCTGCCACATTATTAGGCAGCAAGAGACTAAGACCATCTTGCTTTTTTTGCTCATAAAGCAGTGTCTGCTATTAGATGTTTTGCTTCCTTGTAAATTAGCAATTTAATGGGTTGCTGGGAGTAGAGAAAAAGAGAAAACATCTAAAAACCTTGTCAAACAGTACCGTGACACTTATTCCCAAGCCGTTATCTTTTTTGGCTAGTTCAACCTCAAAGATATCTCCAGGTTTAAGAAGTGTTGCAGTAACCTTTTTACAATTCATTTTGTTTGCAGTATTTGCTGAAGAAGATTCCTTTATTCAAAAAAAAAAAAAAAAAAAAAGGAAGAAAAAGAAACAAACAAAACAGAGAGAATGATTTGCCATTAGAACGTAAGTTTACAGTTAAGACCCTAAAGAGTGTGTTTGAGTCAGATACAGCTAAAAGGAGTCCACCTCCACTGGCAAAGTACCAATTAGTAAGATTCGTAAGGCTCATTGCTTTAATTCTTCCATTGCTGCTATTGAACAGGTTTAGCATAGAAATATGCTTGGCCTTCAGCAGTGAGTCTTGATTGTCAAAATGAGTTGGTCACAGAACACAGAAACTGTAATACTTCAGTATTACAGCAGCCTAGGGTCTGTTGGATTAATTTGCAGAGGCTGTCACAACATGCTTGAATAACCTCCATCAGCTGAAAAGTGGAATCACTACAAATTAGGAATCTGTAGTACTTGCCATTGTGTACTTTCAGAAAGAAGAAGCAGCAAGCTGTGTCTGAACAGAGCACAGCTCACTGCTGAACTTCACTACAAAGAGTTTTCCATGGATTAGATAAATCCCCAAAATACAAGTTCTGCTGCTACCCACTTCAGATGCATCGCTACTGCTCTTATCTAGGAAAAACTCAATTCATCTGCCAGCTGAATAAACTTACCTCTAGGGGTGGTCACTAGACTATAATCATATTGGACAATTGAATTAAAAAGAGGTTTTCTACAGGATCAACAAATGTACTATATGTTCACCTCAAAGCACAACCTGCCTCTAGTAAGAAATGGCCGCCTCTTCACATTGCCAAGCTGGGAAGTTGTTTCAAGTCATTGGAGTGATTTTCTCCATTTATTTTGAACAGAATCACCAAACTTAGAAATTAGCTATGAGCATTTGCCATTAGAAGGATAAGCTGCAGGCTAGGCTGTCCTTCACCCACATCCTTTCACCTTATTCACACTCGCAGTCAGTTGTTTCATTACTACTATTATACTGATGGGAAATATATGAAATACACTATGCCTTTTTAGCTGGCTGTTGCTCCTGACTGCTGGAATAAGTTGCTTCATCCATGTCAGAATCTCCTCGGTCAGAATAGTCCACAGACTCCACTGCCCCAGGCCTTTTATTTTTTGCTCGAGTACTGTCAGATGAGGATCTTCTCTTCTCACTCATTTTAGAAAGCCCAGACTGGGAATCACTGTAATGCTGAGGATCCTGCTGCATTCTACCACTTGCACGTTTGCCAAAGAAGCTGGCTGGCTGGCTCTGAGACAGGCTGGCGCTTTCCGTTCTTGAATCCTGGGAGCTCACACTTCCATCCCGCTTGCCTCCCGACAAACCAGACAAGCTTCCTGAAACAGGCCTCTGGTGACCTCGGGACCAGTTGTGTTCCTCTGAAGAGGACTCTGCCTCATCGTCCTGCACTGATGATGGCCTCTTTAAATAACCCCTGGTTCCATTACTGATGTGTGCAGCGTTAGATGATGCTGAAAACCAGGAGACAAGACAGTCGTCAGTAGCTGGGTAACATCTTATCTGCAGTATGACAAAAATTTCTCAGCTTACACCATGTAAGGTCTTACCTGTTCATATTATGCAGAACACTTTCCATTTACAATGCAACAGGTGTGTTACTGTAACATTACCAAAGGTTACCACAACACTTCTTCATTCAGTCTCAGAAAACAATTTCAAGCATACACTAGCTAGGGTTGCTTACAAGAAGTGTTTGGGATGATGTTTTCCAGCTATCTCAGTTGATTACATTAGTAATTTTAAAGACAAATGGAAAGTACTTCACAAAAGGTGTCAGAGAAGGCAGTGTGCTCAAACTCAAAGAACAGCTCTTTAATAATAAGGAGTATTTCCCTCCGTACCTTTGGATAGCTTGTCCTTGGGCTGAGAGATAACAAGTGTCACATCTTCAGGTGCATTCTCCAGAATTTCTAATGCTGCATGGTGGCTGACGCCTTCTAAACTTGTACTGTTTATGGATATTAGTCGGTGTCCTGCACAAAAGGATTTGTTCAGATACAATCTAACATCTACATTTTTATCCATCAGTGAGAACGTGGAGTACAGGTCTGAAAATCTCTACACAATGCATTGATTAAAAATTACTAAAAATTCCAGTGATGCTGGAATAGAGAACCCTAATCTAAAAAAAAAAACCAAAAAAAAAAATCCACCCAAAACAGATCACAAGAATTGGTTATGAATATTTCCTCTTTTTAAACCTGCCAAACCTTTCTATATTATGGTTTCTACCTCCTCCTTTGCTGTAAGAACGGATGCAAAAGCAAAAAACAAGTAGTGAAATAAGCAACATGCAGGTCAGTTCAAGACACAGACTAAAATGAAGGGGATAAAGAGCAGACAGTAAATAAAGTTTTCTTCCCACAGCCATATGGTTACATTCACTTCTTCCAATATCAAAGTATGGATCTGGATTTTTAAAATATTGAAATTACAAAGCATCTGTAGAGAGACAATAGTAAGTAAAGCCCTTACTTATATATATAACTTCAACTTTCTGCTACTTCAAGCTTTATAATTTTTATTTTAATTCAAATTACTTTTGTTTTCATATAGTTTAACAAAGAAGCATCACCAGTTTTCAGAAATTATCCAGAAGGTAACTGAAGGTCAGCATTGTTTGGGACTGACGCCCACAGCCATAGATGGAAACAATACTACATGTTTGGGCTTTCCTTTCATGTATACACCTCTTGTTATTGACACTATTCACCTGGTCTTAGAGATCCTTCCAAATCAGCTGGCCCTCCAGGAATAACTGAATGAATAAAAATTCCCAGATCAAGTTTCCCTGTCTTCTCTCCGCCAACTATTTGAAAGCCTATTAAAAAAAGCCCAAAGAAGGCAAAAAATGTCAGTGATCATGGCATAACTTAATACAATTCACGTCCATACGACACGAACTTAGTCATTCCAACAAATGTAAAGTAAAAGAAAACTACACATCTCAAAGACGACTACACAGTAAAGCTTTTTTGATTAGGCTTTATTGCATTCTCTGCTTTTGAGCAAGCAATTCAGACTGTCTAACTGGCTTCCCAGAAAACTTCCCTCCAGCAAAGACTACAGAAGACAACTGTAGCATGAGAAACACACACACAGATGACATAAAACAAACATTCACTGATTAAATGAAATTTATTTTCTCTTACTTAAAATATTCTGGTTTTCTCCACCGTTAGATGCTTCACCTAGATGTTTGACCCTGGTCTTAAGAACTGAGTTTTTCAACTCCCTGATTTCTTGTAAGGCTTCTAATCTATTTCTGCTAATTCTACCAGGTCAATCTGGAAACGATGTTCAAGATGAAAAAAAATGAAAACAGAACATATTAGCTCTTCTCTATTCTAGCTAAACCAGCAAAGTACCACAGACTGCATGAGGAAGAAAAAGAATAAATGGTGGACTTCATACGAATTTCTTTCCTTTTTGGTCAACTCTTAAGTTACTGTGCAGGGTAAACAACTAAGTATTATTTCTTGTAGGCTTTTCTCCCTCTTCAAATTTATACAACAGTCCTATTTTGAATGATAGAACAATGTCCTTAAGGACACTTTAGAGAACCTCTCTAAAGCACAATACTGACACCAAATTATTCATTACTCATACAGGGAAAAATTATGTGGGTTTATGAAAAAACTCAGTGATAGAAGGAGGAATGGAATGCAAATATCTTGTCTTCCAGATGCCTTAAACCTCAAATTAGTATTCCATCTGAAGATACAGGAGTAAGAAAAGCCCATAATGGCTTTATAATGTCCTTTTTTTGTTTGTTTAAAGCCTTCAAGCTGGCACAGCTGTGATGTGTCCACATAGACAAAAATCCTGTACCTGAACACAGAGATAAACCAACTTTTGGGATGACTAGTTCACAATATAAATATTATCCTACGCTTGTAATACGGAAAAACTGAGAAAAAGACTTGCTTAACATCACTCAACAAATCAGCAGCAGGTGATACCAAGTAAGTCCAGGCTTCAGCATTGTAAAAGTCTTCGAAATCCAGCCCTGCTTTCCTCAGTCCTACAATAAATACTTAAATACAGACCAGAAAACTTTTGGTTTTAGCTTCTAGGAACACACAAGACAACAACAATTTTAAAGCCACTCACCTAAGCCCAATTTTTCATCCTTTTTCAAGTTCACCAAAGTGATCTCTCTTTCTGGTGAGGCAACTCTGTTCTGTGTTGTTTGCGGAGAGTCAGCTGAAAAGCCAACATTTCATGATAAGACACTACCCCCAAATGCTTCTGTTCAGGTTTGTCTTGAAATTCTACTTGAAAGATTACTTCTCTGATAACCTGAAAAGCTGTTCTGAACTAGTGGGTCCAACTTTCATCTTCCGGGCCGTGCCCAAATAAAAAAAAAAACCAAAATACCACTATTACAATTCACTCCCTTCTTCAGCAGTTAAAATCTTTTATTCCTCCGAAGAAAAGCACCTAGCATAGTCTGTTGCAATCACAACACAACTGAGCCCTAGAATCTTCAAATTCATTAGTCTCAGTTCAGCAAAGTATTTAGATCTGTGTTTACATGCCCTGCTCAGGTAGGCATGACATAAGTATGTTGGTAAAAGGGAAACTGAGGCTTATTATATGAAGTTACTAAAAGGTTACTCATTAAGTTCTCTTAATGGTGGTCCTTCATTAAAAAACAGCCAACATTAGAAACATCTACTAAAACCTATCTTGTTTAAATTTATTTCCCTATTTGCAACTCCACAGGCTGCTGATTCTGCCTCTTCCAAAATTTGAACACCTTCACAATAAATTTATGTGACTCCTGAGGGTTCCTAACAGGCTGAAGCAGACCCAGGCACTTGAGACAGAGGGAGCATGAGTTCAAAAAAACCCAATCTCCTGAAACTGCGAGAAATGGCATCATATTGGAAGTCTGAAATCATGAATTTGCTACCTAGAGAAGATACAACTCATTTGGTCTGGAGTGCCTGAGGTACTATTGCTTTCAGTGGAACATGCAATTCCACAGCAGTAGAAACCTAGTGAGCTCTACACACTGGTACAAGCAGAAAACTGTGCAAGTGAGTATGACAGACTGCACCACCTGAAGAAGGAACTTCCCACAATGTGGATAACTAGCTAGCTGAAAAAGGTCACATAGACATAGTCCAGCTGGCTGGACAAAAATGCACATGCTTTCAGCTTATCTGAAGTAAAGCAAAAATATACTATCCTTGGCTGTTCTTGTTACACAGTAACAGGAAGATCGCGGTGGGAAAAGAATGTTGCAGGTGGGAACAGATAACTCCAGAAGAGAAACTAGGGGCGGGCTTGGTATTTAGGCAACTAACCAATAATGAGCTTAACTTTTGTAATATGTATGAGCTAATTATAACATGGTATAAAAGATGACCATAAGAGACAATAAACGAAGTCTGCTGATCACTCATATTGAGTGACTGTGTCTTCCCTCCGTCGCGACCCCACAAAATGAAGTCAAACCTAAAGAGTAAAAGAACTAAATAGAAAACACAGTCTTCTCAGGTTCTACAGAACTGGTAACCTCACAGGTAAGGGAAATTAGCTTCAAAGAGCATGGTATGTTAGGTACTAGCACCCTTCAAGTCTCAAACTGAACAGATACTATTAATATTTGAAAATATTACTCACAGATGTCAAAACCTCTCCCAGCAAGCAATCCAAAGGAAGAATTAGGAGTTGTATTTAGAAAAAGGTCCTATCCAACTGGTAGAGGTATTAAGAACAGCAAATAAACAGGACAGGTGTAACAGTGAAGCACTTGTCAAGTACTTCACAAAGTGACTGAATTAATTCTATGGGCATATTATTTATCAGCTTACCACTCTCTTTCAACAGTGTTGATGACAGAAGATTTCCTGAAGTATTCATAGTAACACCTGCAACATGAATGGAAATATAAGACATTGCTATCAATATTTTTTTAATATGAAAGCTACCAATAAGTATTTCAGACTTTACACAGTACACATGAGCTCATTCATAATATCAGTTATTTACTTAATTTAAAAATTAATGAACATGAAAGGAGGTTTGGATTAGCAAATCCAAATTACTCATGTACTTCGGCAGTAGTTCAAGGTTTAGATAGATGGCAGCTCATGCAAAGGCAAAGAATTACAGAAAGGACAGAGGTTTGGCCTTTACAACCACTGTTAATAACTTCAAATAAAATGAAGAGATATTTAAGAAAGTAAGTAAAAGACTGTATTTTCTAGTAAGATTGGATGAATATGCCCAACCTAATAAACACAAGAGGAGTCTTGTAGGATTTTGTATAATAGTAAAGTTGTTGATGCAGTAATAAGCAATTTGAACCAAGTAGTTCTATTTAAATTGGTTTGCATATAGAATCGTATTTTATTTGGAATGATAAATGCCAAGCAAATATGGCCATACTTTAAAGGGGATAAAATAATAAGTTAAGAAAGTAAATGAGGTAAGATAATTCAAGCTTCTTAGGAAAGCAGTCCTGGCCTTTTCCAAACCTCCGAAACCTATTTCAGCTGATGAGTTTCACCATGCAAAGAATGCATGTCCCCCAGCAGAGGCAATGTGATTCAGCAGAACTTTCTGACACGTAGCTAAGATCCTTATCAAAATCACTGTCCAGAAGATTATGGATAAGCACGTGATAACAGTAATTGTAAAGCTAAAAGCATAGGATAAATACTTGGCTGTAACCAGTCACTACAGAAACTGCATGCTTCATCTCAATGTTCAGTAGCTTATGCTCTTGGTACTGAAAAAGCACAGCTCCCAAGTCAGTCTCTGTTTCAAGTGCAGCAGGGGCAGACGTGGTAAAAGTTTGTATGTCGCACTCTGTTTTGGTGACTTTTTTGGTTCAGTTTTTTTGTGACTTTGTTTATACCAACCCCCATAAACTTAACCATTTTCCACTTTCTCTGACGTTCTGTAAGTAACCAGTATTTTAATATTAAGCAAAAGCAAAGCAACAACAGCAAGCCAAGACTGCAAATGTTTCATTCATTGTAGTTTCTATTATTATAACAGGGAACCTGCTATAACCAGAAACTGATGTCACACCGATATTAAAAATTACCTTCTGAATGTTTTTGGGTGGTTTTTTTTAGTGCAAACTCTGTGTTTTGACTGCCTAGTAAGACTATTTGTGTGCAATCCAATCCTTGCCAAGTAAAGGGAGCAAGCACGTCTGGCTTAGCTCATTACAAGAGTGTTATTGTGAAATGCTCAATGCACTGCAAAAAAAATGGTACCAACATATTATAACCAAATGAGACCAAACAACAAAGAATTGTGCAGTTACTGCTCAGAGGTACTAGCCAATAGCCAGCTTATGTCAAACAGAGTCCACTTCAAAAATTACTCCCTGCACCCTTTACAGAGAAAACACTAAAAAAAGTACAAGCAAATTATTAGAAGATCCACTTGATAAAATGGCACTCAGAAGTGATAAAATGGAAGAAGTTTTCTAGAACAGCTTTTACTGTCAGGTACTAATACTCTGCATACGTGTGTACAGACTGGTGTTGTCCAAAGGAGGATTTTTTTGATTCACTCGAACAACTATTCAGGAACAAAAGGCAATTGGCCTGGATTACTTTAACATATGATACTCTGCTCCCTTTTTCAAACTGAAATACTACCATCAGTTAATCAATGTATCAAAGCATTACACCCAAAGCAGCTTTAGAGGTTAGTTAGTAAATAAAGTAATATTATTTTTTGCATGCTGACCTACAACATAGGCTTGACCGGTATCTTCAATGGATGATGAGTCTGATTCGTTTTTCTTTCTTTCAGGGCTTCTACTTAAACCTGCATGAGATTTTGAACTTAAAGGGGAGAAGGAGAGAAGGGGAACCAGACAAGAGGGAAAAGGAAGTTGGGAGAGGGAAGGATCAATGTAATAAAATAATAGTATGAATAATAAATCAAAACTGATGCAAAATGTACATTGACTGTACACAAAGATATTGCAGGGTGGTCATAGAGACTCTTACTTGCTCAGTTTTAATGCTCCTGTTGCTGATCCAGTATCAAATTTTGGCATTTGCTGAAAGACTCTTCCCATTATGTCTTCTATTTTTTGGGGGGAAGAGTCCAAAGCAGTAATAATATTTTTCCTTGGGGGGTAAACTGAGATGTGGCTCTGACTCAGATCGTGAAATGACTTGCTCATAACCCTGGGTCTTTCCTCCCACGGAGTCTTCTCGTTCTTGTCCTTTGAAGAGCCAGGAAGTGGCTGGAAGAGTGAGAGCTCAGAGCAGGACAGCCTCTTCAGAATCTCTGCTTGAACAGACAGAGGTCGAACGGCAAGTCGGTTCAAAGTGCTGCTGGCCAGGCTACCGGTACTGATTGCTCGTCCCATGTTGAAACCTTTGACAGAGTCTGCGTGGAGGTTTAGGCTCCTAAATGAAGCCCTTTCTGTGGATATTTTTTAAAAAAACAAAACAAAAACCAAAGTTAAGTTACACAAGGTCATACTAGCTCCGCTGTATAAACTATGTATTTTTAAACAACCAGCTCACACAAACCCTATTTTCTCTAGACACTGAGACATATGTACCATTATCAGGTACATATAAACAACCATCATGTAGTCTACTCAAGGAGCAAAGACTGGAGTTCATGACATTACACTTACCTGACCATCTACTAAGCTGAAGTTCAAAACCATTTAATAGCAGAATATTTATCCTCTTGTGAGTATGAAGACTCAGATTCCCTGTTAAACTGCTGCGCCTTATATACAGGCACATCTCTGCAAAGCAAGCAATATCCTCAAGCCAAGTGACCTGGAAGACTACACTTCCTTTAACCTGCTCATACAAGTCTTCTTCAGAATTTGAACAAATAGGGCTCCCCCACCTCTACACTACCAGATTCCTACCAACTTCCATCCACCCATTGCTTGGGTTTTTTTCTCATGAGTCCCTTACGATCCAGCTGCAGTGTCACAGGGGTTTGGCAGCATCTCTACCCAGTTAAAGAGCACCAGTTCACTCAGGCACACTTGAGGACTTCCCCTGCCAGAAACATCCTAAATGTTTTAGCACAGAATGAAGCGTTGACTGGGGTTTGTCAGCCTTTTTGACTCATGAACTAGGATTCCCTTAAGCAGCAGAGAGAAACAGGTTTTGGATTGTAACTAAATCACTGTCAGCTGAAGTCGTGGGAACTGTCTGGGTGGATGTTCTTAGCTGAAAACAAATGCAAAATAACACAACTTAGCCTAACCCACTCTTAAATTCAAAGCAAAGCTGAGCAGGGCTCATTTCTATTAGCCTAACTGTCTCCTAAGGCTAGCAGTTAAGTTCCTGTGGCTTGGCTCTCACACAGAAACTTGGTAAGTTGTGGCAACATGTTTGCTGGTTAGAGCCTTTAAAGGAAGTCAGGCCATCTGAACCCTTCATAAACTTCACTGATGTCTTAAAGTCAGTTCACAGGGAAGTCTGAGAAAAGCAATCCTCAACTGCGTATGTATCTCTGACTTAGGGTTAACTAGTGTTTTTTTTTTTTTTTAAGCTAGGAAAGAAGCTGCTCTAGGAAGCTGCACCATAATTCAAAAGAGGAATGCTACTTTTTGGTACACATCATTCATATTCACCATTGAAGAGTGTATTTGGCAAATGCAACTCAGCACTGCCGTTCTAATAAGACATTCCTTACACCAATACCTAGGGTAGGAATTAATTGCCACAGTAACTCATGCTTCCTCTATAACAGGCTTACAGATTGAGAAGATTTAGTTGTGGAAGGTATTTTTTTTGGTCCTTTTTAAAGGTGAACTAGTATATGACTACCACTTCCTTACTTAGACCAAATACCTCCCCTAGCCATAGCCACCAGACAGACTAGATGAGCCACATAAGAATGGTTTTGCTCAGCCAAGACCAAAGATCCACAAATCACAAGTTTCCTGACACTGACAAAAGCTATCAAGGACACTTGCTCTTGTCGTGTTCCCATCCTGGGGAAGAGTACCTTAGTAAAATATTCTAATATTTCTTCTCTTGATGTACTTGCCCTCTGCAAACACCAAACAAGATTTCCCTATGGATTTCAGGAGAATACTTTCACATCATTACCTACCTAGACATTAGACCTTTCTCACCTTCTACGAACCCCTTCACTGAAAATTCTCAGGTGCTCATAACTCATCTTTTTTAAGGCTGACTTAACCCTCACTTCGTCTTTGTGGTTTTCCATATGCTTTTTCAAGAATCCAAACATCCATCTTAAAACTTAGTGCTTAGTCCTGTTCGCTGCATGGCCACAGGAACTGTGCAAAAAAGAAACCATCACTCCTCATGTTATACCTTATTTCCTTTCTTATGTCCTATAAAATTGCTAATATTTTTTTTCTTTTTGTTTTAAACATTGTGACTCATCTCTTTCTATTTATGCAGAAAGAATGCTATTTAAAAGGCTTTTTCCTTTAGTTTTCCAAGCCTAATTCTTTCTACCAGATATGCATGTGTTAATATGGTTTCTCCCAGGTCACTGAAGACATTGTGCAATAAGCGAAAAACATGTCACAGTATATCCACAGGGGCTATAAAGTGTTCTCCCTTATGCCTCCATCCTCTGTTGCTAATGTTCCATGAAAATTTGTTCACTGACACCACACACGCCAGGTTTTCTCCCCCTTGTCTCAAAATATTACATCCATTCATTGGCTGAAATCAAGGTGAGTCTTGCAAGACACTGTAACCATGTCTTTTTACATAATCTTCCAACACATACTAATCTTCTGAAATCTGCTACTCCACCCTATGAACACTGCAAATGTTATGGACACATGCTTGTGTTCACTGTGGCGTTAACCCAAAATCAGTCTTTAAGTAAGAAACCTTCAAAACATACGCTTCCTGTGGTTTTCAGCCATGAGTTAATAATATTTTCATCAGCCCATTTTTTTAGTTTTGCTGAGTGCTTCCCAACCCCCAGTTTTTACTGACACTTTAAGGACTCTGGGGAGAAAAAAAAATAAAATGCTTGATGCTCCTGAAGGCTAAGAATAATGCTTCCCAAATACTGCCTGGGATTTCGCTGCTCTAAAAGAGAAAAGTAGTACTTACATAATTAATATGCTATTTGGACTGGCTGCTTTATCATTGTTTTCTCTTACCCATATTACAATAATTCACGTTTTATAAATACTATTCTAGTATCTCTATTGCTATATGCATATATATATATATATATATGCAGGAAAGAGAAGCATGGCTTATCAATTTAGATCAGTAAAGTTATGACAGAAACAAACTTTGTTTCAATTGTTTTTACTTTTAATAACCCAGTGTAACAGAATTAATCATAATACTGATGTAATTGCTCCTGATTATGAATGATTGATGAAATTTGAGACCTCTGAATTCCAAGTGATCTGCACTACGCAGAAGCAAACTGTTATTTTCCAGACTCTCAAAGCACAACACATACTGCATCTGTAAGAGCAACCAAGTTTGCCTAGCCAAGAAAGCCTTTGCAATTCAGGATAAGCAAGTGCCAAGTTAGAGAATGGTACAAGGGCTGCAAGTCACTTCATCCTATTTCTCTGCACTAAGCTGGTTGAGCCCAACATAACAGAAAAAAGGCTGCATATTTGCCACGTCCCGTCCCCCATCCCCCCCCCCCCCCCCCCTTTTTTTTTAATTAAGAGTTCACAATCTCCAGAGCAATGGGGTCAAACTCCATTCCAGCTACACTGGTGGAAATTTGGATTAAGAGCAACTGGAATGCAGACAGATAAAAAACAGGGAACAAAGAAAGAATGAGCAGGCAGACTGACCAAAATAGCACTTCCAGGCTGTGCTGAAGGCCAGCCAACCAAGTGAGCTCTGCTCCAAACAGTGAAGAAACTAGTACAGAGGGTTTTTTCAATGACTGCATTTTCCAATTAATAGTTTACATCTAAAAAGAACATCTTCACACTTCCTATTATACACACATATTAGATGGCAATTCTGAAGAAAATTGACTCGCATCAGTGTGTTCCTTACTAGGTTCACCACTCAT
Source organism: Falco peregrinus (assembly GCF_023634155.1). NCBI lineage: Eukaryota > Metazoa > Chordata > Aves > Falconiformes > Falconidae > Falco > Falco peregrinus. The sequence continues at coordinate 17,786,910 of NC_073722.1, forward strand.
TAAGGGGAATAAAGACAGCTACACTCACAGCTTACAGATGCAGCATCATGAAATGTTCCCTACTGTATTTGCCCTCGCATGATAACACCATTTTATCTGTAATTCCACATTATCAAACCAATTCATTTCATATTAAGCAAAATGTAAAAATCCTACTATTGAAATATCTTCCAAGTTCTTTCTGAAAAAAGCCAAAAGCCATTAATTAAATAGGAAAATACTATTACTGACCTATTCTTAGATTCTCTTTATTTTAAAGCAGCTGCTGTACGCCAGCTCTGTGTGATCTGTCAACTCTTTTTTTCCCCTTAAACAAAACCTAAACAAACATAGCTAGTAGATTCTCTTTATAGTATAAACCTGCCAAACGCAGAGCTTCACATATGTAGCACCCAGCAGAATTACTGAAGCTCAAGTTTAGTTTTTCAACTCCTTACAAAAATACATATAGATTGCTATTAAACCCCAACACAGCACCACAGTCCTTACCAATGTCCTGAGTGTCTTGGTTGCTCTGCCTGGTTCTCATCTGTAGTTGGAACTTATGCTGGGAAGAGCAGAGATGCAAAAGGTATTGGCAAGTCTTACTATTGTCAGTCTGAAATGCATGCTTGATACCATCTGATGTGTTCTGCAAAGTTATTTTCTTCTTCTACACAATGGAGAAAGAAAAAAGTTGAAGATAATGATTTCTTTTAGCCTACAAAGAATTTTGTGTGTGTTTGTGCAGTCAGAGCACTCAAAACTTTCCTGAAGCAAAAGGCACTGATAGGAGAGACTTCTGTTAACATAGGTGCTGAAAGTAATTTGAGATTTACAAAGTAACACTGTAAAGCTACTTCTGGGCTAGCTCACACCATAGTTTTGTTATTATTCAATCTGTCCCTATTACTATTAGTGCTGACTAACGGCAACCAGTACTATTAAATTTTTCAAGACGGGGTTTTCAAAAGCGTCTGAGGAAGTCACAAGGGGTGTTTCCCCTCAAAAGGAAAAGAACTAGATGCCTATCTAATTATGAAATCTATCAGTTAATGTTCCAGATCTTAAATTTATCTTTTTTGTAATTTTTAAACTTCAATTTATCAATTCTACTTAAAATCATATCACAAATAAAACAGGCTGTAGCTTTTTGATAAGGTATCAGACTGAAGTACTGTTTTCAATACCTATATAAAGGTAAGTATTTGAGGCTGAACACCTCATTAAGAACTGACACATGACCACCAGATTATGGATTACCCGCTAAAGTTGGCTGGTAATGTCCAGTTCATGTCTCAGCCCATCACCCATTATCATTTAACTTAACTACTCTTGGAAATATAACAACTTAAAAGCAACATAGGTGCATCTCCTAGTTACACTGGCAAATGCCAGTACTCAGTCCTCTAGTACAGGATTCTTACTCCAGTGCCCCTTCACTACCCATGTCCCATATGCCAGCACAGGTGGATTACCCAGAAATGCAGCAAATGGGCAGAGCTGCTTCCCATGCTAAGAGCAGTCCTTGATTTATCTTCATAATAGCTCTTTCCTTACAGGCAGGGAAGCCACATTTCACATCAATACAGATTTGCCACAATACAGGTGCTGGAACCTCAGAGGCATAGAATGCAAGCTAATTAAAAAAATAAATCTTTAAAACATCAAAACTCCTATTTCAATCCCGTAACACAACACAGCTTAGCCACATAATGTAGTCATATTATGTTGTAAAACAGCAGCTTAATTGGCAAAAATTACACACACACAAAAATGAGTATCTGGAGATACAAATAATACATATGTATACACAGAGAGGAAGAGAAACCAACTTACACTAAAGGATATTTTCTTGGTCTCTCTCCATGGGAAGCGTAGTACAGGTGTGCGGGCACCATTGTGAACTTCAAAAATAACAACTCCTTTGGAGCACACTCCCAGAAGGATACCTGTTTGGGATTTCTTCTCAGGCAACACATGATGAAGATGAACCCCATATTCCGTGAGCCTCTGACACAACTGTACAAATCAATGCAATAAGACTTCTAAGAATATGAAGTTAAGGCTATTATAAGTTTTTTATACCTCTATATAACTAAGATACCTCTATGTAAGTATTTTAATAAATGCATATCTATATATATGGATTTTAGAAAAAAGATTACTCTCTGCCTGGTGATTCCACTGACAGTTTACGGATGTTACAACAGAGACATCAGCTGCCCTACAGGGTCGTAAGTCTTGGTGATATCTCTCGACCTGCCAAACACTACAGCAAATGAACCTAGCATTTATTAAAATCAAATAATGAAAGTATGAATCAAGAACGCCTGTAAGTATATCAAACTTGCAGAAATCAATTGCTGGCAATAAACTGTAACTACCCGGGATACACTTGTTATTGACAGGTTTCTTAAAAACAGAATTAAATTAACACTGCAAGTCTGTGATCACATTAAGGCATCATAACTGTCAAAAGATGCAGTTCCACTTACTTTGCACTCCCAGCCATCCATTCCCGCTGTCTCTTCAGTACTGTCATAAGGGATTGATGTAACAAATCAAACAAGGGAACCTAACTGCTCTCCCCACCCCACTCTCAGTCAGACTAGGTTTAGCTAGCATCAAGTTCTCTGCTCTTGCCCCCTGTGGTTAAACTAAAAGAACACTTCTGCCAAAGGAGAAACAGCCTTAGAAGGGGCAGTCAGCTGAGTGCCTCTTCCATCACCTTCTCAAAGAGACTGTGGAATTGCAGTGTAATGGTTATCCAGTGTCTCAGCAGCAAACAGTCAACCCCTGAACTTGTTTGCAGCCATTGCGTCAAGGCAGGACCTAATGTTTATTTTACAAACAATGGCAGCAAACCCCTGAATTACATTTCTTACTGGGTCCTTTTAGAATAAACAAAATGTATCTGTGATTAGTTTTCCCATCATCTTACATAGTACCTGCACAGGGAAGTCTGCTTGATAACACTTCTGGCTTGCTTCATACCAAGCACTATGAACAGTGTTAGCTGTAACAAAACTTTTCATAATTGAGACTGGGTTTTTTCTGAACAGGAAGAACCAAGGATGTAGGGAACACAGGGTGTGCTGCCTCACAGTCATAGCTTCCTTTAGAGTAAACACTAGGATCAATAACTCCTTTAACTAGTTTGAGCTAAAGCAGGAAGACTACTGATTGGAAAAAAAAGTGAAAGGACTTCCTTCCCATCTATTACGAACTCTTTTCACTTGTAATGACGTGTCTTTTGAGAAGACCTTTTCAGCTTTCTTCCTTGTAGTGTTATTCAGATCCTAAGTTGTTCTGTACATTTGCTTGAAGTCAATACACCCATACTGCCACAAGGCATTTCTTACATCACAGATTAAGGAAGCAAACTGCTGCACATTTACCTTCAAAAACTCTAATTCTGTCTCTTTTTCAGATGCACCCACGTAAGTGCTGTGCAATTTTGGCAGCTCTTCCTTGATGTAGGACAGATCTAGTTTCTCCAGCACTCTAGCCGGGACATAGTGTTCTAGTCTGAAATATGACATGCCATGCACCTACAAGACAAAACATTTTTGTAACAGCATCTCCATACACTACTCTATGAGCACAAATGAAGCATAAACATTCATTTTACAAAGAATCATACACTACAACTCAATCATAGAATCACATGATTCTGAGTAAGGGGAGGGATTCGAAATTTCAACCCTGACCCACAGCCTAATTTCACATAGGGTTTCTTCCTATTCAAGGCTGACTACCTCCACTGAAGCGAGAGGGTTCAACACCCAGATCTTGAACTAGATTCTACAACAGCCCTGTGTTAGACTAAAAGAAAACTTGCCCACAGCAAAAACTGCCAACAGCATATCAGCTGAGCTTCCGGACCAGGGCAGAGCTGTGAAGTACATGTGGCAGTTCACAGTCCATTCTTTAAGCGGCAAGAACACAGTTTCTCAAAGGTGAAATTTGATGGTGTACCTCTGCCTGGTAATCTCCATACTCAGCTTGGAGAGCTAGAGATGCTAATAAAAAGGCTGTCTCATCATCACAGTGCATCCTGTCTTCCAGGATGTCCTTCCGCAACTGTAGGTAATATTGGTGACAAGTCAGCGTATGCCTAGAACAGGAAAACAAAAGAAAAACCACAAAAAAAACCGCCACACCACTGTTGGTATTCTTCTTGTTATAGTAAATTTCCAGTATTTGATTCCAATTTTTATCCATAAACTTATAGCTTAAGGGGTTAAAAAAAATTTCATACACTCACTGTATAAGACTGACATCATCCACAAAAAACTTTATGCGAAAAAACAGAGTGAAGTTGACAGGGGGCTTGTTCTTTTTCTTTGGTTCTTCCTTCCATCCTTCTGGAGCTACTTTACTTAGCTTTATGTCAGGATCAACGAAGAAAAATTCATTGTCTGCCACGAACGTTAAAGGAAAGCACATGGGTAAAAACATTAAAACCAAAACTTTCTCCAACTGGACCATCAAGAACAGATTTATAATTCCGGAATTCGGTTTTGAACAGTAAGGTCTTCTGTTGACTAACAACGGTCTAATAGCTATTAAAAGGAACACTGGATAAGGGCAGAAGAAATAATTTTATGGTTATCCCAAAGATGGGGGGGGGGGGGGGAAGAAAAGTTACCTTCCATGATTTCTTTAAAATTTCAAATTACTTATTCCACAGGAAATCCAAAATATATAATTCCTTTCCTCTCTTACTACTTCTGTCCCATTTACATTTCTGCAAAATGCTTTCAAGGGAACTAAATTACCAAGAGCATCAGAAGCCTGCACGGATAGAGTAAGCTCTTGGGCTGCTAAGTGCTTCTATCTCATGCCAGTATTTTGAGAGCTATGGTTCTGCAACAGCCTGTGAGATGTGCTGACAAGAAACTTGGGTCTGAACACTGTTAGTTCTGCCAACTTCTCATCTGTTCTAATAGTGAAAAATTAACAGCTCAGGAGCAAATTCTTTTTTCTCAAGGCAACTCCCTCTACACAAGGGGCCCTCCTATGCATCCCAATGGATCTGCCTCCGCAACAGGCTGCAACATTGCCTATGGCATATTAACCGAACCCAAAGCCCTTTCGGTCCTCTGAAGGGTACTAGTAGTTAAGAGTGAAGGCAACAAACAGCAGGGAAGAAAAAACTCAGTAACCAAAGGCTGCCCAGGATGAGCTGTCATTGCTCAGGCAAATGCAGAATTTTATTGTGTGAAGTTGCTCTTCACTGAGGAATGTATTTTGCCTCAATAGAAGAGAACATAACTCAAAGAAAATGCTTTGTAGATGCCAGGCAGTCTTTGCTTATCTTTTCTCAACACCATGTAGCTAATTCTTTTTATTCTGTACCTGCCAGCTGCATCAAATCTTCCTCCTTACCTCTTAAAGTAGCCAATCCAAAAAAGTGATGTTCCACCAAGCCAATATGGGCAACAACCATATCAAAGACATCTTTACATATCGTTTTGGTATCACAGGTCAGTTCCAGCTTCTGCCCACTTAGAAGCATCACATTTACTTTTCGCCTTGTGTCATCATTCTTCCCTTTCTTAGTCTGCATTTTGTGGAATAAAATATCCCAACATTCACACTTGTGATAAAAGCACATTTGTTGGCTTAACATACTTTCCCTGTCACTGCTGAATAGCCCCTTTCTTACCAAGATGGACTTTGGTAGATCCAAGGAGATGAATGGCTCAATCGTCATTTTCACAAACTCTGGGCCAAAGAAGTTCTGCAAATCACAAGAGTATGAATGAACATCGTGTTGCTGGAACAACAAACTGATGCACAGTTAACTCCTGCCCTGGAAACGTCAAAGAGGAACAAAAGGCTGAAACTTGAATACTGTACTTAATTTCTCCCATGAGCTGGTAAGTCTAAAGAACCTGATTTTGCCAGCACGTGTACTAGACACCAATGGCAAGCTACAGCACTGGTGACACTGTCACTTTGTGTATTTTCCTTCCTTTGCTGGGCAAAAAGCCAACACCGTAACATTATTTGTCTTCCTTTAAAATACAGGGTGTGGGTTGCCTATTTGGGCCATGTGGGCTTATGTCAGTAAGCAACTGCCTGATAGTACTAAGGTTTTCTGCATTGGTGGCAATCCTGCCTTGACAAATCTCTGCCTGTGACACACAAGTCTCATCTCTGCTGGGTTCAGTTAGAGATCCTGGCCAGTTTCTGTCAGCCTGTACACAAATAAACATTCTACTAATTCACCTTGTAAACTACAGGAGGTTACCTGTCCAAACTGTTAAAGGAAGTCCTCTGCACGATACCCACTCCAATACCGCATTAAAAAAGTGACACAAGAATCACCTTCTGAGGGAAAACCTTCACTGGCTACTGCCTAGTACATACTGTGTACTTTATGTAAAACATCTACACATGAACTTCTTAAGGGCCGGGGGGAGCCAACCTGGTTAGTTAAAGCCTACATGAACTAACTGGTCAAACTGCTGTGAACTGGAGACAGATACAGGAACTATTATCCTGGATTAGGACAGCAAATTCACTTGAGTTGTTTCAAGTTTTCCCATCCTTAAAAAAAAAAATTAAATAAAAAATAAATCCAGTTCACTGAAAGCAGCAGCAGAGGGCATCAAGTCATCATCTCTTCTAAACATCAGTGACTCTATTTACCTATACCTCTGTCCCCCTCTTTCTCTGCAATCTGACATTTCATTCACAGACCAAGACAACTGGGAAAAGAAAGGAGAGTTTGTGATTCAGTGTGAACCCAAGAGTCAAATGAATCCTTTCTGCCTTTCTTTACCTTCTCATCTTGCCGATTTAATAACCTTTTATGCTGGTGGGACACATCCACATTCTACTAAAATAAATGCAAACCAAAATGGTTGAAAACAACACAGAATACAGGAGAAAACTACCCCTTACCTTTGTTAGGCCACTTTATTGTTTGATCATGCAAACTTTAGTCAAGGCTAGCTGTCTGTTCTAGCATCTCTTGATACTAGTAGCCTATGTAGCCACTAATGCCACAAAATCTCAGAAGTTTACCCTGGCAGAGTAGGTCTTTCCTATCAGGGCAACACCAAACACCTAGCATTTCATCTGTTGATGACTGTTTATTACAGGATCCCGTTTATTAATCCCTCATATTACAGTTTCTGCTCTGTTTCAATGAAAATCAGAGTTCACCTGAGATCAGGGCATTACCCTCAGTTTTCTTTGCGTCATGGCTGTTTCCAGGGCTATTTCTCTCAGCGGATCTCTAGTCATGTCAAGCATTGAGGACCTAATTGCATCTCCTGGGTAGAGGTTAGGTCGGGACTGCCTGAGAGCCATTCTAGCTTGCAGTTGCATCATTTCTTCTTCCTGACGCTTTAGCATCACTTCTTGACTTATCAGATTGCCTTCAAACGGTGCTTCATGTTGCCTAGAGTATAGTCAAAGGGGATGAAAGACATTTGTAGGCATGCCTAATGCATTCTGCTGCTTTAAGCACTTAGGTAAGTGGAAACCCAGAACACAAAAACTAGTTATCAAATACTATTTTAAACACAACATTTATTCAGCAGCCAGGAAGTTTGCACATTACAGCAATCCATCAATACAGAAAGTGAGAAAACATGCCAAGTCTCTACAGCTGCTTGTCATTTATTCATATGAAAATAAAGGCTCAGCTGCAGTCTAAAAAATACTTGACACTACAAACCCAGTGAACACACAGGAGGAAGAAAAAGATTAATGCTTTGAAAATACCTTAACTTCTCTGTTCAAGCAGGGACTTGTGTAAAAGGCATGTTCAAAAATATGCTGTTAAAAAAAACCTAAAATAGTGTACTTTTATAAGTATTGTTCCAATCACTTTCTCTGTAATAATTCTTTATGAACTCTTTGCACAGCACTGTCACCTATTCCCTGATTTTTCCTGAACAGTAGTATAGCTTGAAATATTTATATAAATATGCTATATATCTCAACATCCGATATACTAGGTTATTCTAAATATCATACTCTGATGTTTTCATCATCTTATTTTGCTGAAAAAAAAAAATCCTTTTCTTTTAAATTCCTATGAATGGCTTGGCTGATACACAGCCACCACCACAAAAAATAAATTAAAAGTCCAAATCAATAATCCGAAGGGGAAAAAAGAAAACAACAAACCAAACAACAAAAACCCATCAGTATTTCTGAAAAACACAGCGGACATAGATCTCAAATGTCCTACCATTATTTATTTATTCTCTGTGGAAGAAATCCGTATCCTATTTTGGGTGAAAAAAATCCATTCTTTATTTGAAAATCAAGCAATTAAGAAATGTGATGAAAGGAAAAATCCAAGAAAAACAAAACCAATTTCCACTCCCCTCCCTCTGTCCCATGCTTACAGAAAAACACCTTTAAACCCCAAACTAAATATAAACCAATCAAAGCTTCTTTAGAAGTCCTAAAACAAGAAAAAAACATGTTCTACCTTTGCTAACGTAACTATACAGAGGCAATTTTTAAACACAAATGGACAGGATAAACTAACAAGAATTTCATCCTCCAAAAAACACCTCTAGCAATTCTAAGCTAAGTGTTACTGTAGATGGTATGCTGGAGTAATGAAAAACATGAAAGAGCAAAGAAAGTGTTTTAAAGCCTGCACATCATTGCACTGAAGTTTAGGAATACAGATAAATATAGAGTAAGCCCTGCGCTGACACTGACACCGCCCTCTGTAGTAAAAGGTAATGTACAGACTTTTAAAAAGACATTAAGTTTATATTTTTTTAAAAAGAACCTGAAGATATGTTTGGTGAATGACACAGCAGCTAATAAACTAAGAGAAAATGTACCTGTTCAGGCTGTACAGTTGTCTATGCTAACTGGTGGAGAATACTTCAAATTTTTTTTTTCATCTTTTTACAGCAAAGTTTATAAAGAATGCCAGTAGTATGGAAAGTGCATCCCATTCTCTTGATTTACGCCAGTAATGCACCAAAATCTGAGCAAAACAATGCTGAAGTTCCTCAAATGGAATTTCAGGGAAGATCTAGAGTAGTCACAGAAAATGTATTAATGTAAGCCCATTATCCCTTCCATTGTGCAGAGCTTTCATAGCATCGCTTCCCTTATTCCTCCTCTATTCCCTTCTGCAACAGACTTAATGTGCACCTAAAAGGACAAAGTAATGAGAAAAGGCCTCAGACCTGCAAAGACTTGTGCACATGCTCAGCTTTTCACCGAGGAGAAGCTTATTAAGATCAACACCTGTGGGAACATTCACAGTGAACCAAGTTAAATACACCCACAAGCGTCCTTCAGATGAAGGTCTAAGGATGGGCTCTGATATAAGACAAAACCAAACACTTTCCGAACATAAATATCTACGAATTATCAAAGATTCTAGAAAAAGATACACATATTGCAGCTGGCTGTATCTGAAAACACTTGCTAATGTGAAAAACTAAAACTCTACTGCAGAAAAAAAGTTTTGCCTTTTTAATAACATATGGTTCTGTGCAATAAAAAGTTAGTGTCAAGTATTATCATTATGTTAGTTTATCATCTTTGTTGACATCTATTAGTTTCTCTGAAAATTGGGGTGGTTGTGGGATGTCCAGGGAGGAAGCTCAAAAGCCTAATGGTTTAAAAATTGTCCTAATTTAGTATATAAACCAACCAGGAATCAGCATGCTTCAGCATCCTGGTTTAAGTATAACTAACTCTGGCTTTGTCAGTGTCAGTCTTCTATGGAGGGTATCAGCATGATGCACTCTTAAGTTCCAAGACAAGGAATGCATCTCTCATTCTACAGAAGAGGAGATACTGTTAACAGATACAGGCAGAGCTCTTCCATGAAGTTCAGAATATGCAAGTATTATTACTCCAACAAAAAAGTATTTAAAGAAACCCCACCAAATTACATTCCTAACACATAACAACATAAAAATAAGTTTCCTACGGTATATCATCAGACAAGTACTTGGCTGCTACTCTGTATTTTCATCAATGTCTGACTGCAAACCAGAATCTCAGAGCTACTTTATTAACCTGAAGACAGTACTGAGAGCAATCACTTGGAAGGCTGATTCCTACAAAAGAGGGAAGCGATTAACTCCTCACCTAGTGTACTTACCGAGAAATTAGCAGGCATTGGATCAGAGAAGGAAGTTGGAAGAAGGGAAGGAGGCAGGCATTCTCTAATGATTAGTGCAGTGGAAAGGTCAGGAATAGACTGGGAAAGATGGATGCCTTTTGGTAAGGTAGGAAGGATATGGAAATGAGATCTAGTGGAAGGAAAAGGCAACAGAAGGAAGAGATCCATGTCAGCTGCTGCTCCTAGAGAGAAAAAGGAAGAAACAGTAAAGGAAGAAAAACAAAAAGAGGGGGAGGGAATAAGGAATACAAGAAGCAAAGAGGAAACACAGACACAAGTATACATTGCCATGAGGAAAGCATTCCAAGAAGTTTAAAGGATAACAACAATCACAGAGAAGGGTTTGAGTGTACTCTGAGCATAATACAGAAGAATCTATGGCTTATGCTAGTTTAAGAGCAGGCCAGCCCACCCAAACAGCACAAGTTGTATTGGCTGATAATTCTGAACAGCTTCACTGTTTTTTTAAAATATTGGTGGCAGACTCTCTCAAATCCAAATCCCCCTATTTGATTGACAACTCAGTTTTACAAGGATAATTCCATGGATAACTAAGCAGACTGCCTCTAAGGACATGCCACAGGAGCAGTAAATTATGTACTGAAGTATAGATGGTATCTCTGAACACAGAGAAAAACACTGAAACTTGCTCCCAAGTGCTAATGGAATTCAAGCAATGAATTAAGTTGCACATACTTCCCCAAACTATGAAATCAAACTACCAGTCAAAAAATGTAAACTCTGTGAATCTGCTCCTTGGAACTACTTGTTATTAACAGTTTTACTTTGAAAGCTTATGTTTCTAAAGTTATAAAAGCCATGGTCTTCTACAGCACAAGACATTTTAAAGCAGCAACATGCAAAGATGTGGAAAAAAACCTAAGTTACTTTCTTAGAAATCTCCCTGTTTAACTAGCTACCATCTTTGATGGTATTGCTTTTCACACTTGCTAGCACTGTAAAGTTTAACAGCTGTTGGAAAGCAAGACCAAGAGCACACACCGGTTTCTATTCAGCTCACATAATTAACAGAGATATTATCTAAGTACTATTTTAGGACCAAATTCTCCTGATGGTTGCTTTCCTGTTTCTCAACGGATCTACAAATAAAGCTAGTAAAACTAGCTTTCAGGAGCTGAGCCTCATTTTTCAGTCTTGGATATACTTACCAGGCTTGGTACTTAGATTAAAAACCAAAACCAAAACAAACAAAACAAAAAAAAAAAAGCTTTTCCACCTTATAAAAACTGGGGAACAGTTATGAAAAATCAGTGAAGAACTACCTGTGGTACCCTGCCATGACATTTTTTGTGCAAGTGCAGAGTGATATCTTTTAGGAAAGGCACAGAGAGGAGTTGAAGCAGAAATAGGAGATTCAAAAAAATATTAAACCTTGAAGTAAGACTGCATAGTTACATACATGTAAAATTCATTCCATTATTGAGCACAACATTTAAGTCTACACTGCACTTACAAAACAAAGTTTTCCTCCTAGATTTCACACATATGTAAACAAATATCCATTAAAGGTACCAGTCTTAACAGAGCAATACAAAGTAAAATAATGTAAAAGGAACCATGAGAAAGTACATACTCTTTTATCATGGTATTTTCACTTGCATAATAGGCCCGATTCATTTACAACAATGTGACTCATTTACATACCACTTTTTGTTTCTAAAACATTTTGTAAATAGAAAGGAAAGCTCTCTATCAGTATCCACAAATTACTGCTTTTTTGTTTTGGAGCATAGCTACAGCTTGAATTGGCAACTTTCCTGGGTTCAAGTCAAAGAAGAATGAAGGTTGACTTAGCTTTCTTAACTTACTGTTGTTTTATTTTTTTTCTTTTGGTGAATACTGCTATACAGCTCATTCTGTACACACAGTAGTAATAATCTATTTCACCATTTTAGTCTGGTGCTAAAACAGTATAAAATGCAAAGCAGAAATTTACAGCTCTTCAACTGTGTAACATGGAACATAAACCTGTAACCCAAGACCTTGAAGTTTCCCCTAAAAGCTCATACACTAGCCAAAATTCTATGTCAAGACAGTCTGGATTTCTAAGCCTGCTTGGACACTGCAGTTTAACACACACGCTGTTACATTAATAGATACCATATTCCTGCCAACAGAGATGTGTTGATCCAGCTAAGCAATACGTAAACACTTCACCCCTGCAAGAAATGCCAAAATACACATTTCTAGATGACTTCGCATTTTTCAGGCAATGTGCAAGCAGTAATAAAACCAATGTAGCTGCTCAGCAGATCACCAAAAGCTGTAAGATTGCCAAGTAACTGCCCTCTCTTGTTCATCTGCACTCAGACACAGCTCAGTGACCCTGCCTTATTCAGATCTATTTAAGGCACACAGTGCAGTGCAAGAAGCAGATATTCACTTATTTTCACCTCCATGTTCAAAGCATGCCTCTAACCCCTACTCACTGCACACGACCCTGTATGTTAAATGAACATGGAGGGCATTTTTGACAGCCTTGTCACATCACCTGAATCAGTTCTGAATCTTCAGATACCTATAAGCTTCTTCAATAGGATAGAGCAGGATTTCCGTCCAAATTATGCCAGAAACATCTAGATATCCTAAAATACTGAGCACAGCTGCCATCTTTCTCCTGATCTACCCCAAACAAAGCAAAAAGCTGTCAAGAGAGGGCTTTGTTGTTGTAATGTGGTGACGGAAGATGGGGAAAACAAAAGTCTTTTTTTTACTACTTCTTTTTCCCTTACTACAAAAATTATTTGAATCATTTTGAAAAAATATTCGAGGGTGATCTGGCGTCTGACAGAGACTAGAAGAAGAAAATTCTCCACCCAAAAGGTCAATGTCAATAAAAATTCTCAAACATTTAGAACAGAACCACTCTCAAAACCAAACAGGTATGGCAAGATATGCTTCTTCTGTACAGAGATGCTAGAGATGCTGTATTAAAGTGATGTACAAAGCAGAACCTACTTTTTAAAGCAATGTTGATGAAAAGGACTTGAATAAATAAACCCCAAACAGATGTAATATTCAAACACACAGCATGACAAATTTCAAAAAAGCATAAATTACTGAATTGGCCTGCCTAATCTGTGCTGAGGTATTAAAAAAAATATGAATCCAAACACAACAAGGCAAACTAAGAGTCTGCCAGAATAACCAACCAAAAGTATGACTTTTGGCTTACTTCAAAGAAATAGGCAAACTATCATTTCCTTATTAAATGAAAAAAAAACCCACATGCCAATTCATCTGCGTTAATATCAACATTTTTCAAAACTATTTTAGAAAAAGTATAATCAAATTAGAAATTATTATATATTTTTATATATATATAAAATATATATATATATAATATATTTCCAAGCAGAACATAGCCCCAACATTCTGACAGATAAAGCAACTTGATAATGGTACAACCCAGTCTGTTAAATATGGGAACTGAATTTGGACTCCTAACTGGTATACTTACCTCTACACCACAGTGTATCACCAGACTCCTACTTCAGACTGCAATATGTAATTCTAAAATGCTTTTTTTCTTTCAAGTAAAAAATGCAATTTTGTAACCTAAATAGAAGCTGGGATAGGAGTGAAAAACTAAGCGGCAAATTTAGAATACTGTCTTTGATAAAGACAAAGCACTCCAAGACATAATGTTTTCACAGGATTTACCTTGCCCTCTGAGAATTAGCTTGACTTGATGTGGAGATATCATCTGCACCTGGCAAAGCACCACTGGCATCATCTCTCTTGAAACCTTCATTTCTTCTCACTAGCAAACCAAAAGACAAATTAATACCTGACTGGGCAACAAAGCACACAAAGTAATCCCATCTAAAAATCAAGGACTTATCAGTCATATGAGATTACTTAGAAGGAATCAGATTCATGTGTTCTGCACAATGTCATTACAGTATTAGACAAACTAGCATTATGAAGTTGATTTCCATTTTCAAAGCGATCTTATAGCTTCTCTCAACAAAGATTGCTGCACTAAACAAGTCCTTTGAAGAAGAGTACTAATGCAGGCCTAAAAGAAACCACAATAACCCCCCTGCCCAACTGCACAGACACCTTTCCAAAGTGACACATTTCTTTGTCAGCCATGAGTTGAGACACATACATGACAGAGACATCATACAAAACCACCCCAGAACAGAAATAGAGCAGCTAGGTAATCATGCACAAGAAGGGAGTTAAGAAACCACTAATATATATTGCTGAGGTTCCTGCATTTCACTTTTGTCCCTGGAATCTGACTCCTCCTTACACTTTATGAAAAACAGTATTTTTTTTTTTCTTTTGGCAATATACTCATCTGCTCCTCTGCTTCTAATAGTTTTTCCTTTGCTGGTATGTCTTCCTCTAGCAGCACCCGAGGTGCTACACTTAAAGAGCTTGGTTTTGCTAACTACTTCACTTCCATCTCTTACTGTACTCTCAAAAACCAGAGCTAGCAGGAGAGAGCTCTTGCAGAACACATTATACTAGTAGCCCAAAAGTAGGTCTCTTGCCTGTAAAAACATAGAGGAGTTGTTGACCTTGGACCGGAACACATAAACAGCCTGTTCTAAATGGCAAGAAAATGAAGTAAAATGTGTTACAGGAGCTTTGCTACCTGTTACTACTAGGTTTCTAGCTCAGTAAGCTGCAGGATAGACAAAGGCAAGGCTGACAGAGCAGTAAATACAGAGAGGCTGGGTTGGAATTCTGTGCACACAGAACACATACGGTGCAGCTATGCTTCCTAACTGTTGCTTGCTTTCCTCACATTCCTCAAATGGTTTGTCTCCATCACTTAGAATGATTCAATGAAGCTGATCGGTTCATCAACTGCGCTCTCCTCTTGACTTCTTTCTTTTCACCTTTCTAGCACTTCTTTCAAAAATGCTCCAAGCATTTCCTTCTGTGCTCTGCTTCCACTGTGTAAAGAAAATCCTTCCGGCCACGTATCAGCTAACAACCCTTCGTATCATCTCCTGCTTTTTCAAGCCACTAATCTCACAGAACTTTCTTAAATTTACCTTACAAACAGCCTGCACTATGTACTACTATTGCATAACACTGAAATATTTGGGCTAAAAATTATCAGCTATTTAATCCTCACAGTAAACCCCACCAATATAAAAGTAATTGAACCATATATGTGCCATATAAAGCTTTTGCAATTTACTGTTATTGTACACTAACAACCTGATAATTTTTGTGCCTCTGAAGACAGCATGTTATTTAAAACAAGCACTCCAGTAAAAAATTAATCATTTCCAACTTTTCCTACCAAGTTCTCTTCCAGAGTGCTAAACGTCAAACTCATTTCTGAATAGGCTGCCAATTATGCTGAACTATATACGATGCTGTAATTACATAAGATCATCTTGCAACTTTGTATTAGTGGTAATTATCAAGCCTCACACTAAAGATTTAACTTCATACTTCTGGGGTCTATTTTTCATCTTGAACTTTTTTCTTTAGGACTTTTGCTTGTTTGGGGATTTTTTGTTCAGTTTGGGATTTTGGGGGTGTGTGGTTGTTTGGGGGGGGGGTGTGGGGTTTGGTGGGTTTTTTTGTTTTGTTTGTTTTGTTTTTGAACACAGGTCTTACCTTGCCTGAAATCTTGTTCCGAAGAAATAACAGATGGACTTTCACTCGAAGTACTATAAACATCGCTGTGGTAAGATTTGTACCTTCTCAAAGGCTCTGAAAGTTTAAATAAGGGTATCAGAAGAGTAAGAAAGCAACAAGTTCTAATGCAAAAACTGAACAGAAATTAACATTTGAAATTTTTCGAAAACTTTTCAAATTGTTTTTGAATGCCTGTATGCAGTTATAGAGTCTGAAAGCAAACACTCAGTGGATGCTGTGCAGTCCCATTCTCTCTCTGTAGCCTGAGAGTTCTGCAGTGTGCCTGGCCTTTCTTGACTATCCTTAAAGAGCCACCTCCTCTCAACTGCTCTCTCATCATCACTTCCAACTAATATTTTAAAAAAAAAACCACAACAACAAACCAAAGACAAAAAACAATCCCTCCTGCAAACAGAATGGATGAAAACCTTTGGTGCACACTTCTTGCATTTCTTGCATGTAGAAAGCAACCACCGGGACTTAGTCCTTAGATCATTCATGATGAAAAAGAAAAATATCCGCAGAGACAAAACAGGAACTGGAAAACTGTAACTCATTCAACTCATCTTTGATATCCACAAAATATGATCAACAATCAATTACTAAGCCCTTACAGGATATTTAATTAACCAGAACAGCTAGATGCATGTGATGAGAAATAAATACAGCAGCCTCAGTTCCTACTTTCAATGGATTCTTTAAATAACATACTGGGGCAAAGGGCTCCACAGAAGGGGTATGCATTTGACATTTGCAACAATCTCCCAAAACTTTCCTATGCAGAAGCCAACGAACAACCACATAGCGTGCACAAAAGCAGAAAACAAAATAAAAAGTCCCCACATTTTGGAATTACCAGTGCTTCACTGCCTAAGTGAGAGAAAACGTTAGGTGTCTTTATCTGCAGAAGGCTGTCTCTGGTCCAACTACAGTTAATGTTTTGGAAAGCAAAAGTGATGATATAGAGAAAAAGCACGTAATTGTGAAGACAAATGCACACCACTACAGCAAGGAATATAAAATGTAAGAATACAAAGTGGGGAATGCATGAGCAGATGAGCCTGGATGCTGCAAAAAGCAAGTCAGACGTTCCAATTTCCCAGATCTAGAAAACAAAACACCTGGTGAAAAATCCTGTGAGAACAATAAACCTGCGGCATAATCTTTATTAGGTCAAAGGACAAGTTAGACATGCTTTCAACAGCACTACTCATTCAGACTTCTTACAGGAGCAAGGAAAACTCCAAATAGGAAAAAGGTATGGAAAGATGTGAGATAATGCAGTAGACAGAGAATAATGTCTAGTTCATGTTAATTTTGGACTGTTTCCAAAACCTTCCTCCTTAAAAGCCAGCAATTCTCCTATTTCTACCATCTCACTTGGGTTGTACAGTTCCCCGCTGTCCCACCAAATACAAGATTCTTTAAGAAAACTGGGAAAAGTAAGCAAAGTCATCAATCAACCTATGAAACCAATTACTCCCACAAGCCCATCCCAGTTGCACAGCTTAACAGCATAAACCTCAACTTCACATTACTCTCAGAAACGAGCAATACAGTTTGCACATTTGTAAACCAGCCTACAGCAAGATGAAAAGAAATCACTGCAGGGTGTGTAGGAGTGTGTGTGTGCTTCAGTGTTTCATGGTGGCTACTTTCAGCATTCTGAGTTTTACAACAAAGAACTCTACCACCAACTTAGCAATTACTTCCCTAACAAGGGAAATAAAATCCAAATTCAGTGGGTAGCTTTTGGAGATTTATTTTTAAAATGCTCCCAGCCCTCTAAGTGAGGCATCCATCCAAACATGATACTGGAGCTACAGTACAGAAACGTTTAACTGAAAACAGATCTCTTCTTTCCCAGTAGTTTTACGAGCTGTAGGTTTTTCAAGTCTGCTAACCTGACTTTGAAGCAAGAGGATGGAATGAGAACAGTAAATTATAACAGAGATTTTAAAAAGATTTGGGTTTTTTCCACCTAGTCAGCAACCTGGGCTTCCTGAATTGCACACAAATTGTGGCTCCATCCTGGTTCTTTAAGACATGAAGTTCTGCAAAAAATAAATGTAAAGTGGTGAAACAGAAATATGCAGTTAAAGCACAAAACAAGTGTTTGTTTGCGGTGGTCTGATATCGTGAGTGCTCTTGACTCACCCTGTTAGCAGAAGTTGGCATTCTGCTGCAGGCCAAGGGGTAAGGATCATGAGCCAAGAAACATACAGAAAGATTCCCAATCACTGCTTATCTCAAGGTTTTCACAGACCTCCATGTGAGGTCCAGCTAGGTTTACACCTATTCTTCCAGCATTCACAAGCAGAGACAGAGATGGGACCACCTCCTTTCTTGTCACATATCTTTCTCCCTAAGCAAGACCATAAAACTTATCCCAATAACTCAAGCAAAGGTATTCCTCCCATCTTCTGGAGGCATTTTAAAACCTTTCCACATGGGTCTGTATCAAGGACTCTCAGCCTGTTCTGCCTAGGGACAGAAGTTTAAAGGCAATTAAGAACCTACAGCCTGAAATCTGGGGTAAATCCTCTAGATTTTTCTTTGCTTAGTTTAGGGAAAATACATACAGACATATATATGATGATGAAAATACATACAGATGGGAACTGTTTGCTGATGGGGCATCTTCTCTTTGGCAACCACCTTCCAGTTCTCTACCGGTATATACACGTCTATGTACACCCCATACACATTCCCCCAGCACCTCACCTCCTCTTAACCAAACTTAATTTCTCTGGGGCATGGGCAGAATATGTACCGCAGACCTGCAAACATTCAGTTAAATTGTAAACACTGAGACTACTGTACACTTGCAAAATTACCCAAATAATTTATGCTGTCTCCTCTCCTCCGCAAATTCTCAATTCTAACAAACTGTAATAGGATTTAACTTGAGAAAAGGCACTTGGGATCATGTCCAAGCCAAACTTATAATTAAGAAGTGGCTTCCAAAGGTCAAAGTCCCAATTCTAGAATCAAGTTAAAGTTAAGCTTTTCACACAATAGTTTCAAAAAAGAGGACAAATTTCTAGCCTATCTGGCTGGGAAGAAACTGAAAGATTACATCAATAAAAGCTAAAGATGACAAATAAAACAACTCATCTCCCATATTTACAATTTTCCCTACAATATTTGAATGGCCTTGGTTTGCTGCTTTGTTTCTTTTTTTGTGTGTGTTTTTTGTTGGGCTTTTTTTTGTTTGTTTGTTTGGTGGTGGTTTTTTGCTTGGTTTGGTTTTTTTAATATGTTTTTGGTAACTGAAGAGAGAATTCAGAACTGATTTAACATCTCGACACATCAAGCACGTTGTAGCAAAAATTATTCTATCAGTTACCCTTCTTAACATTTCATTGTTTAAATTATACTCTCTTAGCAAACACTTCAAGTCATTCCATACCTTAGTAGAAAACCAAACCTGAGCTTAAGCATGTTTGAAGAATCTTTAACTAAAATGAATATATAAAACTTGCACTAGTAATGTAAGTTAACACACAGTAGCACCACAATGTAGAGATGAATGAAGCATTACAATCAGAATTTGTGTTTGTGCTGCTTAGTGCTGCAGTGCTGTTTTTTCAAACTCCGTATCAAAGCCAGCAGAGTAAAAGCTTACAGGCACCTCACGCAGCATAAAATAACAAAACACACTATTTATGCAAGGCAAGACATGCAAGCCCAGACAAGTAATTTACAGAAAGCCTCATCTCAGCCAACATCAATCAGAGAACCACATTCAGCTTGGAATTTCATTATCCTGAACACATGATTTGCATTAGATACAAAGGTTTTCAAACACACATTATTATAGAATTATTACTGGCTGTACAGAGAAGGAAAAGGACACGGAAAATGGCAGAGGTAAATGGGCAATTTTGTGACACAGAGGGAGCCCTTGTTTGCTCTTTGAGGTTTATGGGTGTCTATTACATACCAGTGTTACTATAAAACCTTTAAAACACATTAACTGTCCTTTAGGACTAGAGGCTGATACTTGCTTCTTTCACCAGAGTTTAACCGATTGGTTAGCATCATATTTAGTCTTCCTTTTCCTCTTTTCATCTCAGAAAACTTGAATTATCTCATGCAAGGCAGCAGAGGTTTAATAGGAAGGCTGTAGAGATCCAGAATAAATCCCTGGTAAGGATTCATATCTAACGTACACAAGGGAAACAAATTCTTTCGCCTTCCAGGGGAGCAGGCCCATTTTATCTTACAAGATTTCCACCACTCATGCAGCATGTATGCAACCTAAGTCACCAGCCATCCAGGTGATTCCCTAGAAAGCCTAATGGACATCTGATGCATAGGGTCTAGGCAGGATCTGAGTGACAGGAAGAAATCAAGCCTTGTAAAACTGCAGAAAACACAGATCTCTAAAGCAAGGCTGGAAAGGAAAACAGCAAGATTAAAAACAGCAACTCCAGGGTCTGGTAAGAACTCGGTGTCTTGTACTTAGACACCCTTTTTTTCTGGGTCTGTATCATACCATCCAGAATAAGGTTTGTAAATGGCCACAGACTGAAAGTGTGGCCAATCAAGTTGTTTCTTTCGATTTATATGTTTTATCCAACTGAGAATGTAATGTGTTGACAAAAATTGATAATCCCAGACTGTGTGAGCTGCTGAAAGCTTTATAAAGCAGACAAAACAGATGCCACTTTGTTGGGCAATTATGGAATTGTAAGAGCTATTTTACTACCTTATGTTAAACTACGTAATTCAGAACACAATAATGGTGGCTGATGCCAGAGTACTTGTACTTTATAGAAATCCCACAAGCATTTATTTCTTTTCCCTTGAAAAGCCAGCTTCCGTAGCCTCAGCAAAATTAACAACTGCAAGTTTTTCTCTAAAATGGTATTAGTCTACCTACCCTTCAGCTTCATTAATATGATTTCTGAACATTGTTCTGACTGAACCTTATCCTTACCAAACATACCAACTACATGAGAATCTATTTTGCCACCACTGAATTTAAATCATACTGCAGAACAATGATCATAAGCAGTGTAAACTGAGCCTTAATTTGCTTTCACATGCAAACAGATATACATACCATTGTGCATGACTCATTTCCTCTGCTTAGCCTACATGCGAACCCAGTACATACAATTCAAGAGAAAAAGAAAGTATGCACACTTCATTGACCTTAAAGTTTGTAAAGCAACTATTCCTCTTTTGCCCTAAACCCAATCTCCCATTTAACCCATGTCTATAGAAGCTCCCAAATTCAAATATCTTGGGTTTAATTTGCTGGGACAAATTTACTACCAACAGCTGCCTGATTACCTGCAGAAATTTTCCCTTATTCAAAAACGCAGCTTCAAACTAAAAGAGCTTTTTTTCTCTTTTTTTAATCTGGACATTTAGAGTATCCCTAACCATCACTCCCACCCAAACACATGCAGTCATAATATGGAAGTTTTATAAGTGGGGTCCAGATGGATCTTCAGTACAGCTAATGAAAACATTGTTTTGTGAGAAAAAGACACAGAAGACTTAGGAGGCAGAGACCGACCTCCAGAAAACAGGGAACATTACTTCCTCTGCTTGCTGAATGTATGAAGCAGAGCACCATAAGTGGACAAAACAAAACAAAAAAACATCAAAAAAAGAGACTTAATCATCTGGGTTTTCAGTTGCAAAAACCAAAGGTAAAAAGACAGATGGATAAACACAACCTGAGGCTCTGGGATTCACATGGTTCCCAACTGCAAAAACATTTAACAAAGGCTTGAGAATATTCCCGAACCACCACTCCCATTCCCTCACCCCTGGACTCAGTGTTCCAAAGCTTCAGCAAGATCAGCTTTTTTGGTATTCTCCCCTCTTTTTCCTCCCTGTCTGCTATTTAACCCACAGGCAGCTATACTACTACTCTCCTAACTGGTTTTCAGCTCCTCTGTTCCACCAGGACGTAGGGAATCTTTATGCCTTGCTTCCTTGTGCATCTCATTTACAACACCCTCATAAGCAAAGCTGCATATAAAAAAGAGGAATGCACATTTGCTCAAGTAACACATAAACCAATCCACTTTGACTTATACATACACTCAAAACAAGGTGGGGGAAGCTGCCAAAGGAAATAAAAGGGAGAGATTCAAACAAGGCTACCATCTTGCAGCCTTTGCCTTGCTATCATGCCATTTGAAGGTAGACTTGAGATACGAAAACTGAAGAGTATCTACACTTCATAAATCTCAGAAGATATAATCAATTTTGTGGGTGAGAAGGCAAAGTAAGCTGCAAGCAAGGGAGAACAGATGTCTCTTTCATACTCTTGAGTGGCAACGTAGGCTTGCAAAACGTAAAAGGCAGAATATTATTTTCTCTCTAAAATGGGACACTACCGGCTGGTGCCAAGCAACAAACTCCCAAGTTTCAGAAGAACAAAAACAAAATTTGCTCTCCTGATACAGATAAACTTCCCGGGTTTAACACCTAACAACTTCACAACTCTAAACATTTCTGCCTGAGCTCACAAAACCTACATAATCAAAACAAGAATGAACAGTAACAGTGGAAATGCAGAACTTACTCTCCCATCTCTTGGCAAGATTAGCACGTATTTTTGGAGTCTGTTCTTAGTGTTCAGAATTGGCTACACCCAAAGTCAAAATAGCAGTCTCTTTCCCTTCGCCTTGCCCCCACCCGGCTAAGCACCTAATCATGAACAATCATCTTTGTTCATGAAAGAAAGAAACAGCTTCAACCCTGAAACTGTACAGCAGAATAACACACAAAGGAGCAAGCTCATGAGCAAGGCACTTACAAAGACACTGTCTTTGGAAGGCTTGTGAGGCTAAATCCAAGATATTCCAACTGTAGATTATAGTGCAGTTTGGATGGTCTGCAGCTCACTACAAACTACTCTATTACAGCGTAGTTGTAATTAAAACTCTCTCATTCTTTCCACTATAAACTCTACTTTTCATGTTTTTTGTAATTTGGGTTGTAAAAAATCTGTTCTGAGTGAAAGCTTGGCACACAAAAGCCTGTGCATGAAAACATTTTCTTTTTCCAAGACAGTCAGCTGCTTAAGGTTTTATGAATAACAAAAGTTTGCCAGCTTAACCCAAAATAAGTTAAAGAAGAAATAAGCCACATGGCACTTAAGTTCCTTTGTGGTTTGAGAAGGGAAGTTTTATCTGGCAAAGTTTAACCCGCAGAGAGTCCAATGCAATTTCACAATTCAAAAACTGAAAAACACCACATAGCCAAAATCAGAGGCTTACTACAGCTTACACAGACCTAACTGTAACCTAGACCTGGACCCAACCAAATTGAAAATATCCCCAAATCTGCCAGAGAGAAGGTACATTGTGTCCTCTCTACTAAACCCAACGACCAATC
Source organism: Falco peregrinus (assembly GCF_023634155.1). NCBI lineage: Eukaryota > Metazoa > Chordata > Aves > Falconiformes > Falconidae > Falco > Falco peregrinus. Next base: position 17,810,026 of record NC_073722.1, read on the forward strand.
CTGTTTCCATGACTCCTTGCCCATTCCTCCACCTCAAGCTGAACAAAACCCTTATTCCTGACTACACAAGCTTTCAACATACCTTATTCTTTCCCCCCATTTTTCCTTTAAATATCTCTCCTTTGAGGTCATGCTGTATCTCATGCAGAGAAAGAGTAGCAGTTGCTGTCATTTTCTGTGGACTTCTTTCCACTCCATTTCTAGTTGTTGCCCACCTATTTGCTATGTGACTACCAGCTCCAGGCAGCAAGATACCCTTGCATCAAGTGCTACCCAAGAAATTGACACCACGATCTTCATCGAGATAGGTGACATTTTACCACAGCTCTCCACACAGTTGCTCATCTCTCTCAGCTAGGCTAGTTTTATGTCAGAAGAGCAATTCCACATACACTTGATAATGTCTGACATTTGGAAATATCTGTCTACTCAAGTGCTTGAAAATTGCATGCAATGGGAATGCACAAAAAACTTGTAACAGACTGTATTTTTCATTCCTTTGACAGATGAAGCTAGCAATAAGCTCCTTTATGAAAGGTCTAGGGGACTTCTCTGTTGTCAACAAGATGGGAGATAAGGAACACTAAACAAGGAAAAAAAAAGAGGAAAAAGGAAAAGGGAAAGAAGTCCTAACAGACTAGCAGACTTTACGTATTAAGGTTTTCATGAATCCGCTCATTAAAGCGGGACAGACTACTTCCATTCAGGCTTCTCAAGCCCTGTGAAACACAACAGCAACTAACTGCTTTGTGGAAAAACATTCCTCATCCATCTTACTAAAATATCCTTTACACTGGCTTTCATCAAAAATTCACAACTAGGTTCTGGCCCAAAACTTTTCTTTAAGCAGTTACCGGAACAAAACAAAAACAAATAAAAAAGAGCATGCCTAAAATAGAACAGCACAGCACACACTCCTAACTTCCAAGAGTGAAACATACCTCCTTCCTCTGTTGAAAGCAGAAGACTCAGAAGACAAGAACATTGCAACCAACCTACCTGTTGAGAAAGTACCTTCATTTTTTTCTAGCAAGTAATGACTGTGAATTCAGAAGGATGGGCAGTGAGTCATTAGCTATTGCCTCAATTCTCTCTATACAGATTTGTCACTCGGCTCCTATGACTATTAGCCCAAGTTCCCAGTCTGACTGCACTTTCACCCATTGCCTTTATGAATTGAACAGTTTCACACATCTGAACTATCTCAGTTGGCATAGCAGGGGCACGTTATTTTTTCTGCTGTCTCCCAGTCTGTTTGAATGAGAATGATAAACTCTTGCTCATCAATGGGTTTGGCCAAGCTTCTGGTTTTGCTGTTGTGCAACACAAACCTACACAAAGCTACACTCCTGAACAACAAGGCTATTGAGCTTTCTCAATGCAGGGAGTGGCCTTCTCTTAAACTTTGTCAGCTGCCTATCTTCAAAGATCTGAATTGACTCATATACTTGAGATAGTCCCCTTCAATTTCAGACTCTTAAACCAAAAACCAACCAACCTTCCCCATACCTCATCGGATATCTCAGTAGATAATGACAGATGGTAAACTTCTATTGAGATAAACAATGGTATCTCCACAGTATTATTTCCATCTGTGTTCACTCCATGTTATAATGTAACCCTCGTCGAAAGATGCTAATTTGATAGCACAAAATCCCTTCAACTGTCTTGTCTGTACAACTTGTCCATAAATCACAGTAGCTTTTTAAACTGCCTATGCCATTTCAATAACACTCTTCCTTTCTGGAGCACAAGGCTCACATGCATAGGAGAAAAAGAACTGGCTTCCCATGCCAAGTGCAATATAAGCATCTCCTGAGACAGCCACAAGGGGCATGAACAGGCATTTTGAGAAATTAAACCAGGATAAAGGCTTTATCTCTTCTTAATAAGGAGGTGTTTACACCTCAGTGCAGGAAAAGGAAGCATAAGTTGTTTTATTTTCACACAATTATTTCTGTCACTCAACAGACAGGCAGCCATTGAGTTTTCAGCTGCATGGATTTTTAATGCACCTGAACAAATGACTCTGCTAGCTCTGCACATACAGCTCTTCTACCATAAACCTTAGATGACTTAAGTTATGCCTTCTGGCCCATCATAAGCAGGATCTGACTCTGCTTTCAGTTTCTATCCCACTGTCCCAAATTTATAACCCCTGGAAATTAAGTCACACTTTCAAGCAAACGAAATACGCGGTTCCCTTATAGGGTTCTGCATAAAGACCATTTTATAAGTTTCCAGAGAACAAATAAAACAACCTTTTTTCTCCCCATGCATGCTTTCAATTAACTGATGGAACTTGCTGTCAAGTATTCCCACTGAGGTAAAGATCTTTACATGAGTACAAAAAAGTATTTCCTATTTAAGGGCTTAAGTCCAGAGTTATACAGTGCAAAATCACAGAGATCTGAGATGAAATTATTCCTTTTCCTCTGGAGTATAAATTATTCTCTAATAGCTGGAGATGATGATTTTCCTTCAAGGAAAATTACTTGACAGTTGGCTGTTACCAACTGTTTTTTCTTTTTTCTAATTTTAGTTGATGAACTTGATACTAGCTGATTTATAAAGATCAACTATTTTCACTAGGTAAGCAATCTGGTTGAGCACATTTATCTTCATTGGCAACAAGAGGTACTAATGCTTTCACTTTATCTAAAAAAAAGATGATAAAGCAAAGATCTCTGCAGTTTTAAGAGCTGCTACAAGAAAACTCAGATTTATCATAAAAAGAAATCTTTGTTTAATGAGTAGAATACTCAGGAAATGAAAAAGCTTTACTAACCTTCTACATTCATAGCTTCCCTCAGAAGCTGCAACTTCTTCTGTCTCTCTCTTATTCTGTCAAAGGCATTTGATATTGCTGCAGAAGTTGATGTCTCAGGCACATGGCGTGTTTGGTCCAGTTTTTGTGGTCCAAAGACATCCAGTGCTATGCTCCCATCGGAGTATCTTGCTTCCTTGTTTCTGGTGGTAGTAGAAGTCCGTACTGTAAATGTTTCACACTGATGGTTGTACCCATGAGAGCCTCCAGCATGGTCCCTCTCAGTTGCCCTGTCAGTTGGACAAAGCAAATCTGTGGAGGAAGCCCATACTTTCCGCTTGGGAGCGACATCTGTATGGAGGTGACCTTTTTTTTCAAACTCCTTGGTTTTACATCTATGAGGACAGAAAACATCTTCCTGTCCCGAGTTGTAATCTGCGGAAATGCCCTGGAAAAACTCTTCCTCGCCCTGTGTTCCTCGAACTGACAGAAATCCCATAGACTTGCTAAGTCCTTTGTTAAGCGTGGTCTGTTGAGAGAAGTGAGCTTTGTGTCCATCAGGTGCATCAACCACCAATGTTTTTCCTGGAATAAAGAGACATTTCATATATGTAACTTTGTGCTACTTAAAGGGCTGCTTCAGTCAACAAAGGCAGAACTCAAACTGCTTCGTATCTGACAGATATTTTCTTTTACTTCTGAAGTGCTGAAGAAAAAATTATGGCCTACTATAGTTCAGCATTAACATTAAATACCCCCTTAAACTATCACATACATGCTGAAAGTTGTTTTCTCATTAGCTTTATCTGTAAAATAGTCTGGACTCTCACCAAAAGTACTGTTTAATGATCAATCTGAAATGAGCCATTCTCATGTCTCACACCTGAAGACACCACCTAAAATTTTTAATGACAAACCCACGTTTGTTCCACAGACTTACAGATGCGCTGCAGTAGTGTCAGTAGAAGGAGTCAGGAGAAAGACTGTGTAGTTAAGAATTTTAAGGAGTCAGGAGAAAGACTGTGTAGTTAAGAATTTTAAAAATCCTGGATCTTCCTTCAATGACTTTTTTTGGTGATGACAGTCTCTCCAGATAAATACTCTAAAACAAGAGTAACAAAGCTTCTAAGATCAAAGTGATTGTATGAGCCTGTACATTCCATGTTTTGTTAATAAGTGGATCTGCCAATACTGTGTCTTTTCCCTCTCCTTTACCATGAAATTACTTCCAGAATAAAAGAAACTATCAGAGGTGGAATAGCATCAATGAAATACGTGTTTTCTGAAGAATATCTTAACATGGTCACCAAGAAGTTGTGATGACCATGTATGCCTCAGGCATAAATTTTTCTTGAAGTATTAGCCCAATTTTACAAAACTGAGTACTAAACATTGGTAAGTACAATCAAATTTCTTAACATAACAGATGACCTACCAGTTTATCTTTCATGTTCTTAAGACTTCCTGAGATCAGAGTAAAAGAATTGTAAGAGTAACATCCCAGAAAAAAACTAGTATCAAAGACTACCCAACTGCTACTTACTGTCTGTTAGCAAACTAAAATTTTTCAATGCTTCTGCACTATTAAACGTTGCAAAACCCCGAGGTCTAATGTAGATATCAGACATGCAATAATCTACTCATAACTCCAACCGACCAAGTACATTGCAAAAATTATTATAAAGATGACGTTTAACCTTGTCATATTAATGTAATGTGTACGCTGCAGATTGGAAATCTCAACCCCATCATCATACTCTGGACAAGAAAACCCAACTAAAAATATTCCATGCTGGGTTGCCTAAGCAATGCCTGCTCACTCAGGAAGAGTCAGTATGGCATGTGATGCTTTTCTTAGAGGTAGCTCCCTCTCAGCTGTGATATTACCATGTACAACTTTTAAGACACAGCAGCCCTGAAGACATCCTCACAAAAGCAAGCAGTCGTGAGCTCCAAGTAAATTACTGCGTTGTATCTACTACCCTCAAAGATGCCTCTGTAGTGCTGCCTGCTGCTCTTCCAAAGGCAATTGAAATCAACAGCCGCGCTTAGACAGTAGGCTCCTGCTACTAGGTCTTTACCTTGTCTTTCATCCTTTCAAATTGAGTTTCACAGACTGCTTTAAGGATGCTCACAATTATACTCAGAAATGCTTTGAAAAGCTTATGGCTTTATACCTTTCCACTCTTGATATTCTACTTGAAAAGGGACTGTTAGCTTTCAATGTCTATTTCTGCGATATTAAACTTACAACAGGTGTTTTGCCCCTTACTTCTTACCAACACACAAATGCATGATGGCAAAATGTTAAGGTTTGGACTTTCTAAGAAGTGTCTTGTACAGTTCCCACATGTTCCAGCCAAGTGAATAAAAAAACCCCAACCTTTGCCAATAAGAATGAAAATCTTCTGAAAAGATGTGATGCATTACTTCATATTTTACAAATATAGCTTTAATCCTAAACTCAAGTAAACATAATTATATTTGTGGTAAGGTAAATCTTACATTACTATCTTATTCTCAGACTACACATCCCTCAAAGCTGTTGAATTACATATAATAATCACACAGACTTTTAAAAATAGCCATTCACTGTGAAGTTCCCACTATCTAAAGCAGTGGAATGATATCCATTCTGCAAACGCGTACTTCACATTCATGTACATGCACTTCACAGATAGACATTCCTAAACACGGTTTTAACGCAAGTCATTTCTGAGAGAAACAAAACCCAAAATACTGCAGTATTTAAGATGGTTACCAAAAAGCAAATCAAAAGGAGCTCTGAGAATCCTTCCCAATAATGAGTTCCAAGATAATTTTAGGCAGAAAAAACTGAAACAGCCTCCTCTACACACTGTTTTCACGCATTTTTTTAAATGCAAAAACAACCTACCTCTTCAACACTGGAAGTATTTACATGCACAAGACCTTACTAAACAAAACAATGGTGAACAAATCAGAAAACCAAGGAGAGGCAGCCACAACTCCAACATAGTACCAAGACTGTAAATTCAGGATTACTTGGTACATCATTGCTCATGACTCAGAAGAACATTCCTGGTTCAAAAGATCATTTATGTCTCTGCATGTTGAAACATTACCTTGTTTCAGGATCACATCCAGTTAAAAAAGCCACAACATACTTGAAGCACCAGTGGGTATCCTCGCCATAGCACTCCCAGAGACATAAACATATCTGTGCTACGCTGGTGAGAACTGCAGTGAAAAGGTCTGGGTGCCAGTGAAAAAAAGTGCTACACGGGAAGGAGCATCCTCTTCACCAAAACTAGTTTCCATGGGATTGTAGCATCCAGACTAGACATAACAGAAGCTGCTTCTAATTCAAGCAAAGGCTCAGAAGACACAAGCTCCCTGCCTTGGCATGCAAGAGATGCTTTCTATTCCTCAAGTCATCCACCCAGCTGGGGCTTCCTCATGAGGAAAAGTGAATGCCATGAACACTACTTCATCAGCAGTGGCTGGGAAAGTACGCATCGTTACAGCTTTGCCACTCATTCAGCTGATTGCATGATGAGACAGGAGATGAGCTGTCCCATCAGGAAGCAGTACAGGAGACATTCCACTTCTACACTGATCTTCCTCTTTGCTGCCTGGAGATGTCTACAGGTCTAACTCATATCCACATTAGTTTATGCAGCCAACGTGAGTTTTTAACATAGTACCAAAAGGAATCTACAGCTGGCCTTAGTATTCTTCTTGAGACTGTAAAGGAAAGATGAAGATGTCTAAGAGAATTTTATTACTCTTCTCATTCCTACTTGTGCTTTTCACCAGTCTTGGCACTTCTCACCTTTGCAAAACCCCTCCTGCCCTACATAACATCATTTCAACAAGCTCTCCCCAAACTGGCTCACAATGTCAACACGAGCTGTTTAACAATCATCCTCAGAGAACAATAAAGAGACTACGGGGCAAGGGATGCACAGCCTGCTCAAGTTAGGCATCCTGAGAATGTAAACTAGAACAAAGCAGCAACACAGAGCTTTTAGACCCATACTTTATACCCATGGAGAAAGCTTGCTGCTCTTGGCATTGGAGAGCAGAAGTCAATAATCAAGGAAAAGACTTCTCAGTACAGAAGAAACTCAATTGCAGGTACCAGTGAAAAAATTGTATTAGGCAACCAGTAATCGGCCCATGCCAATTCTTCTATTTTTAACAACCTAAATATGTCCTCATCCCTCCTTTTTTTTTTTTTTAAGTACCATTATAGACTCTGTAAGTCACAAAATCAACCATTAAGATATTTTCACTTTTTTTCCCCCAGACTTCCCCAACACACAACCTCAGCATTACCTAAATCAAGGATCTCAAAGGACTGCATTAAGTCTCTTTCAGCACAAGGCTCATATGTCTGCCTTTCAACTAACAGTACACCTCCAGAACAGAGCGGACTGGAATCATATTTGCTTCTTTAATACACGTATTTTCAGTTGAATGGCATACACAAGTCTAAATTCATTAAGCCAATACATAGTTTGTCCATCAACTTTTTCCCCCCAGCTTTTATGATGAAATGTGTGGAAAACTGAAGGGAAGAACTACCAGTAAAACTATGTATGAAGAATAAAGATCCAACTAACAATTGCTGAACAGAGAGCTTTGTCTGGGACTCGGGGGAAAAAGGAGAATTTACCACCTTTGGAAGAAGGGGTGGGCAACTCTGGAGGACTACAAGGTTGTTGTGTGGTTATACTAGGAGAAAATTAGAGAAGCAAAAGCTAGTCTCCATCATTTATCAAGGGGAGGTCCCAGAAGACTGGAGGTTAGCCAATGTGACGCCCAGCTACAGAAAGAGCCAGAAGGAGAATCCAAGAAACTAGGCCTTGTCAGCCTGACCTCGGTGCCAGGGAAGGTTATGGAGCAGATTGTGTTGAATGCCATCATGCAGCACATGCAAGATAACCTGGGGATCAGGCCCAGCCAGCAGGGGTAGATGAAAGGCAGGTCCTGCTTGATGAACCTGATCTCCTTGTACAACAAAGTGACCTACCTAGCAAATGAGGGAAAGGCTGTGGGTGCTGTCTACCTGGACCTTAGTAAAGCCTTTGTCACTGTCTCCCACACCATTCTCCTGGAGAAGCTGGCTGCTCATGGCCTGTACGTGTGCGCTCCGGGCTGGGTAAAAGGCTGGCTGGCTGGCCGAGCCCAAAGGGGGGTGGGGAATGGAGCCACATCCAGCTGGCGGCCGGGCACACGTGGTGTTCCCCAGGGCTCAGCGCTGGGGCCGGTCCTGGTTCGTGTCTCTGTCTGTGATCTGGGCGAGGGGATCGAGTGCACCCTCAGCGAGTCTGCAACCAACACCAAGTTGGGCAGGAACACTGATCTGTTTGAGGTCTTATGAGGAGCAGCTGAGGGAACTGGGGTTCGTTAGTCTGGAGAGAAGGAGACTCAGGGGGAACCTTATCACTCTCTACAGCTATCTGACAGGAGGCTGTAGGCAGGTGGGGGTTGCTCCCTTCTCCCAGATAATAAGCAATAGAATGAGGGGAAACAGCCTCAAGTTGCACCAGGGGAAGTTTAGATTAGGTATTAGAGAAAATTTCTTCAGTGAAAGGGTGGTCAAGCATTGGAACAGGCTGCCCAGGGACATGATGGAATCACTGTCCCTAGAGGTGTTTAACAAACGTGTAAAGGTAGTGCTTGGGGACATGGTTTAGTGCTGGACTTGGCAGTCCTGGGTTAAGGGTTGAACTTGATGATCTCTAACGTCTTTTCTAGCTTATACGATTCTATGATCAAAAGGAAACTGCATAATGGAACTTTTATTTCTTTAAATTTTAACGGAGAGCCATGTTATGACCTTCCTTTAAAAAAAAAAAAAAAAAAAGAAAAGAAAAAACACCCTTTTATTTGTAATGGAAACTCTGGAGACCTTTCTAAAGTACTCTGGCTCCACTAAAAACAAAGTATCTCACCTGAGATCACAACAGAGCTACTCTGTGCTCAGTTACCCACCAGTATAGTAAGACAGAGAAGTACTTCTCAGTGATGGTGACAGGACAAGCCATTATTAATTAAGATACTACAGCATATATGTAACTTCAAAAGGCACATTTTTCCCTTCCCCAATTACTTCTCTGTAGAACTAAATTCTTCTTAATGCTCATCTGAAAAGCATCTGGGTTCTTAATTTTCATTTATCACCCTTGGGTGTTTATCCTCTACTTGATGTTACTTTAATGCAATTATTTATAATTACTCTAAATAATTTGAATGTAATTATAGTAATTGCATGATTCCAAAGTATAGTGAGGGAATATATACAATAAAAATAGCAATTAATCACCAAGAGTTCACATGAAAATTCCCTTGTGGTGCTAAAATGAAAATCAAGTTTTCCACACACATTCAACTGGCAGATGTTATGTTTGCTAAATGACCACAGATCTGCTTCCTTCTTCATTTGGTGTCTTCAGCTGTGAATGCAACTACACTCTCTTTGACAACAGTGTCACTTACAAACCACCTTTTACTCACACTGATAGTAAATTAATTGATTTCCCTCTGAGCAAAGGAGTTGTTATCTGGTCCTTACTAAATTCAGTCAGTTTGCAATAACTTGTGTATCAGCTTGACCATACAGGCAAATTAATCAAATATTACGTGAGTGCAAACACTGTCAGTGCCATGTTATACTGTGTATGTTTTTACTGAATAATCTCAGCTCAAGTTTCTTTAAAGTTCTTCTGACTGCCCCCTTTTGTTTGCAGAAAATACCTTTTTCAGCTCCATTTCAGCAAAGCTTATGGATATATCCATACACACACACAGCACAGGGGTGGCAGGGCAAGGAAGAGACACAGAGATTGCCTGCATGTGCACAAAAGCCCACACCATCATTGCCAGACTGAAAGGTCTGAAGAGGAAATTACTATACAGGAGTTTAAAAAAACATCTCCCACATCATCTTTGTGCAAAAAGCAGAATGACAGAAAAATCCTTATCCCAACACAATGTGGTTAAGTTTCTCAAATACTAGTGGGTAGCTGACAGAGGAGTTAGGTTTGCAATTCCTTTGGGGCAGGCCAAGACCCAAACAGAAAACAACAGAGCCAGATGTGGACTGTGTTGGCTACTTGGAATGACACCTCCTCCTTTCTTTTACTTTTTTCAGTTGTTGAGACAATCCAAGTTTCAGATGGAAGTACTCTTAAAACAATGCATTCTTTGTGAAAGAAGAAATGAGCTGGACACAAAGACTGTTAAAAGCACTGTAAAGTAATGGCCAAACTATAAATCCTGTAAAACAATTTGCATTCTGCTTTGGACCGAGATGGCCCCTCTATCAAAACCCAAATAGCTCTAGAAACCAAACATCTTGTTCAGAACAGTGGTAGTGAACCTTGCCAAGTAGCACTTTGTAAATGCAACATTTTACCTCAGCAACTCTGCAGGAAAGACAACTGCATCCTTGCTCTTTCCCACTCAGGTTTATGGGCCTTTTTTTTTTTTTTGGTACCAAGAAGGCAAAAGGGCCGCCCAGCTATTCCCTTCCTGGATTTCTGCATACCCCAGGAGCAGCTCAGTGATACAGCTGCTTTTCTGCACAGAGACAGCATTTGATATGTCTGGTTTGGTTTCCTCACTGATCTTTGTGTCCACTCCTGTGTCTTCAGAGTTCTGAGTCTGTCCTTAGCACCGCTGTAACAGCACTTCCAGTACTGCCAGGATGGAAGCTCAGTAAAGCAGCAGCAACTACACTTAAATTTAAAAGATCTCCACCAACACCAATCACTCAGTACTGCTAGATGCAAACAGAAACCCTTATTGGAAGAAAACAGGCATGGTTTCTAAAGGGCAAAAGAATAACTTCTTACTCTTCAAAATAAATAGTCTTTATCGGGCTTCCATTTAGTTTTCTTGAACACTGAAAGTTATTCTCCACCTACTCAGTTCTTTTTTTCTAGTACCGAGGAGATGGAGGTGAAAAAAGAAAGGTTATATTTCTAGATGAGAGATTTTCAAGTCAATGGAATTAAGTTTGTGCTGTATTTTTTGGTAAGTTAAATCTGTGTACTTGGATTTAGCAAGAAAATGAGTAGGCTGTTTCAGTTCACATGGGAAGCATCATTATAAACCATTTCTTTATAGACTAATACGCTGATTTTTCTTGTTAAAATTAAAAGCAACTTCACTTAGCCTTAGCATCTTTTATTCCATTTACATGTACCATTTTTGCTACACCTGACAAAGTGTTTAGTCTAACTAAACAGGGAATTTATCAACACCTAAAATTTTTTTCAGTATTTCCAATTATTTCCTGTTACATACAGTTATGGTGAACTTTAATGATCCTGTAAAATCCTTTCAAGCCTTTATCCATTTGGCGCATTTTCTTTTGATAGAAAGGTCAGAATTTTACCGGATACAACTGTAGTATTGTAACATAAAATAACTCATGACAGTCTACCACACTGCACAAGCCAAGTTAAAATGAGAGGCCCTTTATGGCAAGAAAGCAAAGCCAAGACACCTGTTTGCAACATCTCTTTAAACACGAAATACCTCTGCAAAGGTCTGTCCTTGGTGTTCACAGGTCATCAACATCAGGTGGAACTTTGTAAACACACACACAAGGTGCCTGTTTTCAATTACTAGAGAGCTGGGAAGCAGGCTGCCAGGCACATGCAAGTTACAAAGATTTCGACTAAGCTTTAAATAGACTATGCATCCTTTTGAAGGATGCATGCCATAGTTTGTGGCAAAGAGTAACATGGTGAATTACCGCTTTATGTTTGGAAGAGTTTGACTGTCACTCTTCTATCATAACAAAAGAACTTTATCAAGCAACTTCCACAGTTCTTGAAGTAAAGTCTCTTCAGGTTTAAAGTGTTTTGAGTAAGAAACAACACTCACTGGTTCAGATGACTCACACCAGGCTTTACCACTTCTATTTCTGCTGGCTAAGTCAGTTCCTAAATACTGTGTTCAAGTATGACTTGACTGAAAGCAAACATTCTGTAATACTAATTTAGAATAAATTATTTCTGCAGGCAGTCCTGCCATAAAGCTCATTCACCAAGACTGCCACAGAGTGAGTCGTGAAAGACAAAAAATAAATTTAACTGGGGAGAATATTAACATGAAGCTATTTATTAATTTAATTATTATCTTCAAGACAGACTGAAATGAATAGCTGAAAATATCCAACCTTGGTACATAAGGAGAGGAAAATATCTGATTTAACAGGTGAATTGGAAAAATATTTCAAAACATTTGTCCTAAGCCAACAATAAAGCCCCAGCAATTATAATTTTGGATGACCATGCTATGGAAAACTGTTCTTACTTTAATGACTTCCAAAGACAATGCAAAAATCCTCGCATTTTTCGAAGACTGGAAATACCTAAAGTATTGTTCAGCTACTGTGCAACTAGGAGCACATCTCTCTTGCTGAACCATCTCTATACTGATAAACTTACCATGATTTATCAACTATCTTAAGTTAAATGCTCGTAGTAACATTCCGATACTCTTCACAGGTCATAATAAATGCCTTAGCTCTATGCGGCTTTTCTCTCCATAAGATGGGTATTTTATTAATTGAAAATTCTCTTTCAGATTTTCACAATGACTCCACACAACTTCACCTCAGTGAGTATCAGACAGTCTTCTGTCCTCTCCAGGAAAGATTTCTGCTCACCGTATTTATTGCCTTAAATATAGTGGTAAAACAACTGGTAAAATTAGACACATCCTTATGTGTGCCCATGCCCCCACCCAGCATTGTCCCAGTGCTAAACTGGGCCCAAATTATCTTGTCAGAGAAAGTTAAACCCAAACATTTAGATAGAAGATGACTGACATAACTTCTAATGTTTTAGAAAGCCAGTTCATGCAGTATCATAATCCTGCCTGGTAGCTTCCTACCTTTCTCAGTGTTTGCTGTTTTGCAATTGGAATGAGAGCTGTGTATTTCAACTACACAAAGGCACAGAATAGTACAGTGTCAGAAGAAAAAAGGACTCTATGCTTTTCTGAGCTGGTGGGGGGTTTTTTGTTTCTTTTGCCATTACTATTTTTCTTAAACTCTCTTCTGGCCTTCTACTTATGGCTCCTCAATCTATGATATTATCATTGGTATAATTAGTATTACATTCCACAGCTCACTTTTCCGGAAATGTAAAAGCTGTGCCCACAGGACAGCTGATCTGCACTGTTAGTGACAGAACCTGCACCAGCAAACCAGCATCCATTACAGAAAAAGAAATAACCAAACATTAAATTGCCTTGAATCAAATGTGGGCTGTCTCTCATTAGGATCAGACACCCATTTCACTGGGTCCTCACTAACTTTCAAACACTTTCTGAGTGGAACCAGCAACAGCTAGAGCCCAGTTTGGTTATATGTATGTGTGTGGGGCTGTTTTGTGCTGTGTTTTATTTTACTGATACTCTGTATTCCCGAGGTCTCAGTGTAGTACTGAGATCAAGGATCACATCTAAGATCAAAATATAGGTAAGTAAGATAGTGTTAAGGCATACTGGGGAAATTGCAATGATAAGTAGAATTGGGAAAAGTTTTGGGGAAGCTAAGAGGGTTGTACATGGTTCAGGGAAAAGGAGAAAAATTACAAGAGTTCCACAGGTAATGAGCATGATACAGAGAAACTGAAAAAGGTTGAGCAGAAGCAGGACAGGCAGAAAATAAAAATTAAAGGAAAGACTGACTTCAATTTATCTTGTTTTCTGAAAATAAAGACTCAAATAACAGAAAATCTGACAAATATTTTCTACTTCTAGGTATAGGGCAAGAAAGAAGTATAAAACCAAAATACCATAACTCCACATTAACTGAAAAAATACTATTGTTCATTGACAGTTCAACTTGACAAAAATAGAAAAAAATCAAGTATTCAAGAGCATCTCATTAATAACACCTACCTTTGGGACCAAGCTTGGAGCGATGCAGACAAGTTTGCACTGGAACAGTGATGCTCAAACATTTATTCCCTGTGGTGCCATGCATTATCTACAACACCCTATGCACGCATGCACTTCCAATCAACTCAAGAGAAACAGGAGCTAGAGGATGAGGACTATTCAGCCAACTGTACTCTATGGGTTATCAAGTTCAGTTCAATCACAAATATTAATTAAGTATGATTATATTTAATTAGATCTCTACAGACTGTGATGTTCCCTAAAAAGATAAATCTTTCAAGAAGTCATTTTGACTGAGGTTGCTTAAAACCCTGTGTTGAATTTACCAGTTGATAGCAGCTGAGCCAAGTGTGTTCTTCAGCCTTTTAGAATCCTTATACCTCTGGTTGCTCTTCCCCAGCCAAATTATTTTCACTGCAGTGAAACCGAGGCAGAACCAGAAGGCAAGTGAGCACACAGTGGCAAGACAGGCATTCAGCTTCACAGTGCTTCAGAGGTTCAGACACTGTATCCTAACAACTTCTCAGTAAAATAAAAAGCAATACCTCTCAGCCATCTCAGAAGCAAAGTCAGACATACGAAGCGATTCAAAAAAACCCCAAAGGATAAGAGGAAAGAATATTCTGGTTATGACATTTTTTTAAGTCGGAGAATACAGTAGAAAACCAATTAGATCATCTAGTCCTTATCCTTTAAGTTAAAGATCTAATCCTGAGAGAAAGTTTCAGACATCACAGAGGTGTTATTCAACCCTAGTACTGAGCCAGAAAGCCATGGAGATACTGGCTAAAGCTACAACATCTATCTCCAAAATTTTGTAGAACGTAAAACAAAAGCTTTTTTGTTAAGATGTACTTAAAAGACTTCGGGGACAAACATTACTTTTGGGGGAGGAAAAAAGTCATCTGCTAAAAAACTTGAAGTTGTGGGTAGGAAAACCAATGAACAAAACCCCCAACCCCGAAACCAAAAAAAAAAAAAAAATTTAGAAAAAGAAGATAAGGATTTTTTAAGAAAATGAAAAGTTAACCAGCAAGACTGTTCAGTTGTATTACTGAAAACAAAACTAGAAACAACAAAGAAAACAATAATCAGGGTTGCTAAGCCAGTGAGGACAGAGTTTAAAGACAACCCTGCTATGTCTCCAAAACTTAAATATTCTGACCATTATCAAAACATGCAGTTCTTGTTGATCATGGATTAAAAAACAGAATAGATGATGCAAATGATAAAGCTTGAGTAGTAGCTGAATGGTAGTGTGATCAAATAAAGGTCTTAAAAAAAAAAAAACCACTGGAAATTAGAATGAATAGGGTTAAACAAACTAGCAATTTAAAAATCAGAACAATAAGGTTCTCTTATAACCCTTATGAAATCAGTGGGAACCAGAGAAAGAATTCATTTTAAGAGCGAGCTTAGGTAGTTCAGAAAAATAAAGGAATTACATCGTTTACAAATCCAGTCAACTAGATTGATCCAGTCTCAAACCCTGTATTACTACAGAAATATTCTGGAACAGCAACAGCCAATAAGAAAACAAAGCCCCTGAGAAAGCAGTCAGAACAGTACATTTGTGCCAAAAAATGAAGAGACACCTTGTACCAGAAACTGTTCCTAAACACATAGTGCTGTACTAGAAGGGCTGACAACCACTGACATATGTTTTTTATATCAACGAGTAGCCTAATCTAGGACTCATCTCAAAAGAATGAATAAAGGAAGCCCTCCAATGCCTTGCCAGACTTGAGTCTAATTTTTGCAGTTCGTATTGCCACTGATGACTCCATGGATTTTGGTTCCTGCAATTCACCATATATGCTGTTAATCAACACAAAATTAAAGAATAAAGAGGCAACAGAAGCATAACTTTGTTCCAAGTTTACAGATAGGCAGAGAGGTAATGTGAGGCAGATGAAAACCCTGTGTTGCTAACACTTATGGTGTTGATTATTTGTGGGTGACGTTGCATTCTGGAATTGAAATATTCCATTTACAAATGAGCATTTTAAGTCAAGAATATTCTCACCCGACTATTGTATCTCGCTGCCTGCACTGCAACAAATTAGAGTGGTCCAAGTTGATGCCTTATAAAATATTCCTATCCAGCTCCTCAATTCTTACAAAAAATACGAGACTAGTCTGTTAGAAAATACATCCTCTTGTCTGAGAAGCCTAGCGCAAAGCTGATGCTGCCAAACCAAGTACATCTAATGAAGTCATGGCCAGCATCAGCTGCCAACCTACATCACACTTTAGCCCACAGTGGCAACAGCAACACTGCCTCTAAAACAGTCTGTCTCCTCCCTACCCTCCCAGTTTCCTCTTTCCTTACTTCCCTGAAGTAACAGTACAACCCTACCTGGCCTCCATGTCCACCTCCCACTGTCAAAGCACAGCAGAACTGTGATGGAACACATAACGCCACTCTTCAGGGTGGGTGGGTGTGGAAAGGGGCAGCAGAAAAAAGCTTTGTGTGCAGAGAAAAGAGCCCAGGGCTGTCTGATAAGCAGGAAAAGAGGCTGTGTGCAACTAGAGCTATGAAGAGAAAGCAGGGTCCACAGAAAAGACAGAACTAAGAAAAGCTGCTTCCTGTTCTTCTAGCTGACCTACCTTCAGTTGGAGATTCCCATTCTCCAGAAACAAAACTTCTGGCCAAGAAACTTTAAAACCTGTTCCTACCATCAGGACTGAACTGGAAAGACACATTTTCTTGAAACAATTATTCTAATGTCACCATCACCAACACTTAGCTAGACACTGAGCCATCAGAGTTCTGTGAAAGTCAGCAAGTCCTCCTCTATTCAATTTCTTTGGTGGCAAAATCTCCACAAACTTGGTCTTCTACAGGGCTGTATTTACTGCCATGACCCTGCAATGAAGCACTTACCTGTGGGAAGCCCTTTTCCCCTAAGCCTCTCCCGGATAGCCTGGCTCCTGTCTGGCTGCAATTTTCTATCTCCATTGCAAGAAAGTTGATCCACCTGTAAAACAGGCAGTAGCGCAGTTAAATACTGAAAGAGCTCACATCAGTATGAAACAAGTATCCATTCTGTAACTGTACAGCATCAGTCAATGCCAACAGTTAAGTTCAAGTTCAGAGTTGAAGTTCAAACTTTTTTCAACAAAACCAAGTTAATCAGTGAGAATATACCCTAGAATTATCCTTATTTGAATAATCCGTGCGTTATTTTTACTATGCATTTGGTCTATTTTTTTCCACCAAGTTTACAAGCATGTAACAAATACATTTCACTCCCACAGCAAACTGAAGACAGCAGCTCTCGAAAACCCATGTTCCGTGGTTGCAGCATGACTGGCCTGCAATTGGTCTGATGAGTCTTCTACGTAACAGGAAGAACTGTCTTGTACTTGGTAGTTTCTGGCTGATACCTCACACAACTTATTACACATGTAAATTCTCACGCATTTGTGAGAAGTCTCTTCTTTAGCCCTTCAGGCACATTCCTTTTGCGTGTCAGGCTTAATTACTCCCATTAACTTTTTTTTTTTTTAAAATCACCACTTCCCTTAAAAAAATATTTCACATGTAAAATCATCCAAAGAGCTTATTTGCTCTAACCAGGAATCTTTAGTGATCTTTTGATATGGTAGGGATTGACATAACTTGGACAGTGGCTTAGCTGGGAGCTGAAAGGAGAAATCAAGCAGCTTTCTATCCATTGCAGTTACAATGCAGCTCAATCAACATTAAACAGATAGAATCAGTCATGCTGTATTTCCCTTTAGAAAGCATATTAACATGGAAAATTAAAACATTCAAACAGAACCTCTCAGCTGTGCTTCATGGACCACCAAATGTCCAGTTATAGAGCTAAGACCTCTCTAGCTTTTCATAAGGCCAATTAAGATTGGAGGCATGTTGATATTAGAATAGCAAGTTCTACTCTGGTTTTGGAAAAACGATTTTATATGCTTTTCTTATTAACTTAAAAATTTCAGCACAAACACAAAGCATTAAACATTAAAACCAGCAGGGATAGCTAGCTAAGGCGCATGAGAACAGCAGTACAGCTGTGTTGCTGTCCTGTCAACACTGTTTTATTCAGCTATTTTGTTCTTGTCGTCTTGCAAAGTCAATGCAGTGACATGTTATGAACGAGGTTAACAAGGTTACTGGCAGAGGAAATCTAGAAGACCAGCAGATCTTCAGCACTGGATAACTGCCATTAGTCCTGCTCCTTCATTATCAACATGGTATAGGAGACAGGAGCACATTTGCTGGATTCAGCTCTCCACTGGATTTCAGTATGTGCATTTGGGACCACTGCTGCGGTCTTTGGCATGGTGGTCTAGGTTAGTCTGTCACACTAGCCTCAGACTACCTCTGACACCCTGCTGACAAGAACAAGATGAGGAAAAGCAGAAAACTTGTTAAGCAGAAAGGGCCATTAAGAACTTGGAGACTAATGACTCACTCTCCACAGTGGCCATTTCTATAGCTCGTGGCCCTATTTACGGTTTGGATCTTTATTTCAATAGCTTCACTGACTAAGGCCTTGTAGGCCTTCATTTTGTTAAATCACAGAGGAACTCCACTTGGCAACTACACAAGACTTCAGATGTTACAGTGAGGAGCACCAGACTGAGACATAACCTCACAGACTAGAGGATGCTTTGTGGAACTCAGGATCAGCGCTACTTCTGGAGGCCTGTCATAATCAGCTGCTGCCAAGTATTAGACAAATGCAGGGTCTTCTCACCTTGTGCAAGTGTTACCAAAACAGTTTTATAAAGAAACTATCTAACCATTAGTTCGTAACAGATTTTTTTTTAAAGAGGAAGCATTATCAAGTCAAACATTTTTTCTTGCAATTACAGTGTTGTCTCTCTAGACACCAATTTCTACATTGACATAACCTCTATGAGACAAAAAAGGGAGTTTCAATGATATAAAACCAGAAAAAATTCAGGAACATAATGGGATATCATTCCAGCAATAATAAACTGCTCAGTATTTATTATAAACAGAACACAAGGAAAGCAAGTATCGGCCAAAGAACAATCTAATACTACTGACAATTTATGGTCTTCCTTTCTACTCAGAAATTCTACTCTACTTGAAATTACTTAACTACTCTATGGTCATGTTGGAATGGTTTACATGAAGGGAGAGGTTGCCTGTCAGGAATAGTAACTTTGTGAGATGAGTTCATGTTTCTTTCACTTCTGAACACAGCTGAATTCATTTGTCATCATTAGACAATACCGTCCTCCATAACTATCATATCCAAGAGCAGAGCCAAGTGCAGAACTGGCACACCACCTAAAAAGTCCCTCTTCCTGCTAATAAGCAACCCTCCAACAACAAGCCTAACTTTAAAACCAAAAATCCACAGCAATCATTTTTGAAGCATTTCAAGTAGCAACATGTCAAAAGTTCGCCACAGAGTTCAATCTTTTTTGTTCGCCCGTTTTTCCCTGCTTTTCTTTCAATGAACACAAACAGCTCACAGTTATCTTCCATAGAAACAGTAGTCATGAATGCATATTCCAAGAGGAATTGCCAAGTGCACAAAGTGTTACAAGGGGAGAGATGCAATTCTCTCCTTTGAACTCTCACTCTTATCAAAATTGCAACACAGACAAGAGGAAGAATGACTGCAGAGTGACTCTGAATTAGCACCTCTGCTCTCTGCCTGCTCATCTCTATTAGTCCTCAAATGCCAACAAAAACTTACCTGAGACAGGCTTCCCAGAACCAGTCTGACCAACTGTTTCACATAAGAAAAAGAAGGGGCACAGTTACTGTTCCTTATGTGGGCACTGCAAGCATCCAGAACAGTCCGTACAGATACACGGGCATAAATGACATCCTCACACATGCCAAGGAGTATGCTGTTGAGATGATCTCCAAGTTTGATAGGCTAGCGAGAAACAAAAACAGGAGTTGAAATAATGACTTGTGGTACACACAGAAGCCAGACATTCAACACAGTTAAATAATTATTCACAAGACACTGCCTGTATTATTATGTGCCAATTTTCAAGTCACCATCTAGGTGGTAGAAAAACAGCAGTTGTAGATCAGGAGACTCTAGAACAACCTGGTCCAAATAAGCTGCCTGATCTGTAAGGTCAGAACACCAACACTTTCTCAAGGGATTAACAACTAGTGGAAAGGTTCAGAAGGAAATTTTCTTTGTTGTTTTTGAACATTCTGCCAGTCACAAGCATAAAATTCAGTCCTCATTACCATCATTCTGTAATCCTTTGTGCTCACTTTCTATGGTTGCTCACCTCACCAATATTTTGCAGCAGCTGTGTTAGCATTTCCAAAGTCCAGCGACAACACCAAACAGTATCAACGAAGAAGCAAGGAATAAAACAGCAAAGCCACTGCTTAAGGAAGCAGAGCTTTGTAGTTGCAGGACAACACCCATACAGTTAAAAACAGTATAGATTTAATTCTTCTCTACCCATTCAATTAATTCTACGCTGCACGTGAAATATCACTCCTCAGGGTATGCAATAGTCAGTGATAACACTTGTTCTCAGATGCCGCAGGCATCTGGGACTTGAGCTCTCTGATCTGCAACTCTCTCAAAGTGGGTGGCTACCCACAAACTACAAGCATTGTTCTGCTTTCTGCATCATAGAGCACTTCAAACCATTACAGTCTTATAATCTTCTCTGTATTAGTACTCTTAAAGTGTACCATAAAACAAAAATATTTTGGACAACTGATTTCATTAATATAGGCTTTTCCCATCTACCTGTTTAGCATCCTAACTGATCGTAAAAATCACTTCTGTATTCAACCACACTCCCAACAGAGAAGCAGCTCATTAACCAACATAGGCAGGCAAATATGGAAAAAAAAGTAAAGAAAGGGAAAATCTACACATACAAGTTAACAAAAGTAATGCCACACACAGACTGTCCTTCTGCCTCCACTAACTCCACAGGGCAGAGGCACCACATGAGAACATCCTCAAGATAAACTATAGGCTTCTGCTCCCCCTTTCTTTCCAGGTACTGTCTTCCCACCACACTGTATTTCAAAAAATATTGTTGTATCAAAAGGTAGAGCACTCCTTCCCACCGCATGAACTGTTGCTACAGTATAATACCAAAGGAGGAAACAAAAAAAAAGGGGACTAAAATTCATGCCTACTTTCCACTCAACACCTACATCTACCTACCTTAAGTCACTCTCCCACTACTTCTGAATACTGTTCCTTTCACCCCCTACAAGACAGGAGAGCAAAGAAAAGGGATAGATATCTAAGAAAATACTGGGGCGTTGGGAACAGGCACAGTAGGTATTACAAGTAAGTATCTCTAAAACAGTCATAGCTTCAACTTTTCCAACTTTTCCATTCAGGCAGCTACTTCTAAATCAGCACAAATGAAAACACAACTAGCACTCTGTTAAAGAAAATATTAGGAACTGAACACTTAAATCGCCAAAGAGCCTTTCAGAATTTCCTTCCTTACCCTTACACATAACACCAACTAGTAGGACTGAACCGAAACATGAAACAGAAGTGGCTTAGTTCCTTGAGCTGCACAATGCTCTGCCAAATCCTGCAACTACCAGTACATCATTAAATGCTTTTATGAATGCATTTCATCTTATTTTCACTCTTTCAGGTATGGACTTCCAAAAGTTTAACTGGGGGTGGGGAAGGAGCACCCAGAAAGATTATGAATCAGAACATCTTCAGTCACTTCTGGAAAGACAGTCTAGTAGTTCTGCTGGGTGTGTGAACCTCATTGAGCAATAACACTCGGCTCTTTGCAGTCTGCAACTGTGTCTGCACTGACTGACAAGTCAATAGCGAGAGTCTACTCCCTGTTCCAAACAATTCATACCCGTTCTCGGCCATTGTGTAACTGAAGTATCTGTATGTGCCAAATCCAGGCTCACAGAAGTTATGGCAGCATCGAGAACAAGTTGCTTTATTATGAGTAAAGCAACAATGTTATTTAAATATTTGGTTTTACATAAGCCTAAACCAAAACAAATAATTTTCTCCTCTGTCAACAGCTTAAACTGTTGTCTTTCAGCCTGTGACACTACAGGATAGACTAGATCTGACGTATCTTTACGGAAACTAACAGAAATGTAGTGTCAGCACCTTCTTTCTGCAAGGCAACACCACCTTCACACACTCCACAGGAAAAAGCTCCAAGTACAGGAAAGAAATCTTACACTTCAGTGTCTCATTACAACACCCTGCCATGTTAACTCAAATGCAAATTCAGTCAAACTCTCAAGTCTAAAGTTGCAATGTTAAGCAAAACCAAATGTAAACTTACCTGACTTTGAGGAACTTCATGGTCTGCTCCCCAGAAGAGTGCCATACCAAGAGAAAAAATATGGACCTGTTATAAGACACACAACATTCGTCAGCTAATTGAACAGGACTGGAAACACAAAGCAGAACTTTAAAGTAGAGCAACTAACTTAACATTATTTTTCCTAAATATATTACTGGTATTTAAGGTCAGTTGTCTTTCAAATTGTTCTTCTCCTTTGCCATGATGGTCAAAGAAGCAGATCCTACTGCTACAACGCATACTCTATCTAACCAGTGCCTCTGTCTTTTCTGTTTTATTTTAAGCTTCCATCCTACAATGAAGCCAGCAGCACATGTAATCCATACAATCAGCCTGGTGTGGGCTACAGACTGCATGGCTGTGTCCAAAGATCCTTAAAACTTTAGCCTGAAGACATGGCAGACCTTAGCAAACTCAAATAGTGGGCTACTACTTCAAGAGATCCGTAAGACTGGGACAAAGATAAAAAAAGGAATGAACGCATGAGTATTAATATATAAAGCAGTCATCTTAGTTATTGATATTTTAAGATACAAATGCATTAATCATTACATATATAATCAATTATTAATATCAACATTAATGATAATAATATATCCTTAATGTATTAAGCCCATCAGGACAGGGGATAAAACCTTTAAATACTGCAGAATTAAGAGCACAAACACATACAACCCCTGTAGATGCCTGTGAAAACAGAACAGTTAAGCGCAGGAAAGAAAAGCAGTTTTTCTAGACTGTGTAAGTAACATACACTCATGATGGCTTTTTCTATCAAGTTACTAGTAATATTTGTGCTACTTAAACCAACACGCTTATTAAATATTTGTGCAGGCAACGAACAACAATTACAGGGACAGCAATAAATTAAAAGAGATTCACTTAAGTCAGCTTCTTCACTAACCAAAAGCAAAACATCTTACTTAAGTCCTAGGTGTATATATATTGACATGGTCTGTCCAGACTCAGGTGCTTCATATACAGGTATTACAAACTTAGGTGTAAATTGAGTGTACAAAGGTAGTAGGGAGACTCAACAGAACTTAGGAAATGATAAAAACAGTTTTCTTCTTCCCATACTGAATACGTATGAGTTGTTTAAAAAAAAGATCACACATCTAGAACTAGCTTAAGGTTGTACAAGAGAATTAATCTCTGTATTGAAAAGTCTTTTATCCTACTCAAGACAACAAAATCTATTCTTGAGGACTCAGAAGAACAATGATGCATAAATGCTTTTCTTTTTAGACCAGACTGTTTGAAAGACATTATACCTTTACTGCGCTGTGCCAGGAATTAAGCCCAAAACACAAGTATGATATGTTTTTAGATTTCTATTGTAAAACAGAAAAAGAGTCTTCTTTTTATGTATTTGGAAAAGCAATACACAGATTTGTGACAGGGTAAAGAAGTAATTATTAAATACACTTAGAAGCAGCAGGTTATTAAAATTGTTCTTATAAACTCAACACATCATACAAAATTGGAATTCAACATACTCTGAGAAGCACTCCAATCCTGAACTTCTGCTACTAAAACCTTGTGGGATGGTCTCTGTCTAGCACAGCGTATGAGTCAGGACAAGACAGAAAGCTTTCCATCAGTACAAAGTAGCAATATATCAGAGACTGTTGACATAAGGTTAGTCACTCGTATGGTTCAGTCCAGCTAATGGACAAACACTCAAGACAGAGCAATGGGGTCAGCTAGTGCGCATTTAGGTCCAGACACGCAAGAAAAATATTCAGGTAAAGAAAAATACAGAACTTTGGTTTTCTTTGTGATAAAGATGGAGCAGAACCACAGAGAATTTCTTCGCAATCATGCACAAAAGGGAAAAAAATAAGGCAAATTTTGTTGCCCGTGGCATGTTGCGGCAGGACTGCAGCAGTGCCATACAAGTGCAGATGAAACACAGCATTATGCTAGATGCAATTATTTAGCCAGCACTGAGTACCTAACAAGGGCTCACCCATCAGCCTCTTCTCCCAGAGAGGAAGCACAGTCCATCAAAGGAAAGTGTCTGTTGCACGCAAAAGACAGAAGTCATGGACAAGCATCAAGGGTGCTCAGTTAACACCATTGTCCCATTCAACCAGAAACATTTATCTTTCAAATACTGAGAAAGTTGTTCCCCATGTGGTTTATTATCCGTTACCTTTTCAATTGAAATTCTTCCTTCCATATCCAGACATACTACAGCTATACAGGAAAAGATGAATATACTCTCAGTGTAATGTATAAAAAAAAAAAACCTTTTCAGAAAAAAACACACCCAAACAAAAATTTTATCCAAAAAAAGCCCTCCAAACTCTCCCATCACCCAAATACACAAGAACAGCAATTAAAAAGTCTTTTATCAAAATTGTTAATGCTAATCAGAGAAGCGGTCGTGGTCTTAAGTCTACTGGTGTTCAAGAAGCATTTGGACAATGCTCTTAGATATATGATTTAACTTTTGGGTTGCCCCCTGTGGAGTCTGGAGTTGGACTCAATGATCCTCACAGGTACCTTTGAACTCAGGATATTCTATAATTCTATGGTTCTAAGCGTTAACTTAATGGAAGGTATATATAATACTGAGAAGTGTGCATCACCCTCAAAAATATTATTGTACAACCATGCAATCAGACCACTAAACTAAAACATGCTACCCTACTAATTATCTGAAAACAGCTTTCAAAATAAAGCATTTATTCAAAAATTCTAGTTCATTTTTGTACTGTGATACTTCTAATACTTTCTACAATATATAAATCAACATCAAATTAATTTTCCAAATTTATCTTTCATTATAATTTTGAATAGCTTGCTTCGTCCATTTCCAAAAAGATTGCCGTTACCTTGGACTTATTTTGTATTCAAATCAACTGGGTGTCTCAGAATCAAAAGGGTATTCATTGACTATCATTTTTCCTAATATTTATCCTTCAATACACTGTTAGTTTGTGTTAGTAAGTGAAGTCGTAACTCAAGAGATGAGTGCAACCCCATCACTGTCTGTTACAAGGCTTTAAGAAATTACATTCTTCTGCCTTCAGCAGCTTTCAGACATGGCCTGATTTCAGAAGAACAATCAAGAAGGAAAACACCATATATTTCCAGCAAATTAATTCAGTGAACTACAGCAAGTTGTGACAAAAAGAAAAAAAAAGAAAAGCTGAAATAATTAGAAGTTACCACAGTCAACATGTGCAAAGCAAGATCTAAGGAACATGAAGCCAATGTTTCAAGACAAATAACCACTGTACCATCCAACACACAGTTTAATACAAACGTAAAGGGAAACAGTCAAAAACAGAAGGATGTAAGATATGCAAGACGTTTATCAGTCCTACAAACTTCAACTAATGAAGTCCTAACAGGGCAAAAGCCTTTGTACAAAGCTAGGTTTGAGGTAGCTTTCTCCTTCCATGTAAGTAAGCAAATAAACCCAAGATGACTGAAATGTTTGAAGCATTTCACACAAATGTACTATCATGTGTACTTCTCAAGCGGGGATTATAGACCAGATACTCTGGTCTTGTCTTTTTTTTTTCCCCGATGCATTATCAAATAATATTTTTACATATCCTGGTATATACCATTGCCATCAGGAAAAAACTTCAAATCTTTGTACACAATGGTGCATTTCTAAGAATTCAGCTGGAGGGTCTCACATCAGCAAATGCAGGATGCGTAACTCACAGGTCCCCTCTTCAGATTATGGCTGTCCTTCTCCACACCCAGATATGACCACCACATTCAGAGAAGAGCGGTGCAGAGGGGAGCTATTTAACCACAAGGCTTTAAACTGAGAACAAAGATGGCAACCGCAAGTTTTCTTTCAATGTTTTTGTACCATCCCAGGTTATCAGAACAGTTAAATTTTCTCCCCCAGCATGTAAAGAACACATGCAGAAATCAAGTAGCGTTCAAACACAAAACCATGTTAATTCATCTCAAGGACAAAGCTTCCAACTAATGCTAAAGCTGAATACCACAAGCAAAAGGGTTTTATTTAGTTTACACATGACTCTATGAGTAATTTGCTTATGTAAAGCCAAACCTTGTCTATTTCCACATCCAATTGTTTCCCAATGAAAACAGCAACACAGTTGCTGCAGCCTACAGTCTCAATTTTATCATCACGTTCCAGCAAGCAAGGTGATGCCGATGATATAAAATAAATTCACACAGCCATAATATGAGAGGATTAATCAGCACTGCATAGGTGCCGAGTGCCAGTGTTTGGTCATTGCCTATATGCTCTGTGCTGGAGTTCACAGGCCACAGCAGTCCCTTTAAGTATTTCCTTCCTAAAGATTAAGATAAAGGAACATCATAGCTTTTAATAGTAACAGTTCTCCATTTCAAAAAGAAAAAAGTAATATGCTGAATACTGGCACAGAACAAAGAATGCTATCAGCTCTGATGAAGGTCACAAACACATAATTTCAAAACTTTTCTGGCATTTTTGAAGGCCTGTTTTGTATATTAACTTCAGAGTTGGCACTAGAGGTAACGTCGCTGTCTTGAATAGTGTTGTCTCTCTAGAAAGATAATTCCAACAGTATGACTACAGAGTTTGGCAGCTGCATCCTACATAACTGATCCCAAATTTTCACTGATGTCAGTGTTATTTTTACTTCTTTACTAAAACTGTCAACCTAGATTGCTACTTGCTTATAGTTTTGTCATAGATAAAGTTATATACATATTTCATTATACCATTTTTGTTTTACTGTATTGCAAGGCAAGAAGGATGTCTACAAGGCTTTGCAAGTAACTGAGGAAACAAGTGATTTTTCAGTTAGGTATATGGTGGTAAAGTAAAGACCTAAAGAAAAAGGCTATATACAAGGTTTAGAAGAAAAAAAGCTGGAAACAAAATATTCAAAGAAAAACATGCTTCAATAGTCCTTGAACACACAACAGCAATTGATGCCAATACCAGTTTCCTCTGGAGTAAGAACACGTTGCTGTTCTTCCTGGAGGAAGACTGCCAAATGTCGTAATTGTTCCCAGATTACAACATTGGCTGCAGCTAGCTTCCTTCTCTAAGGATTATTGATCCAGAGAAGCCAACGAGAATGAAATAGAGCTCAGCTTCCTCCTTACTCCCACCTCTAAATATCTTTGACTAGGCCAAGGGAACAGTTTTCTGGGGAAAACATTACCATTTGCAATATATTATTATTAAGAAAATATTTGAGAAGCTAGTCATTTTGACTGTGTGTATCAATGACCTGGAGGAGATCACATATGCAAACCTTACCTATCAGTCTACACTTGGGAAGTTAAAAAAGCAAGGTGGAAAGGAACAATTCTGCACACAACTAAGGAATACTTGTGTTAATTAAAACAAACTTTCTTTTGAGGTGAGTGTAGGAATATCCCATTTTCTGTAGCCCTGGACTACTTGAGTAATTCCTTGGCTTAACCCTCAGATGCATTTTGAAAAAAAAAAAAAAAAAAAAACAAAAAACACACAACCACAAAAAAACAAAAAAACCCACCACACACAACCAAACCAAAAAACCCCAAAATCTTAAAAATTTGAAACTGGTGATGTCACTGAAATCTTTCAGTAAAAGAAGGCAAAGCGTTTCTTACTACTAGTTCAATAGTCAGTTTTTCTGTGCAGCCACCGCCCAAGTATGGCTGTCAGTAGCGCACATATGACAGGGACCTGCACATAGCCACTTCTTCGTAAGTGCATACAACCATAATCACTATGCCACTCTTCTGGACAAAAATCAAGCAGAAGGATCTCTCCCCCAAAGAAAATCAACTATTACACATACAAATCAAGAACCACAGGGAGACAAAAAGGACAGTTTAATGCTATTTTGTCCAGGGATCAACAGCAAACGACAACTGTCTGCCAAGGAAGAGGTACTGTACCTTTTCAACATCTGACAGAGACGATAGAGAATGGTCCTGCATAACCTCCGGTGCTGTGAATGCTCGCAGGTCTTGTTGGGAGACATTTTCATCAGTAAATGATACACTGCCAGATGGAAGCAACAGGAGAGACCATGGAGAAATGATGAATCCCAGGGCAGTAGGATCAGCTGTATTTCAAAGGAAAAAAAAACACCAATGCTGAAATTTACACAACACTGATGCCCTTGCTTGACATGATTTTATTTGCTCAGACACATTCGGTATCAGACTACATATTAATGTAATATTATAATGTAATGTAATATTATTATAGATGCTTCCTTTTCCACCTGTGGTGCTTCAGGACCACCTCAATTTTCATCATACCAAGGAGTAACACCTGTCTTGTTTGACTGTTCTTATTCATACCAGCAAGCTCAGAAGAGCCTGTTAAAATACTCACAAGCTCTCCTGTCCTCAGCTAATTTTATTTATGCTACAGTCAACATATAAAATGATCACATTTTATAGTGGACGTGTCATTAAGGCTAAGAATAGAGTTAACTGCTATATTAATATAGCACTGCTGCAGCACCAACAATCTGAAGAGAGAAGACGAAGTTAGAGAGGAATTATTAGAGTAGCTGAAAGAACTGGACAAAACAGAAAAATTTTGGGACACAAGTCCTTTTTAGCCTAAAAAAACCAAAAAAGGTATTTCAAAAGTGAAAAAAAAAAAAGAATAACTCTAGGAGACAGTGGAAGTGGACAACAAATAAACCTGAAAGCATAGTAAGGTCACCCATTCAAACCCTGTCAATTCCTGAAAACAGCAAAACAAGTACTGAAACTGGAGAACCAAAAGTGACAAAGCCAACTTCCTACATCACGGAGTATGTAATTTGCCAGCTAGGTTTTTGATATCTGGTAATACTGCTGTCAGATTTTTGGCCACAGACCTACTTAAAAAAAAAAAAAAAAAGTGCGGGGGGAGGGCATAGCAGGGGGAACAGAAACAGGCCACACACATGGAGGAAGTCTTACACCCCAAAATCTACCTTGACAGTAAAACCTCAATCCCTTTAAGGCAGAAAAAGGAGAGACCATTTCCTTGAGCCAAAGTATTTTTCCTACACCCCAAACAGTAAATCACCTCAGTTTCACTAAAGGAGGTATAAGCTTTTATTTAAGTAAAAGTTAACAGTTATTTTGAATAGGTAAAGAGGCAGTTGCTCTGTTTTATGCTGCATGTTCTATCAAAGATCTGATGAAACATGCATTTGAAGCATAAGTCTTTCTTTTCCCTCTATGCATTAAGTAACAACAGCAGAATAATAATTGCATCCTTCAGCTCCACCCCTAACAATTTCCACTCTCCAATCAGCTCAGAATGTTCCTACAGTGCTGGTTCCTAGCCCATTCAATTATCTCGTAATCTAGAATATTTCTAGTCTCCTAGGAAATGTATTAAATTACTGCTTGCAGGCACCACATGTAAAAAGATCTACCAAGTAGGTCCTTCAATTTCTTCAACTCTCCTTCCTCCTAAAGAAGCTAAGAAATCGCTTTCAGGCTTTCTACATTCTGTGATACTGAAGCAAAACTGTATTAATGACTTGGTAGCACAATTACCTAGAAAAACATTTGCAACTTTCAGATGCTGAAGCTCAGAAAGTTTCCCCTCCTACCAATATGTGCAAGAGATATCATTCAATGGGAGAAACCAATAATTCATTATTCAGTCTAAGGCTAACATACACCTTTTTCTGAGCATACCTTAAATCGCTATGCAGAATTTTGCTTTAAAAAAGGAAAAGAAACTGTTAAGGACAACATTCTAGAAATTGAAAGATCCCACAGTCTACTTCAAGCAGTTATTTCAAGTTGTTTAATGACCTTAGAACCAAAGGAGTTTATTTTTATAGTTTTTCTAATGGATTCAAAAATGCCAATAAGTTTTGCTGAAAGCCAGTATGACAAGCTTAGGATTCACAGTGCAGAACTGGTTTCCCCCTGCTCTGCTTTTTATGACAAACAAGAGAGTCTCAAGTCTTCTTGCCTCAGAGGAGCATACTTCATTGCTCCAGCTTTCTCCCCTGGATCCAGCAGAAGTAATTGACGGATAGTATCTCTGATTATGTAGGCTACAAGAATTTAAGCTCTCACACAGAACTGCTGAGGTCCCCATGGAAACCAGAGGTCTGTCACATACAAGATAAAGAATGCCCCAACCTCTCCAAAACCCCTTTAAAAAATTCCCAAATACAAACGCATACACAACGATATCTCTCTTATGCATAGAAGAAAATATCTCTGAGGATTTTCCTATCCTATTTTAGTAAGTAAAATCACAAGGGACAAAGCAATATATTACTTCAACCTACCAATATCAAAATAAGCTAAACTAAAAACACATGGCTCAAACTAACAACCTGTACAAGTCTCTTTCCGTTTCTAGACCTCCTGCAGTGGGACTTCTCTTCAAATCATTCCAAATACTGCATTCAGCAAGGTGTTATAAAAAAAATAAAGCCCAAACAACCACCAAAGAGTTCAAGTAGTTCAGCAAAAGTAATAATATTGTAGAAATTCTGTCAAGAGAAAAAATTCTAGATTTCATGCAGACATTAATAACCAGTCCTTACAGTGCAGTACACATTCTCCCTCTTCCCCACAGCAATCTAATCAACCCCTAGCTACAAAAATATTTAAGCCTGGAATCGCTCTCATGAATGGTCTCAACAAAATATCTGCTTGATACAGTAGTAAAGATAATCAATCATGTCCAAGAACATGGTTTCCCCACAGTGTGTAGGAAGTCACTCAGTATGAAGCAAATGACACCATCTCTACAGATTCTCTTAGCATGGCCAACTTCAAAATCTGAGTTTAGAAATAACTCATATTGTGGAAAAAGTTGTCAAATATGTACATTTAAAAATAAGATGAGCTGAAGAAAACTCCCCTAGCAAGAACTTTAAACACCATGTATGGCGAAAGTAGTGGAAATTTACTTCAATCAAATAAATTAAAATTTTAATTAAGAATGAAAATAACATTATCCTCCCAAGTCCAAGAGATTACATTTTCCACTATACCTCTAACCCCACTTCCTCTGAAACAAAACGGGTAACTGCTGTTCACTGTTGTGGCAGTAAGTTCAGATGTTAAACAAAAGAAATGTAAACATAAGAACAAATATTACATAGCTTGCAGCTATTTTTTACGAGTTCTGTGTGCATAAGCCACTGATATAATATTTTAAAATGCCTTTTTTTTTTTTTAATAAGATTTCTGCTTAAATGCCCCGAAACTCAGGAACCTTAAGCAATGTGAATAATTTATCCTTAACTTCATATTTTGTATGACAAAAACTTCAAATATATATGAACTCTTCATATCCTGCAACATACTATAGAAACAAGAGAGTTAACAGATGAAAACACAGTTTATTTTTAAGAACAGTAAAAAAACCCAATACAATTAGCCTGAAGTCTTCCCAATACTAATTTAAACAAACTCTGGAGCATGCATTTGTCCTCTACACATGCAGAGGCTGAATTTACTGATCCACCTAAAATATTTCCAACCATACTCAATGATCTTCGTGATCTGAAGCAACATACAACAAATTTGATTAACTGTAAATTTAGAAATAGGACTGATTTTGCCAGGCTCATTTTGTTGACATTTTTTTGGCCTCCTCTTTTAGTAGTTTTTAACTAATATAGCAGATCATACTGCCTACTTCATAACTTTGGCTATCTAATCTACCATTACAAAGAACAACAATAAAATAACTCATTCTCCATTTCCTTCCTTAAGGCATGCATCACAAACCAGAACAGCTGTCTCAAAGTTCCTACTATGCAGATTTAAGCTAAGAAAAATATTTATAAGCAACTCCACTCTTACCCTTTCATGTGTTTGTACCATGAGAAAAAAAAAAGTTACAAAGACGAAATACATCAAATAGCCAAGGACCCCAGGAACACAACAGAAACTAGTTTTCAGTTGTAATATCCATGTCATCTTTTGTTTAGGCTTTCAGAAGAATTTATAAGAGCAGCAAGGAAAACATACTCCCCGAAATACAGTGGAAAATGACAAAAAAAAAAAGAAAAAAAGATTTAAGCGCCTCTTTCTAAAAGCACTGGTATTCAGAACATGGCTCCTGGTTGATTTTTCAGTAGGCTTCCAAGTGCACTAGAAGTACCAGCCTTCTGAGTTAACTGCAGAACTATGCAACTTGGTAACAAAACACTTGTGAGAGCACAGTTTATCAAGTAGTGCCAAGACATAGATAAATAGTGTGGTCTTACTTAAAATGAGAAAGTGAACTGGTTTTAAACGCACTAAGAACTGAAATAGCCTTCAGCTACGTGGCATGTGCCAAACAAACGAGATACTTCTAAAACAGCCCTTTACATGGTTTAACAGGATACAAGTAGCCAAAGACAAAACCCCCCCACGACGTAAGAGACAGTAAGTTCAGGCAGAAATTTAAAATGGATGATTTTACAATATTGATGGCAGATGATTTTGAATTCCCAAACTACACACAATTCAAGCCCCTTCAGTTTTGTTTTTTCCTACTTCTCTCTTAGGCCACAGCCATTGGCAGAAATGGTGGGAAGAGACGTACATTTCAGCTCTTTCAGGACACAACCTTAAAAAAAAAAAAAGGAACATACACAAAGTTTTCAATACTTGTCTCATTTTTTGCTTTGCTTTGCTCTTAGCCCTCACTAAGACATGTAAGATTTCTCCTAGTGCAAAGGAACCTGAAGATTTTTATGCTTAGGCCAGGCTAGAGGCAGGCAGACCACTGATGCATCTCTAGGCAGACCAGGATTATGCCAGCACAAGGGATCACTGATGCTGTTAAGTCCTATACTCCTTTGAGCTGTTGCAGCATGTCCCTGCATGCCTGGTGTGCAGGGGAAGAAGCATTGCAGCGCTTCTGCTCCTATCCCTTGGGCACAAAGGATGGCAGTGAGCAGCACTGCTCTGATCTGATACTGAATCATTTGGAAACCAGCAGCACAGGGAGGAACACTGAGAGGCTAACTGAAATTAACTCTTTCCTGAGAATACTGGACCAAGACACAGGGTGAACACTTAGCTTCTGAGATCACCCATGTTGTTCCAGAAATGCTGTTCCGTCAGCGTAACAGCACACTACACTGTATTGTTACCTTGACCACATCCAGCAGAGAGTTCTGGAAAAAGCACAAGTAGTGACTCAGCCTCACTGGGCAGGGGGTAGGGGTGTGGGGTGATAAACCCCCCCATAATCATCACTAAAACCCACAAAAGCCTCATCTCTTTCCTTCTCAGCAACTAAAAGATCAAATGTTATGGAATGGTGTGTGTGTGTGTGTGTTTAGAAAATCATTCCTTAACAGTTGTTGGTAAAAGGAAAAAACAACCATCTAACACCTGCCAGCAAGCAGTGGCTGGAAAATGAGGATTTCCCTCGTCCCTCAGCCCCCTTTGCATTTTCCCTCTTTTGTGTAAAGAAAAACATGCCATCTTCCCCCTCCACCCCAACTAGGCCTATGACTACTTGGGACCCACCACTAGTTCCCATCAACACATTTCACACTTCACCTTCCTTTTTTTCTTTATACTTACACCCAAGCTAAGCAAATGCAATAGTATTACTGTCAACAAGATTTTCGGGTCCTCCCCAAAAGACAGCTGTCCTTCACATTCACTTTCAGATGATATCGCTTCTCTTTACGCAAATAATTTACTGTCTTGCAAATTTGTATACAGGCAATTTGTGAAGTGTCTCTTTCTTTGCTCAGCCTGCCTTCCTATTATCAGACTTGCCCCCTCCCCTTCTCTTCCACCTACCTCTAAATAGATCTGGAAACATAAGATCCAGCTATTTCAGAATTCGCAATACACTCTTTAGCATAGGAGTAGCTCAAGTGCATATGAAGTGTTTCCCACTTTCATCCAATCAAACCTACCAAATTAGAGGGAAATCTGGTTTGCAGTTAGCAGCAGAGAGCACAGCATGCTCCTTACACTTACACACTCACATCTGAGATACCTCACCTAAAAGACCTGTTCCTTTGACCTCATGGAGTACTGAGTACAAGATTCAGCATGTCTGAAACAGCCGATACACCCTCCCAACAACAAAATAGTTATTGCAGATAATTAAACAGATCTAAGAGAAGGGCAGGTCTGGTATCGGCCTTTTCAAATCTCCAGATTAATCTCAACATCACTAGTACAACTGATGTCAGATCTGCCACCGAGTTCTAGATTGTCCTTCTCCCTCCATTTAACAGCTTATAATATGCTGACACGACAGCTACCAGAGCTGAACTTCTTAATCAGTGAGTGATTAGCTGCTGGGCATTTCAATCTAATCTTTCACTACTTATAATGATTTAAATAAATTTGTAAAGTATTTTAAAAGAGTTCAACACTTGTTAGAATTGTAAATACAAACAGACATAAAAATAAGCACACTTTTGTATCAGTCACTGAATGACATGATGATTATGTGATTAACCATGTAAAATGTGGATTTTCATCCTGTGCTGCTTTGTTCAGCGCTTTGATGGATAAGAAGACAGACTCACTAGAAGACACGCAGAATTTCTATGAATCCAGAAGTTATCAAACCTGTAATAGAAGCTTATCTGGGGCATTTTACACTAGTTTCAGGAAATTAGAAAAAGTAAGTAACTGAAGAATGCTCTCTCAGTCGATGGAGTAATAGCAAGGATTCTCAACTTCAAACAGACTACCAAAACTCTACTAGGATTACATAAATAAATAAATGGATGGTTACTTAGGCTGGTAATTTCTTTAAGTGTATGTGGTTGCCGGGCTGGCAGAGGGAAGCTGCCAACAGATGGCAATTTAAGAGTTCATGATTTCCAAGGCCTTTTTATCCCCCTCATTTCAAAACAGGTGGACCACAGGCTGTTGAACAATATATATATTTTTTTTTTTAAAGAAACTTAATATAGAAAGCACTCAAAGCTTAGATTTTGTTACAGAATGACACATTCAGGGACTCCAGAGCCATACAAGGAGGAAAACAAGAGCATCTCTGAGACTGGCCAAAGCTGAGCATGCTGTGAACTTCTAGAAGCTAAAAGCTTGCCTCGTTGCCCACTGCCCAGGAGCAATTGATCAGTTCTGAAAAATTTTGAAAACTCACCCTCTGCCATAGAATAGCTTTCCCAAGTTGTAGGCTGGGTCTGAAATTTGACCAAGGAAAACAGGATTTCTCTAGGATCCCATTTGCTACAAGTCCTCCACAAATAAAGAGGAAAATTGAGTCAGACAAGCAGGAACCTCTGCATTCTCTGTTCTTGCATCTCTGCAGTGCATCTTTACAAGCCAGCACAGAAAGTGATACTCAAGATAGCCAAAAAAGGTTTCCAGATTGTTTCCTTAGTGAAGGCAAATCTTCATTAAAGACTGTCTGGTTATCCTAATCTTGCTGGGAGGAATCAGATTGCCTTCGTCAATCTTAGCTACATAGTAAAGCTCTTTCATTTGGGTGTCTCTTGAAGTGCATTTTACCACAAGGCTATATCCCAGGTTAATTAATAGCATGCAACTGAAAATAGTTTGCTGAAGTAGCAGAAAAACAACTCAATAAAACAGCTTCATCTCCAAGAAGAGACAGATTCTTCTGGCACTGATTTTATCTGAATTTGTGTTTTGGTCTTCACTGATAGGAAGTAAGACCAGAAGCTTCTGCCACCTTAGCCAGTCTTGGCTGGCAAACATTCCCCTATCTTAAAGCATATACCAGAAGTCCTGGGGCAGATTACCATTTTGTGCTCTCATTTCTCCGTAACTGTCCCTCTGAGGGAGGGCAGACTGTCTTCTCATTCAATGCCTGCATGCAACCAGCCTTCATAGTAATTACAATAAACTCTTTCCTGCACTACTCTAAGGCCAAGAAAGGGGGAGCTCTTGTTTTCAGTGGAGATTTTACTTTTGAATATAATTTAGACCTAGGATAATGTCTTAAGTGTATTCACTACTCTATACTTATGCTACTATGATCTTTCAGGTGCATTTCAAGATGGAGTTCAACGTGTTGATTCCTGTGAAGCGTACAAGAGTAAGCCTTTAAACATTAAAGATATCTCTTCAGTCAAGGTGTCGACTTGGTCTCAACAGCCTGCCCTCTTAGAAAAATCATTCCTCCGATTCTCTCCGAGAGAGAACAAAGAGAGAAAGAGCCAAGAAAGAAGATACCAGCTTTCCCATTTGCGCAATATGAGCGGCGCAGGGACAGGACAGTGGGTCGAACTGCAACAATAAACTCAGCATTCTTAATAGGGAATGCTTCTTTTACCACATGAGCTGTAAGCTCACTGGTAAAGGGGAAACTGGAAATTCGTACCAGATATCAAAGCTTGCCATGATTTGTCCACCAAAAAATATTTCACAGAAGTTGATAAAATTTCCTGTTTATAATACTAAGTCAAGCTCAATCAGAATTCAAATGCTGTATGGCAGTCTCTGCCCACATCTGCCTTCTTTAGAGTATTCATGAAGTATCCAACAGAGACCACTTTCAGAGGTTGTACAGTATATGAGACAGACCTAGTATCTGACTGGACAGATTGTCCAAACTAAATCTTAAAAAAACCCACCAAACTTCTTAAACGTTGAATTGTGATGAAATTCTAAGCCAAACACGCGCAAAAAATACAGTAATAATGAAGGTGTGCCCTTTGCATAGTAATGTGACAAAACAATGGTTGTTTTCAAAGTGGGAGCTTTTGATTCTTCCTGAATAAAACTGAATTTACAGATGCATGTTTAGATATAAGGAGATTAAAACCATAAATCTGCCAAAATACTAAGATGAATCATGTGAACATACACTGAGGCCAGGTTAAAGATGTCACCAAAGTTCAATATTTGAGTTAAGATATAAAAAGCAAAAAGCAAAGGGGGGGTGGCGTGGTGTGAGTGTGGCTTAAGGATTTGCCGATTTTAAAGAAAGGAAAACATCAGGAAGAGGAAGGGTTCCATACTTAGTGCTAGAACTAGCAGCATTGCAGACGCTCAACTTAGAGCCTGCTAAGTTGGGGGGTGGGGGCTAGGGCAGGGGGAAGAGATATTTAACCTCTGCTCCTTTAAAGTACCACAAAGCAAGCCACACACTCCTCAGTAGCTATGTATGTCTTGCTAATTTAATTCTGGGGAATGATACCCAGCCCTCTGGCCAGCTTCTCAGTGTCTCACCTTCACCTCACTTGAGGCTAAATCTTTTCAGAGCAGACTGGTCATGACTACACTGTACATATTTCTATGTCCCTTTCATGACCAAAGTACTTCAATGGCATTTGTTGGGATTTTTTTTCCTGTTTTTCTATCTAATTTCAGTGAGTTTAAAATAATACAAAAACTCTGTGGTAGCTTCCTACCAAAGTCAAGTTGCCACCACATGAAACAATGTGCCATGAGTCCTGACAGAACATGAAGTTATGGGTTGAAAACATCCTTTGGTCCGAGTTACAGCTAGGCACTTTACACAAAGTTATTTGGGTTTAGAGCCAAGGAAGAACAAGGGAGTTTACTTCCATGACACGTAAACATACCAAAGACACTTCCAGTTCCGTATAGAGTAGTCTTTAAAAATATTTACCTTTTCTGAATAGTTCTTGAAGGCTTTCTGCACTTTGATTCAAAATAGCCCATATTTCCTCTTCCTGCAGCGGCCCTCCCCGAACCTCCAGAGCCTCTGCCAGTGACACATGCATGTTACCTGAGAAATCAAACAGATTTAAGAATAGGTAAGTTATTTTCTCCTTGCATGTAGTACTCAAGTAGTAATAACCCATGTTCAACTCCCAGTCACAGAAATTCTCTAACATTAATGGAACCCATCACACAGAAATATTACAGAACATTCATCATAAAGGACTTTGAGCACCTGCTCAAATGAAGAAGAAAAAATTGGTTTAAGACAACAATGATCCGTATTAATATTGTACGCTACTAAATCAGTAAACTCAAAAGCTGGTATTAGTCCACATGCCATGGGCAAGAGTCTGTCCTGTTTTAAAAAAAAACAAAACCTGACAGAATTATTAGTAGTTACAAGTTTCTTAATGCAAATCAGCTATTAACATTATTTTCACAGGTTTAAGTTTGTGAAGCTGCTGTTAGGAAAGGATGCTCTTCTTCCAATATGTCTTCACAAGGTTATTTATGTTATCTCATGACCAAATAGTAAGAAGCACTACCTGAAAGCATGCAAGCAAGCTAGCGGTCAAATTGATAGCTAACCTCTTTTGTTTAGTTTCTTCATACATTTAAGAAAACAAACTAAAACTGTTAGCAGTGCTCTATGTATTGCATGCCCAGAAAATAAAGACTTCCTTCCCCAGCTAAAAGAGCTCAGGCTTAAATATTTTTTTCAGAGTTAAACCATTTTAACCATACCACAATTTGATATTCAGTTGTCCAAAATAAAAAACATTTTGAAAACTGAAGAATGCATCCCTAAATACTCTGGCAAAGTCAAACCTTCATTTCAGTAAGCTCAGGAACAAATAAATCATGCTAATTACTTCAGATTTCTATGGACACTAAACGTTCTCAGTTTGAGCATTCATGCCAATTGATATTTCTGATTGAGATGCAGCTGCTTCTCTCCAAAGCCCAAAGTATAAAATCTTGAGGCAGTGAAATGCACTAAGAGCCTAAGGTATATCAATCATCAGTGATGAGTTCATCGGGTATCAAAGGCTCCAAAGCTGCTGCTGGAAATGGAAAAGACAGTTCCATAAGAAATGCATATTTTCCCAAGATCAATAACTGATATCAAGAGCTTTATATGACCCAACAGTACTGCTGGAGGTTACTGCCCCTCCCTTCCAATCAACTAGCCAGAGCCTTTCCATCAGCATACAATCTGGGCTCAGATGTACACTCATGGATATTAATCTAACATTTGCAAGGAGGACAGGCTGACTAGCTATATTTAGTTTCCCCAAGTAAATGTCCAGGCAGTTTCATGCTTTCCATGTTTTTTTTTTTAACTTTCAGATAGCCAGGTTCATACCCATATGATGGCAATATAAAAGGCTGAATATCCTGAAGTTTCTAGCTGAAAACATGGGCTCTGAAGACTACCCTAAAGCCTTTTCAGCTAGATTTTTATACTATGCTACTGAAAAATTACATCTTGTTGGCTGCATTTCATCACAGCTTATTTTTCCTTACTTCACAACTTGCCAGTTTTTAGTATTCAATCATTCTGCATATTTACCAAACCAGACATATTTTCAATGATTAATGTTCAAAAGTCATCCTCAATGGAATGGAAAGCAGGTCGAGACCATATTTAAAAGAAAAATGAAATCTGAATCCCCGAAGAGAAAAATACATTACACAATTCAAAATGCAGTTCCCCAAAGCTAGGGACCAATGCAGACTTGCAATAAATGGATAGAAAGCCAGAGATAAACACATTTCTAGTCAGTATGAGATTCACATACATCGATTAGCACAGAGTGCTGGTCTATCATCCATGGCAGGGAATTCTGTAATTTCATGGCCCTGCCTCAAATTTCTGTATGCACATCTAGAGTCAAAACGGATTATTCTGAATAGAAGACATCTTCTCCTAGGGATTAAAAAATATGAACTGCAAATGAAAACTTTTTGTGCTAAATATTCTAAAGGAAGTAAGCCGAGCATAACAACACCAAACATTTCTCCCAAAATGCTTCTTAGCCACTCCCCTTTTTCCCATTCTGCAAAAATCCTGATTCCTTTCAGCTGTGATTAAATAATTGTGTGGGCTGTTCCATAGCAGATATAATCCGATTCCCTATCGCTACAAAGACCATAAGCATGTCTGCTCAAACTCCCCAACATACTACATACAGTAAAAGAATCCTACAGAAAACGATTTATTGATCACAGTAAGTGTATTAATATGCACACAGCCATGCAGGCCTCACTTGTAGCAATGCAAGCAACAAGACCTGCTTGTATATTAGACAGCAATAGCATGACAAATAAAGCAAACATCAAAACACACCAAACCCAAAACATTTCATATTTGTTGTATTTGGCCTGAGCTTTCAAAAACTAGCATCAATCATTACAACACACACCCACATGCAAAGAAGCACAAGTTGGAATTTGAGCAAGACTCACTGAAGTGTATCTGTTTCAGTAACTTTTTGGTAACTTTTCCTGGTTTTCTTCCTCAAAACTACCTTGAAGCTGCAGCACTTGTCTGTCAAAGCAAAGAGAAGACCAACACACTGGTTATGAAGATTAAAGAGGCTTCCACAAAACTGTTCTCTGCTACTGAGGAACTGAATGAAGCAAGCTGGGGTGAAGTGTTTGCAGGCAAATGCATGGCAAGAGTTCTCCATCTGTACAGTCCACCTGTTAGCAGCCAGGCACCACTAATTTAAGACAACGAAGCTGACAGTGAAAGTGCCTGGCTCAAAATATACCTCTTTCCCACTAGTTTCTTTGCAACTGATGTTATTCACAAGGAGAAAGGAGAAATTTATAAAATATATAATGTTTGCGATGCACAATTCTTCCACATTTGCTGTCTCCTTAGGTTCTGGGAGCCTTCAATAATGTCTGGTTCCTTTGTGAATACAGAAGCTAAAGTGTCAAGTGCTCAAAACATACAACAGCTTTTGGTTTTGTGAAATGCCTGAACATTTTGATAAATTGCAACATAATTACAGGATCAAGTAATTTATGTAAGAGAAAAACATGCAAAGCTTTTGTAGAACACCTTATCAAAACAACACAGACTGCCTGTCTTCACATCTTAGCCCTCTAATTGCAGTTACATACGTGGTTATATAGTTGTATAATGTTCATTTCACAATTAAAATGAATCCATTTAAATAAGTATTTAAACTCTTATGGCTAAGAACTCAGAAAAAAGGAAGGTGGGTGACTGCAACAGGGGACAACAGACTAAGAACAGCAACCTCTTAAAAAATGCAGGAAAGAAAAGAGTGGAGTTCTCTGTTAAGGGTAAACTTTTAGCTGACTTCAAGTGAGCAAAGAGGGACTAATCCAAGGAGAGAGGGTGCGTGGATCTCAGGAAAGCTGAACAGTAATGGCCTAAAATGACAGATCACAAAACTCCAAGTAAAATGCAGACACTAGACCAGGCTGCTCAAAGTCCCATCCAACTTGGCCTTGAACACTTCCAGGAAGGGGGCACCCACAACTACTCTGAGCAACCTGTTCCAGTGTCTCACCACTCTCATAGTAAAGAATTTCTTCCTAGTATCTAACCTAAATGTACTTTCTTTCAGTTACAAGCCATTACCCCATGGCCTATCACTACAGGCCCTTGTAAATAGTCCTTCTCCAGCTTTCTTGTAGGCCCCTTTAGGTACTGGAAGGCTGCTATAAGGTCTCCCCAGAGCCTTCTCTTCTTCAAACCCAACAATCCCTCATCTCTCTCAGCCTGTCTTCACAGGAGAGGTGCTCCAGCCCTCTGGTCATCTTCGTGGTCCTCCTCTGGACTTGCTCCAACAGGTCCATGTCCTCATTATGTTGGGGGCCCCAGAGCTGAACAGTGTTCCAGGTGGGGCAAGAAGTCCAGTTGCAGACACGATTGGGAGGCACAAAGGGCTAGATGGTACGAACTCCAAAGGCATGGATTCCCCATACACCCACATACATACAAAGACCACACAAGAACATTGCCACAAAACATCCAAAAAGGGCCATTCACACAGCAGAGAGCACAACACAATGCAGGAAAACAGTATACAAATTAAAACAGTTAACACTGGAGAAGCACAGACACAATTGCTTTCAAGTTGCTTGCTCTGGGACAGAATTTACTCCTAGACCATACAGGAATACAATTTCCACAGGAAAACAGCTGCCTCATGTGGAGGCAGCTCTTTTTTGCTCCAGGACAAGAGAGTAAATTCAGGTGGAAATCATTTGTATCAACAAGCCCTGAGTGCAATTTCTCACCCTCCATGCCATTCAGCCCTAAGCCATATAGGCAGCACAGTTCCAAGAAAGCAAGCTGCTTAAGCCAAGGGCCTCTCCCGTATCTCAAACACTTCCTTCAAAGAGCCTGTTTACCTCTGGAGGACTAACTGACAGCTCCTCCCTCAAAGGCAGACAGCTTATACACTTCCCTGATGAGTGGGATGAGTACTTCTGCCTTTTGCCTGTAAAGGAAGCTCAGTAACCTCCTTGCTCCTACACTCTACAGTCCCAAGAACCTTTGTTAAAAGCACAACACCTATGGAACACCCAGGCAATGCCAAGATGGCCCATAAAGCAGCCTGCCACACCCTCAGTCCAAGGTAAGAGGGAAAACACGACAGGACCAGCCTCTCACAGCAAGTAATATTGTCAAAATGACTATTTGCAAGGTATATGTTTTTCCCCTACAGCTTGCAAAGTTTTCAATATGTCTTGCTTTTTAATTACGTATGCAGCACATAAGTTAAATGCTCAAAATTCGCATTTCCCCCAGCCACCAACTTTTCTCCTTATGCATTTCAAATTGCCATTACGCATTGAATGGCCTATTCTTTCCAGATTTTATTCAACTCTTGCCAGCTGAAGTATTAAGCAGCTATTGCTACAACTGTGTTTAACAAAGACTATAATATCACCAATGTTGTAAGAAAAATTAAAAACAGACTGATAGTCAAAAAGATAAACTGCTTCAACTTAACGACTGCTTGACAACTTTGCGGTTTGGTTTTAGTAACACATATCCCTTGCTTTTTCACCCTCACCTTCTGCATCAGCATATTCTCCTGTGACATAACTTCAGAACCAAAACTTTATGTCAAAATCTGTGTTTTAAGAACATTAGTTAACTGTTTGCAGTATCTCATACTTATTTGATATTTCTAAAGCCATGATTAGCTGCCTAAAAATAAAACACTGACACTTTTCTAACAACACTCAATATGCACACAAATCCCAATGAAACTGAACTGAAGTTTACCTGAGCAGTTTTGAAAGTCTGGCCTCTCCCATTTCAGAACCTAAGCATCTAGAGTCATTACCATACCCTGTAATTTCAGAATGCTGGCATCTATCCTATTTATTTACATTGACCCACATCTTACACCCCTGAAGAAGACCTGGAATGCATATATCAATTAGTTTATCCCCAATAATACTGTTGCTGAAACAAGTACAGAACCCTGAAGCCAAGTTAGAAAGCTTGTGCTTCAACAGTCTTTGAAATCTTATTTTGAAATCTGCACATGCTTAGATGTGTGCATGTAAAATGTGGTTTCCTATAGCTGCAGGTCCAATTTACACTGGCTGTCCACAAAATAAGGCATTATTTGCAAATATTCAAGTCAAACACATAATCAAGGTAAATACACAAGCTAATCAAGTGTTTAAAGAATTCTTTATTTTATTTTTAGAATCCTGCTCTCAAGTTAATTACTACACATTATTCTCATTTATTGTCTTGAAGGATAAAGAAAGAAACCCTTGTGCCATGACCACTTTTCACTTCTAAAAATAGATGGGACAAAAAGCCTCACAAGATGCAAATCCCCTCTCCCCTCTCTTTTTTTAAGTCTCTAAATAGCTGCTAAAAATCACGTGGATCTAAGTTTTTGCAAACAAACACACATCCATGGTTCTTTTTGTTCAATCAGCTATTTGATAATATTATCTTAGTGTAAGCACTATTCCTTCCTCCTCCATTTTGGAAAGGTCAGTAGAGACCACCCAAGAACTTCCTTTCTCCCTCTCCTGCATTGTGGAAAAGATTAGCTTTTTCCACTCACATTTTTCTTTCCATGTTCCCGTCTTTTGCTCCTGCAGGCAGACAGGATGAAATGTCAGCAAAACAGTCCCATGCTCCTGAGCCAGTCCTCAAACTACATCAAGAAAATTTCTTTAAACTTGCATCTCCTCTTCAAACCGATAGCTTGCTGCTTTGAACTCAAGCTTCCTAAGTAAAGGAACAGACACTAGCTCAAATCTGCGATAGAACACAAAGAACATAAGGACACTCCCAGAAGTACAGAGCATTGTTGGCCTTTTATTTGAGCATATAGCAATGCTCTCACACTCACTGTAACAGATGTTAGCATTTCTCCTTCCAAAGCCTTAAACCAGTCTTGTATTCCCACGTCTGGAAGACAGAAGAATGTGACGTATTGAGAATCTTGGCTTGTACCTCCAGGGCAAGCAGTGTTTATTTTACTTGAGAAGCACTTGCTTTCTTTCCTGGAAGGTGGAAAGAAATCAGCTTTTGGCATTGGACTAAACTCACAATGGAAGACAAGCAAGGGTTATTGCTGAATCCCTCCCTTGCTGTTCTCTCTCTCTATCACCAGAACCAGATAAACCTGTTTATCTGAGGCTTTGTGTAAGGCAAACTAGTAAATCCAGTCCAAAATGTATATAATAATCATGAAAGTCATGTTTTCTAGGCAATTTATACATCAGGGTAGCTGATGTTTCACATCTGATATTAAAATTTTATTCAGAAGAGTATATAATTATCACTACAAAGTCAGCTTAATCCACATAAATCGGGGCATGACTCTTGCATCCCTCTCTTTAGCCTAATTGTCAGTGTAAGATCCTTGGGCAACTCCCTTATTTTGCTGTTGATCTGCTCCACCTCTGAGAGGCATGTCTCCTTGGTGCGTTTCTCATACTTGCAACTTTCATTTTAATTGCTAAGTAGGAACAGAGGACCTGTGACTAAGACAAGCTATATAAATGGAAAAGCAGAAATTTCAGGACTGCAAACCAGCTTGGCAACACAAACACTTTTCAAATAGCAGATCGATCAATAATACCCTTGTTCATACGTATCAGATGAAACTCTTTAATGACATAAAATAATCACAAGCAAAACATGTCTTACTATTGACAACACAACTTCATGATGTAGCAATGTACTATCCATCCTACAACTTCACTTATGGCAGACAAATTCCAGACTGTGCAGCAGTCTTGACATAAGTGCCTTCATTGGCATCCTTCTGCACC
This sequence comes from Falco peregrinus, assembly GCF_023634155.1. Taxonomy (NCBI): domain Eukaryota; kingdom Metazoa; phylum Chordata; class Aves; order Falconiformes; family Falconidae; genus Falco; species Falco peregrinus. The sequence continues at coordinate 17,854,886 of NC_073722.1, forward strand.
AATATTTTTCGGTGCAGAGTCGTAGTAATGCTCTTCATCAAGTACACTGGGGTACACAACTGTTGCTAGGTCTGTATGTGTGACATGCATTGTCACCATGGCAGGGACAGACTATGGTGAGCAAAACTAAGAATGACACCTCCAGCTTTAGTCCAGCAATTATTCCATTGCTGCATACAAGAGCTATGCATCCCTCATATACTACTAAAAGGTCATGACTGAAGTCTATCATTCACTTGCAGCCTTTGCTCAAGAGGGAATGAAAGTTATTGTCAGAGGAGCAGAAATAGTAGCACACACATGATTTAAATATCATTGAGTCACTCGGAAGCATTATTCTAAATTATTAAGTACTACTTCCCACCATCTGTGTCATTTTAAAGGTATCTACAGGTAAGACAATGAGGCTTTGATAAGCAAGTCAGGTATGACAATTGTACAGAGTAACTGCTTTTTCATATCATTACAAAGATGGATTTCTTTATAATCAGTCCCCAACATGAGAAGAGTAAAGATCAAATACTTAACACCAAGACATACACTGCCACACACTAGAAACTCAGTGACTAGAAGTAAGTTTCATTAATTTAACAGGTACAAATTAAGCCAGTATTGCTCAACAGATAACTTCCCTAATGGATAAACTTACTCTAGACTGGGTTTTTTTAAAGCTTAGCTTAAGCTCTCTCCTGTGGTAATGAAGTGATACGAATTTTACTACCTTAGATAAATTCTCTAGTACAGAGGGGTTCAGTTTCTGTTAGATATTAATCCTTACAGTCTCAGTAACAGAGAATGGTACCTTGCTTTATAAATGTCTCTTCTCAGTACAACAGCCCCTTGCAGCAATGTAATAACCAGGGTAAATGAAGGCAGCACAACTGGATCAGCAGGAAACCAAGCATCATATGCCAAGAGAGTAAGAGTCCTCAAATTTCTTAGGTGCAGTATTAGAAAGAGAAAGACAATGTCAGGAAGCTTTGCAACTTTTTTTTTTTTTTTTAAATGCAGAAAATTGCTGACCTTCAGGTAAGTGTAGAAATATCATGATGTTAATATGCTAAAATATCTGGGAAAATAACTTTAATACCCCTCAATTTAAGCAATAAAGAAAAATGTTAGGATTGTAGTAATTTGTAAATCACTGTTAAAGTCAACATACTCTTAATAAGTATAAAGACTGACCCCACCACATCTTATTTCAAAACCAGATTGTAATCCTATATATTGATGTACAATCCTTCAACAAATGTCTTTTGCTGTTGTTAGGTGGCTGAACTGTGGGGTTCATTTTGGATTTTGGATTTCTTCCTCCTGTGTGTGGGAGAAGGATGGATGTGTGCAAAAAAAAAAATAATCTGTCAGCCTCGTATGTGTGACTACCAGACATTCTCAAAAAAGGAATTAGTAGAAGAGATTACTAGGGCACCAAAACAATTTCTCCATAGTTTGAATGATCTAATGTACCAATTCCAGAAACAATTTCTTTGTTTTCAGTTTGAAAGCAGCTCCTCTGCAGATTCACAAGAAACCAATCTGTTAGCAGGGAGCATAACTTGTGTACTCAGCCACAATAAACCTCTAGTATCCAGAGGACAGTTCATACAAACAGTTATTTCATATGTCCTGCCTGGAAAGGAAACAATATCTGACAACAGAAGAAAAAACTGGCCGAGTAACAGAACAAGTTTGAAAATGACATCTAGACACATCTGATTCCTCCAGCACTGCTTTACCTTAGTTGCAGACAGGCAAAGAAGCTGCACTACTACAACACAGTTTTTTTTCAAGTACACATATAGCTCACTATGAGAGCTAACAAGGTCCCACATGGATCACCCCACCTACCAATATTTCCACAGAACTGCACTTGTACATTTATTTTTCTGCTATGGAAGTGAAAAAACCCAAAACAAACCACCCCCAATCAATTAAAAAGTTACCACTTAGCAAATAATCTCTTCAGCTAATTGATTGCTACAGATAGTCCAATGCCTTTCTTACTCAGTGCCCTAGGCCAATCTACCTCCCCACTCGGTTCTTTCTGCTTATGACTTCATCTTGGTGAAAACAGCTGATGAGAGTCTAAACAACTACTGATGGAGATGGACCATCCCCTGAATAACAACACTCTCCACAGCCATGAACCTGAATGATGTTTTAATTCCTCGTAACTGTCAGGAACAATTCTGAGGCAGCCCTACAACTGGAGGAAGAAGTGATCGTGTTCTTAAATTTCAGGATGCCTGGGGACATTATCCATCTAGAGGGTCTATCTTGTACCAATTCTGCAGTCTTTGATGCTCAAGAGAGTAATAATCACAACTTTTTGGAATCCAAACTTCTTTAAGCAACTGCATAGGTTCTACAACACAGGCAACACCACAGAATCCCAGGATTTTCAGCAGGGGAGGAAAAAAAAAAAAGGCAGATTAAGGCGAAAAAAAACCCAACCACCAGAAGTATGCTGCCTGCTCAGACAGTTACTTTTTTGGGGGTTCACTTCGGGGGGGGGGGGGGGGGGGGGGGGGCGGGCACAGAGGGGGAAGGGGAGATATAGCATAAAGAACAGAACATCACAAGGTCTGCAGCTAGATGACACAATGGATATCTTATCTGTGAACTCACCTGTCCGGGAGTAACGATATTACTCACACAAGTGATGACTAATTCTTATTGTAGAAGTCTGAATTTCTACCCTGAAAAACAGACAAGACTGAACATAGGCCTACATTTCAGCTGTCAAGAACTGTACACGCAAGAGCTGTATCTTTAGGACCAACACGTAAGCTGAGAGATGCTTGCTCTACTTATCTATGAGTTCAAGAAAACACTAATTCAAGCACAGTAGCAAGTATCAAGCCCTACTCAGAACACTGATTTTTTTTCACTCTTCTGCAGCAGAAAAGAAGTAATTTTCCTTTTAGCCAGCCAGCCTTTTTCTACTCAAGACATGGTAGTAACAAGGCATGAGATGTATACTTTTTATATGCCAAAAAATGCCAATTAAAAAGGTCTACGATATATTGTCCAGTCAGGTGTGAAAATCTGTACAAAGATTTATGCTAAGGAAATTTTAAGCAGTAAGAATCACTGACTAAATTTACAAAGCAACTTCATAAAATTCCAAGAGAGAACCAACTTCCAAGTGAACTACCTCTTCAAGAGAGATACCTGACTATAACCCATTGTCATATTGAGCCCGTATCAGGAAATCCATACACTCTGAGGGAACAGCAGAGATGTGAACAGGCAGCTGGTTGGATTTGACTTGACCATGGAATAACTGTTCCTACACAAAGCAATTAGAAAGGCAACAAATGATAGGCTACTGCCTTAAATGAAGACAGACTGAATTTAAGGAAATGAGAAGCACTGGCAAGTGATATTACATACTCAGCTTTCTGAACTTTATGTCAGCCTTCAGGAAGAATGTGCTTTTTATGGCACACACCCACGGGATAAAGTGTGCGTGTCCCCACACATGTATATGTGCATATACATATGAATGTATCATGTTACCAATTATCTATATAAAAATGTATATGTGCATTTGTCTGCATGAGTATACTTCACATACACCAAACAACTCACTTTTGTTTTATGTTTCTGCTGCAGGACAGAGGAAAAACCCTGAAGGACAAACAGAATTTTAATGGGGCAGGAACATTGATGTATCTTGGTAAGTCAACATCAACTATCTGATAGCCTTGTTAGAGGGACTCTAAAGCCTATTAAAGGTTTTGACCAACGCAGATTTAAAGTAAGATTCTGTAAGCATTTGTAAAACCAGATTTAATACCAGCAGATGGGCTGCAACTGTAGTAACAGACCTCCATCTGTCCAGAAACCAGCTCTTTATTCTACATGCATGGTACTGCAAGACACTAACGGGTCTTAAAGGGTAGAACCATTTCTTAAGAAGCACTTCAACAGCATTCATTATCTGCGTATACACCTGTCCTCATAAGAGGCTTCATGGCAAGTCGTTCTCTCTATAAGTGACTAACTTTCCAGGGGGGGTGGGGGTGGGAAAGTAACCTGTTTAAGTGCTACTTCTTGAAAACACTTAGCTGCTCTTCAAGTGTTATAAAACATTTTTCCCCTTCCTGAGATGATGATGAGCTGAGGAGAAAACTGTTGGGAATTCATTAATACTGTCTTTGAACAGGATACATCTCTTTTTTTTCACCCCATAACTGAGAACCCATCACTGTAACATAATTTAGGTGAGCTACGAACAAGGTCCAGACATGAACTATATTAAACAGTATTCTGTGAAACCCAATAATGAAAAAAAAAAACCCAACTGGCTAATATAAAAAATAATTCAGTTCTAAGCCAGATGCACACAGTGCAAACATGGAAACTCCTTCTGCCTATCATCTGCTTGCCCCAGGCAAACAATCTATCACAGCTGAGGTGATCATCTGTCCTCTCAAATTGCAGATCCATTTGTTCTGCACTTCCTTTCATACTCACGCATACAGAAATCAATTTAAGACTGACATTGTACATATTCTCTGCATACACACTCCCAACCAGTAACCAGTTTTCAGGGCAGATAAAAATCTGAGGACACAGAAAACATGCAGTGTATACTTTCATGTTGCAAAACAGACTCATTGTCCAGAAAGAGGAAGACAAGCTTTATAGGAAAGATATTACTCTCTACCGGTTCACTATAGGATTTCTCAAAACTCAGTCATCTGCTGCTGGTGTTTCCATATTCCAGTATTTTTCAAGCTCTCAGGTTGTTTAGGTTCTCTGTTGAAGTCTGTCCTTAGCAGATTAGTTTCTAAGCATATTACTCACCACCATCTTGCAGATATTGAATAAACACTATTTCTTTAAAGGCAGGCTCTTTTTATCCAACCATCCATAGTTGATCCATTTCCTCCAACTGATAACGTATTTAAAAGTTTGCGTAGTTTGCCCATCTGCTCCACTCAAGTCTGTAGATGTGGTAGGCCAAGTACTGAGAACAGTACAATCCATGTGACAACTATCACCAAGTAACTTAGCAGCATGTCCAGAGATACCTATCAGTTGAAAGATTCCACACAAAATGAAGTTTTTTTGGTCATGGATGCTTGCTTTTTAAATGAGCCCTTTATGGAGGCCAAAGCCTTTCCAAGCAGTTTATACCATCTAGTTTAAATCCTGCAATTAGCAGGTTTTAGCTCCAGATTAATTAGTAGACAAAGCCACTTGAAGACTTGGAATGCCTATGGTTAGGAAACCATGATCTTGCTCCAAAACATGAGCTGACACAGCAACATATGGCTTTGTACCAAAATTATACAAGTTAATCAGAACCTGATCAGTTAACTAGAATCCCTCAGCCTGTCACTCCGCTCACCACACTTCAGAAAAATATATAATTACATACCACATGATTCAATAAGCTGTTTACAACTTAACAATTGTTAAATTGACTATACAGCCCCTTGAACAAATCTCTAACACACACTCAATTTATGATTCATCTTAAATATTAGAGGCTACACATAATTTATTTGGTCCTACTGCCATGATATTCTCCATGACTTAACTGCCCTCAAAGGTGATGTGATGTCCTTTTCCTTTCAGATAGGACAACATGCCATTTCTCTTTCACAAGGCATTCCTCTACCTGCTATTGCTGCCCAGCTCCAAAATCTCACAAAGCTTATGGTTTCTGAGCCAAGAAAGTGAATGGGATTCAGAGTGTAAAAAGGACCCTTACCACAAAGGACAGAAGTTTCAGTATAATTTGATAGCAACATAAAAAATCTGCAAAGGTGATTTACAGAACTCTTAACTAGACCTTCCAGACAAAACAGACTGCTTGATCTATAGTAAAGACAGAGAGATAGTCCATGATGTGCTAGATAGATTTGATTTAGGTTCACACACTAGAATGGACAAAGACTCCAGCTGATCACTATCTGTGCTCTGTAATATTTTGGTACTTGGAAAGATTACAGGACAGAACAAGCTACATAAGATGGCATTGCCAAAAAAACAGGAAAAACAAGATAGCAGCACCTCCTCCCATGACAATGCCAAGCCCGCTGTCGCCAAAAAACCAAGTTCAGGGAAGTTTTGCTTTGTCTGGATGATAAATGCATTCATATTAATAGAGTTACAGGACAAAGAGCCATATTACACCCTTGGCTGCATAAAAGGACAAACTAGCAGAAAATTCTCCTCTACGGGCCTAGAAACTGAGAAGAAAGCAAGGCACATCATCACCTTTCCTTTCATTTAAGAACATTCTTATGAACAGTAATGGAGAGCTAGTCAGACTGAGGACATACGCAGGTAATGCCCATGTACAAATTATACCTGCTGTATTGGAATGGAAGTGCAAGGTTGTATTAACCTCTGAACCCACTGCCCTAGTGAGGAATTAAGTGAAAGGAGAATAGAAGGATAATATAACAGCACTTGAATCTTTTATGGATGCAGCTGGACCACAGTGAGATAGACCAGTTAAAGAATGCATCCAGTTTTCCTGCCTTCTCAACCAATTTGATAATTCAATGTACAGCAGCTTAACCCTGTAACTCTCATTTCACGGAGACCCAAGAAAACACTAACTAGAACCACCTAAAATAAGCAGACACACCACACTGAAGTAAAAAAAAAAAAATCATCCCTCCAAAACCTGAGAGCTCAAGTCATATACAATATGATCTGTATACAACATGTTAACTTTTATCCTTTCCACGCACGGCTAGAACTTTTACAACAATCCAAATTTTCTTCCAGTCCTAAGTATAGTATTAGAGTTTTAGTCTTGCAAACTTAGTATTTTTTATAACATACCCATTTTATTTATTTGCTTTTTCAGTATACAAATGGCATAAACTTCTAAGAGAGTGCTGCTTTTAGGAAAAAAATTCAGAATTCTGTGTAACAAAAAAAGATGGACTGAAGCTCTTCTACTGATAAATAAAACTCTTTGAAAAAGAAGTGAGAGATTATTCATTGACACAGCATGTATAAAATTCATAAATGTAAGGCTTTAAAAAAGCACTTGGGCAGTAGTCTGAAACGGACTTCAAAACTTTAGAATGTTTTATCAATAGTTCAAAAATATTTTTGATTTTGATATATGCTGTCTTGCTACCATGCATTTTCTATGAACTTTTCTTATAAACTACTGAATTTGAATGATAGATTATCAAACTGGACCAGATGTATTTGTTTACCTCAAGCTGCATACAATTACCTGAGAAAGATTAATACTAGCAATCAGTGAGAAGCATCAAGGGTTCACCACTCAATTTGATATTAATCAAAGGAGGCAAGGAGGAAAAAAAGATTAATCGGGGGGAGAGGGAACATTTTACCATCTTGAGATTTAAATCTCAATGACAGGACAGGACTCAGTCCACAGTGGGAGGAATAATCCATAGATACCCCTGTGCAAAAGCACAGAAGCCAGAACCAAGACTTCATCAGATAGTGGAGAGAAAACAGAAAGAAAGCATACTTGCACAAAAGCATACACACACTGTTTTAGCCAAGGCAGAAATACACAATTTACAGACAAAGGGGCATTGGAAACTTCTGCATAAGAAAAATAAATTAAAAAAATCAGTACAGATGTCAGGTCTTGCTAGCAAACCAAGGCATCCTGTGGACCATGACTAATCAATTACAGAAGAAAAACACTTTTTCCTCCAATGTATTTTTCCCTCCCTGAGTATTTTTATTATTTGTTTTACACTAGTGGCCATTTTCCATCCACTTAACTAGAGGCTGAATATTACCCCAGTCATTTAGGGGGAAATAAATGCGTAGAACCACTCACATGCTACATTTTAAAAAGCACAGATTTACAGATTAAAAATTTGAGGTTTAGCAAAAAAAAAATAAATCACTGAAGACAGCTGGTACTAACCTAGCCTTCACCTCTTATCACACTGATGAGCAACCTCTCCAATTTTTTAGTGATCATCTTCAACAATAATCAGACTTCTGTGAAAGTGGCTTAAGATTTCACCCTTTATTTTATACCAAGAGTCTACAAACAGCCAACAAACTCCCCGCCCAGTTTCTGCAAGCAACAGATGGGGGAGACGGAAGAAGGAAACTCAAACTTTCCCCACTCAGGAGTCACACAATTTACAGTTGCTCCATATCAAAGACCCTACTGGTCACTAATTACAGCTTTTGTCACACAGAAAAATCCTAGTTCAATGAATTCTTTGAAAACCACTTAAAGACAGTATACCTCAGGGTTCCAAAACTCTTATAAAAAGCAATCGCTCTTACTAGATGCATAATACTTCTTGGCATGACAATTGTGTTGTTTGTTGGTTTGTTTGTTTTTTTAACTGGCATTTATAGCCTATCATTGAAAAAACAGCAAAAGCCTTGAAACAAATGTTGTCTACATAAAAAGTAAATTTATATATAAATTATTAAAGTCTAGACAGGCAGTAGTTTCTATTAGACTTCTCCAAAACCACTGAAGAGGGAAGCAGAACAAACAGATTTTGCATCATCAGCAGACTTCCCAACCAGCAGTTCGTATTATGGTGAAAAGTTAATTTCTGTGATCTTCAGTTCTTTAGTATTTTCAAAGCAAAGGCAATGGGTGGGACAGAATCAGTGAGAATTAATGCATATATCAAAGAGTTTAGTTAATGACAAGCTCAAAAATATTTTCTATAATATTGCAAACTATACTCCACGCTGTGCAGGCACCAGGGAAATTTCCACGTACGACGTTAAATGTAATTTGCTGATTCTATTCTGCTCTTTAACACTCAGTACTGAAAGACACAAACTCAGTCAGTGTCTGACAATATCAAAAAACAAAAGGGTTTGCACTGAAAAATGCTCTTTTTGACTATCTTATGCTTATTTCAGCATGCAAGACCAAAGAGTACATAGAGCAAAACAGCACGTCCTAGTGTTAACAGAGAACAAGAATCTGATGTTGAGGCAAACAAGAAGAAAAAGAATGCCTTTTATCATTCATGCCCTTCAGTTCTTAAGTAACATGTTTCTCATTTCTAAAAGAAATCAAACTATTTATGTCTCCACAAGTTGTTATATGTTGTGCTTTTCACATGATACCATTTAAAATTACAATTACTTACATATTCTATTTCATTATTTCATCAACTAGCATATTTTCACTTTCCTCCAACATTAACTAATACTGCAACCAAGATGTTGTGATACCATGAAGGTGTTCCTGTATTTGTGTCCTCTCTTCCTGAGCAACTGTATTTACAGTTGTATGTGTGAAAATTAATTCCCTTGATGACCCGACTATCCATCATTTAGTCCCTCCTTAAGGGGTCTGAAGAAAAGGGAATAAGGATTCCATGACAGAAAGGATGAAAAAACAAGCAAGGAACTGCAGCTTGAATGAGACAGCTCAACATCCCATTTATATTTCTTCAGCTACGTGGAAACATCTCCCATCTTTCAGATACAGCCACGACCACTGCTGATGTCTCCAATCCAGAGCACTGACCTAACTGCTACCAACACGCTGCTGTAATACAGACTTTCATGGCCAGTACAGCAGTTCCCAGTGTTTGGATTCTTTCAGTTCCTAGGGTTCCCCTCTGAACAACAAGTCAGCCCATGCGGGGGGACACAAGCTTCAAAAAAGGCAGATCACGGAAAATTTCCAATAAAGCTTTTTTTAAAAAAAGATTACAGAAGTTTTCAGCTTGGAGGACCTTTCTACTTCTGTTGGTATTCAGAAGCCTAAGCAATGTTCAATAGAAGTACTATTGTGGATCAGGTCACCTCTCCCATCATCCTCCCCTGGCAATCACCAGTTTATTGAGTTCCTGAGCTGTTGAGCTGCTCAGTCAAATCTAATAGTCACTAATGGTCTGTGACTTTAATTTCTCTAATCCCTTTCTGAACACATTTACACTTTTAATCCACATGACATATTGTTCCAGTAACACAGCTATAACTAAGCAGTTCATAAAGAGCAGTTTCTTTTGTTTGCCATGAATACAGTAACCTATCTTCGCAATTTTCACTAGAGAAGAATGTGCTAAGGGTCTTGAAGGACCCCGTAATGGTTCAGTCACCTGACTTTTACCAGCCACCCAGCAGCAAATGTTTGCAGCTACCAAAACCAGAACGTTTTCTTCTGCCACCACACTGTCAAATCCAAACAATCTTCCAGCACATAAAATATTGCTATTCTGAAGACAACACATGCAAATAAAATTACAACATGGTAATAAAAACTTTTTTAGTGTTTTCTTTAGTATTTTGTGACAAACAACTAAAAGTAGGTTTAACATTTCCTTCCTTTACATATCGTATTCCTCAAATTCACAGAGGACAGAACTGTACCAAGGAGCAAGGAAAAAGGGACAAGAAAACTGTTCTTGCTGGAACTGTTTGCCAGTAGATTAAAGCAAACACTAGTGCTAGTGTGATCTAATGATACCAAAAACTACTGAAAACAAGAAAAAACCCAACTAATTTTCACAATGTATCACACATCTGAATCAGCAGAGTCCTGTAACAACCATCATGAGCATACAAATTTTAACTTGACATACAGGAGTTCTGCAAAGCTATTTCAGTAATTCAGCTCTACATGTTAGCCCATGAGCTTAAAGCTCCAGGCTGATTTGGCTGTTCCACAGATGTGATAACCTAACTGCAAAGCCACTCAATAAATGACTCTATATAGCTGATGAAACAAACTTTCATCACTGCCAGCTAGCAAATCTTTATAATCGGATAATCTTTAAATTCTTTATTAAGGTCATTCAAGGGACTACAATGACAGGGCACGCTGAAAAATTAAGCTGTTCAAAATTTAAGGTTCTTGAGAATTAGCTCCTTTTTCCAAGCATGTACATTTGCCAAATAAATAGCATTAGAAGAAACTTCTTTCAGGAAACATAAATCTAATGTCTTGCAGTTTCCTCAAAAACTTACAGTGTCTATTTCTTCCAGTTCCTACTAAATGGATCAGTACAGCAGGCTTCCCAGGCAAGTTTCTTATTTTTGGAGTTTGAACAAATTTACAATTAAAAGAGATGAAGACCAACAGTTCTAAAAAAAAAAAAAAAACACCCCACCACCTAGAAAAACCCCAAGAAAACAAATCAATCACAAAACCACGCCACACATCAGTCATTAAACATGACCACATTAAACAGGAGCAACCTTTTATCAGGGAGAAATCTCAGCTAACAGAAGCCTCCACCACCAGCACATCAGATGATAGGGACATTGTGGCAGGGCCCATAAACCTGGATTAGAGGGAACTGAAGGTGCCCCAGCATACCTTGAATGCGCCCACTTTTTTTTTTTTTCTTCTTTCCCCCTACCTTCTTTTTCTAGGCTGTGTACACTGCCAATTTTTAATATTTCGAAGGATTCATTAGACGTTATCATGTTTTGCTGCTACTCCTTGTACAGATATCTGACACTAATCAATCAGTAAGATGACTTCTTCTGCAAGTGTTTCTGAAATCCTCCTTCAAATGGTTAAGAGGAAATTCCTTCAAGTGCAGGGCACTGGTTTAAGAACAAAGATGACTGAAGATACACAAGAAGTCTAAAAGATCTCTGTGAAGGTTGGACAGAATTTCTTTTCTCCTAAAAAACCTGAGATGATAAATTCTTCACTGAAAAGTACAGAGAGAGCTTATTGACAAATAAATCTCTGATTAGTACATGCATACAGGCACTTATTTCCTGTAAGTCAAATTAATCTAAAGGAGTCCAATTTTGAGACTTACAGAAGATGAAAGCAAACTGGCTTCAGAAGCATAAACAAAAAAAATGCACCTCAATAACTGAGAAAGTTAAAACACACAAAGGCACTTGAAAGAAATACCGTAAGAAATAACCTCTGAAGAAGAAAAAGAGTAAATCACCTGTTGAAACACACCATTAAGGAAGTTACATATAATCTTTAGTTAGGCTGCTGGAGGGATAACACTACATAAACCTAACCACACAATTGTCCAGTCAGTGATGTATACTGCTGTTACTCACTGACATTACAAAGTAAAGAATAAAAGTAGCACTTGTATCACTGTATTGACAATTTGCTTGCCTGGGATTCAAACTCCCAAGTTAATTATTTGAAGGCAAGTACAGCTTTGCATTAACTTAGGAAAAGTGAGCTATTATTCCACTGACCGTAACCCTAAGCACTAGGAAGGTTTCCACTTGTTGATTTTACAGTAAAGATACTAAATGGCAAAACATCCACTTCCTTCCCCTGCTCCAACTTTTCTCTGTTCTGAAACACTGAATTACTTGGAGACAAATGGTCATCAAGTACAAGTGATCATCAAGTACAATCAGTAATAATACACTGTTGTACTTGATGAAATGTGACAAGAGAAGTAGAATCAGCAAGATTTTTTTACAGTACTGATACTCTGATGAGAAAACTAGGTACAAAACTTACATAAAATTTAACCACCTATGTAAGACATTAATAAAAATCTATATACTCCATTTGTTCATGCCTCTATTACTTAAAAGCGATATGCAAGTCCAAATCTTTAATCTCTTAAACCAGGAACAACTTTGCTACGAAGCACAACTATTTCTAACAGTTTCACGTTTGAAACTCTAATTTAGACCCCCTCTTTAGTTCTTTTAATCTTTTAAAATTACAATATAAAGAAGCAGTTAGCAGAAGTCAACAGCTCCATCCAGAAAGATGAAACATTTAACACCGAATAAGGTTGCTTACAAGTTTGAAATTTTGCAGTTGATATTTCAACAGCAAGGTCTCTGAACGTCTGCTGTGCAGCAGACATGGCTTTATAAGAGAAGTCCCATTACCTTTCCCTGGTGACCCTAAGAAAACTCTGGAACCACCAGTGTCACAGGTTTATTGGGTATTTCACATCCTCCTTGTAGCCACTCACGTCTCTACGAAAACCTGAGAATACAGGAGCCAATCTACACACTATTGAAATGCTAAAAAATCAATATTAAAGAGGAAAAAATCCTCAACTGAAACATAAAGTTAATCACTGGGAACCAATTCCCCTGCACAAACAGGGAGCTGCAAATGAGAATGTCTATAGCCCTTGAGATAATGAGATAAGCCATGTTCTGTGGGTACTCAGTAATATCTTTAAAAGCCTTTGCACTCAGTTCCTTGGGGTTTCTCTGCAACAGGTTTTGAGGGCCTGCCCACTACCTGAGCACAACACTTGCTATTACATGAATAAAGACAGACTGGAATGGACAGAAGACTCTGAAAAGCTTACATTCCCAAGCATACAACTTTACTGTAAATATTTACATTAACAACTCTTTATCCTTTCAATCTCAATTCTGAAATAGCACTGAAGTCAACAGAGAATGCAACAATTTCTAATACACTGACATAATTATGCTATTGCAATGAACTAGTATCCTTAGTTTTGCCCAACATACAGCAGTGGTGATAGGTTTCCAACGTACCAGGACATCCTGGAAACTGCTAGTAAGACTATTGTCATCTGGCTGCTACAGAACATCAGTTGCACCTACATACATACACACAGTTAAAAGTATTTCACAGCTATTGTGATACTGGATATGAAACACAGGAGAACTTGGTATTTCCACTGATTTATCCAGTAAGAGTCAAGCATTCATTACAATACAAAGCACATTCTACCTTCAAAACATGAGGAATTTGTATGATCCAACAGCCTTCTCCCCTCAACAAATTATAGAGCAACAAACAAAACTGGATTTCAGGAAAAGGTCTGATGGGAAAGAGCCTCTTTTTAAGTTCTTCTGCTTGAGAAAGGCTGTTAAACAGGAGTATTCCCTATTAAACTCAGCATCAGTTTCAAGCTTACAGCACAAATAAAAATCACCAGCAACAGCATCATTCAAGAAAAGTCACCCAAGTAGCCTTTTGTCTCAAGATTTTATTTTTCTTTCCTAAATAAAACAGACTTCAGATATGCCACCTCTGTGGTACCTCTCCGCACATGTGCCTGAAACCAAGTACCTACACTACATACAAACATTGTTAAAGATGACATCAACACCATACGAATGCCATTTGCAGATTCACTTTCAAAAATTTCAACAAGCTCTCCAGGATGTTCCCTCCCATCTCTCCCACAGATACAGACAAATGTTCTTTACTAAGACAATTTTCAAGAAACAAATGAACAAAAAAAATTCTTTATGCAGAGTTAGGAGAACACGCTAGAAAAGCACGTCCTTCCTCCAACAAAGTAGAATCACACGGAAGTTAAAATGTCTTCACCTCAGAGTCTACTGAAAAAAGCTGTATGTTTTTCGACAGCATCAGATTAGTTCACAAAGAGATTTGTGTATCATTCCTAACTTGGGCACTCAAATTTTCATCATTTTTAAGGCAGTCGATTCTTCTCCCTGTGTTTTACTTCTAGCTACAAAATGGGAGACAAAGCTTCACCATCTTTTCCAAGTGCCCCATCTCATCTAATTTAATGAGACTGTTTGAAGCAGGAACAATGAGCTGACAACACCTAGTCCTAAATCTGACATTACCCTTTTGTCTACAAATCCTTAATAACACTTAAGGTCCTGCAAAACTCCAGGATTCCCTATAAATACCAGCAATCAAAAATCAGCAGTTTTAATACTGGGTGTTCCTTTAATTCTTGATACATTACATACAGACATTTCTGCAGCATATTAAATTTACACATAAAAGATAAAGAGCAACAGATGAAACCCTGAGAACAAAGCTTTCTCACCTCTGTTACTCTTTCTATGGAGTTTCATAAGCTAACTGGAGCAGATCTCTATCCTGGCAATTGAATTTCAAATTCACAAGGCATATCGTTGTTCCAAGGCAGCCTACCCAATTCATTGCCTTTTATGAAAGTATTTTAATAGATAATGATGCACAAAGAATACGCCTAGTTGCTTACTAGCTATTTAACTGGCATAGGAGAAAGAGAAGCCCGGACAAAATAAACCCGGCACTGAAGAGTCATCTTCTGCCCTTCCCATCTGCAAATGCCCGCTTCCTTCTCTACACTCAGGAGGAGGTGGGGCTGGGAAACACTTCTTTCAGTGTTTCTGTTCCACCCTTCTTTACAGATGCACAGATTTCATTAATAGTTAACTGGCGACATACAACATTAACTTAACTCTGGTATTCATAGCTTTCCATCCACACTTGTCCCATGGTAAACAACACCTTGGGGCAACTGCTTACAAATATTTCCTGCACCATGACGCACTACCCCAAGACTTGCCTTTCAGTCTCTTTGTCTCACCGACTAGTTCATTTGAAAACAGTAGAATTCCAGCCAATTCTTCTGTGAACAGAGAAAAGAAAGTGTGACTGATAGAGCAAGCATCAGGCTGCTAACCAACACTCCCTCTCAAATGTCCAAAATGCAGCAGCCCGATCGGTACTTACAAGCTCTTAGGTTTAACAGACTCCTGGTGAAATCGCTTTGAATTTTACCAGTATCATCAATGGACTAAAGGTTCTAGCCTTGTCACGCAAGTAAACTGGAAAGCTCTTCAAAAGCAAATCACTCCCTTTAAAGAGCTGACCTTACTCTTGTTCAAGTTAGTAAGTCTTGACAGGTGCTCTGAAAAACCACTAGAGAGACTTAAGTGTAAGATCTCCTTAACTGCAAAGGACTTGGAACAAGAGGATGCCTACATTAAGCAGGCCCTCTGGGCCACACTGTCGAGTATTTCAACATATAAACATTTGAAGCCATTTAACGTACAGCAATATTCAGAGACTTCAGCGATAAAGAGGAGCTTTGTCCAACTGACTGGCACTTCAACAATAAACTCCATTTAAGAGTCTGCCCAGTCTCATTTTATCTGTCTAATTACTTACCTCTCTTGCAGGAATAGCGTGCTATTATGGTTTGCTGATTAAGATTTGAAGGCACTTTGAAGATTTATTGCACTATACAACTGCTAATTATTATTGTTCATACCTGCTTTCAGTTGGGAGGAAAATAGCTATGTGCCAAATAATTTCTGTTCCACATGTAAAAGTGAAAATATTTCCTTTGCTGTGCTCTTCAAAAGGAAACAGAAAAAAAGACTGCATTTTAACTTGCAGTTCTTCACTATCATACTTACTCTAGGTTTATAAGAATCACATGGCAGAAAAAAAATCCCACCATAAAGGAAAAAAAAGGAAGAAGCATACCACCTTTCTTCTGACCAGAACAGGCAAACACAACGTTTGTGCCTTGGTAACTTCCCATCCACAGGAATGCAACCTCCTCCCTTTCCTAAGCTTCTTCACTACTTCTCTTTGAGGTATCCAAAATGACAATGCTATGCACAAGTTATCACAGGCTCAAGATGACCAGTTATTTACCACCCATCCATACCACAGCCCATTTTTCCTTTCAAAGGCTTTTGAAACCGTGCATAGACTACTGGATCCCACACTGTTATCCTGGTGAAAAGAGGTACTGCACACTTACTTTCCTTTAACATTCAGCCCGTCCAGGCCACAGCCACCCAAGTGTCTTCCAGTCCGTGGCTCTCATAGCCTCCAACTCCACTCAACAAGTCTCAGAATGATAGGATTTCATATTTTTTTTTAATTAAGCTGTTATAACGACACCCTACGATACAGTCTGTCTCCTTTTATACCTGGTGTATTCTAAAGTATTTAGTTTTACTGCACCTTTAACTTCAAAAAAAACCCCAATTCACACACTGAGTAGAATAGAGCGTGAATTGAAAAAAAATCAATACAAAAATCTTCATCTACAGAAGGTTCAGGTTTTTTTTCTATCACGCAACAGCAGAAGAAAAAAAGTCCCATTGTAGGAGGAATACAAGTTATATGCTTTTACAATCAAACAGGACTGCTAGGTTAAAAACAAGAAATAAAACACCTTAAGAAGTTAGGCTGTAGGTTTTTCTATCTCTTGCTGTCATTCTTTTCTTTCCTAAAATTGGTGCTTACATTTAAAAACTGTTTATGGAAAGACGTACTTGTTGGCAGATAAAAAAAGACACCGCAGATGAAATACCTATGCCCAATGTGAAAGCTGAACAGACAGGCACGTTTGATAACACTAGGAGTGGTAGCAAGTTCTGTTGTAATTGCACTACGAAAAGATTCCAAGACTAGATTTACTCCTTCCTCACCAGTATTTCTTGCACAAGAATCAAACTAAGTTGTTTGGCTATTTGTATTTGTATCCTCTTTGATTCTAACTCTTGTGGAAATGTCTTTAGAACATACTCCTGGTCATCCAAAGACAGACTTGCACAGGCAGAGTACCATTCAGAGGCCTGATGCATAATTCGAACACAGAAAGTAGTCCTGCTCTGGAGTCATTACTTGAGGTATTAAATGTCATCACTTCACTAGCCTGAGCCCAAACAAATGACCTGGAAGTCAAGACACCCAGGAACAAGACACCTAGGAACAGCGCTCTCACACAAGGTTCAGCCCCCAGGAGAAAGTCTGCGTGTTCTGACCCAGTTTCACCATACAGCTTCATAAAACGTATTCTCTTCCCACCAAAAAGGCTTCATGAGCTGATCACGGTTACTGCCCCAGCTAGTTCCACATGCAAAGACTTTCATATTCCCTTCTCCAAAACTCACACCTTAATAAGATGGCTAGACACATTACCTGCAACCAACCTTACAGTTTTCATGTCCGACATTTACTTCTGATCCCACCTACAAAACCAAACCGGTTCCCAAATGTTTCCCTAATAAACAGAAGGGATACAGAGCAGCTCCTGGCGGTTCCTTATGAAGTCACTGCCTTTGTTGTTTTAAACATGCAATTTAAATAGAATGACACAATCTAGAATATGAGAGAGATTATGCTGCGGTCTGCGGAGGTGTCGATTGCTAGGAGATAAAAAGCCAGCGAAACCTACGCTATTTCTCATCACAGGCCAACAGATTCAGACTTCATTTCTGCCCCTCCAAAAACGTTAACGAGGCAGAAAGTTTGCCTCTGTTAAGAAGTTCGGGGGGTTGCTTTGTGTGGTTTGCGTAAGCAAAACCAAGCTCCTCGCCGCCGGCTGGCGCAAACCGCCACGCGTGTGCCGCCGGTACCAAAAGCCCAGCTCACCCCAGGGTCGGCGGAGCAGGAGGGCCCGGGGCAGAGCCCACACCACCCGCCGCGCTCTGCGCGGCCTTCCTGCCCCTCCTCCCGCGTCCCCCAGCCCGGCTGCCCCCCGGCCCTAGCGCGGTCGGGGCGCGGGCCCGTACCTCAGCATGCCCGCACGGCCCGGCGGGGGGCAGAGCCCGCCGCCCCACCGCAGGACCCGCGCCGCCGGCAACCCGTGCCCCGCGGCACAGCAGCCACGACAGTCGATGCCCCCCCACCCCGTCGGGGGAGGACGCCGGGAAGCTCCGCGGCCCCAGCCCCCACCCGCCACGAAGGATTCCGCGGCCCCAGCCCACCCCCTCCCCCGCCGCGAAGGGCTCCCCGGCACGCAGCGACAAGCGGCCTCGATAAGCCACGGACCTACCGGCCGGTTCTAGAGACGCCGCCGCTGGCGCATTCAGGGCGGTGATGGAGCTGAGAAGCCCGAAGCTTCGCCCTCCCCCGCAGCAGCGCTCGCTTAAGGCTGTGGTCGGCGCCTGCAAGGGAGCGCGGGGAGGCGGTCAGAGCGGAGCGGCATCTCTTCCCGCGCCGGCAGCCTGTTACGACGCCCTTCTCCCGCACGGCGCAGGGAGGGCGGGAGCGGCGGCACTCCCCGACCCGCGACTCGCTCGCTCGCTCGCCCCCTCCCTCCCTCCCTCCCTCCCTCCCTCCGTCCGTCCGTCCGTCCGTACACGGCCAGCCAGCCGCCAGCAGCCGTCCCCCCCCTCGACCCGGCTATCGCAGCCGCGGGTACCCACCGCGGCCGCCCGGCCCGCCGGCCCCGGCCCTCCCGGTGCCCGCTGCGCTCCGCTCCACCGGCCGCTGCCCCCTCAGGGCCGCCAGCAGCGCGGGGAGGCGGCCGCGCAGCCGCCCTCCGCCCCCGACGGCCCCGCCCTCCCTCACACCCCTGAGGCGGCGGGGAAGCTGCTGACACAGGCCCGGCCCCGCCTTCTCCCTCAGCGCGCGGCCCGGCCCCGGCCCCGGCCCCTTCCCGCCCTCAGCGCGCGGCCCGGCCCCTTCCCGCCCACAGCGCGCGGCAGGAGCTCGAAGGTAACTTGGAAATCACTTGAGAATCGGGCGGGAGAGGGGGAGCGGCTGCGCCGGTAACGGCGACCTGGCTGTGGCCCCAGAGGTGGGGTTTTTCGGGGATGACCTCCGTGCCGGCGGCTCCCAGCCCTTGGCGCTTACATTGGCAGCCTTGGCTCTCTGTCACGGGAATGCCGTGTCCTTCGTCCATCGCCCATCCCTGAGGGGGCTGAAGCCAAGAGCAGAGCCGCCCGTGAACGGGCGTGTGATTTCCCATCATTAGCCACGTTGTTCGGCGGTGAAATAGAAAAAAAAAATAATTTCACAAAGCAAACTTACACAAACAAAAGCGTTAATGGCAAAGTTTTTAAATACGGCCGGTTGTCTTCAGCCCGTCAGACAAATTGTGGTGAGGGAAAGGTCTACTTGGCTGGGTGGAAAGCTTTTTCTTAAAAATAAGGCTTCTTTTTCCACTTTGAATGTGCAGTCCACCGTGGGGACCCACTGACCACTTGTGCCGTAGGGCAGGGGATTCTCCCGGGAGTTCCTCTGGGGACTCGAATGAGCTCCCTCCTTGGTGGCATCGGACTATGAGAGGACATAGCCACAGGGGAGGAAAAGGACTTCTAGTTGCAAAGGATACTGTCACCACAGGTGTGACCCCAAATTCATGCTGTGTGAAAATGAACTTTTCCAGAACAATAGTCCGGAAGAATTGTTTCTATTAAAAAAAACCCCACAACATTTTGGAAACACTTCTTTCAGAATAAATAAAAAATGATCATTGTTTTTGCCTCGTTAACTGTTTCATAACTAAATACCAATTCCTTTGTACTAACAAAGTATTAAGGACTCAACATGAAAGCGAGCCTGCCATAAGTAATAGTGTCAGTGACTTTATATTCATAACAAAAATAAGGATGAGTAGTAGAACTAATTAACATTTTAAGAAGCTACAGTAATCTGAGATGTTGTTAGATATGCAATTTAAATATTATTTTCTTGTAATACAAGTTCCTAAAGTTGATAACTATCTACTTACATTTTAAGGTGAACTGAGTATGTTGGTATCCACATTTCCAAGAAGTGCTCGTTCTGATCCTTACATTTATACATGCCATGGCAAGGGCCCACTTTTCTCTACAGGTTAGTGTCTTAATGAAATAAGAATAGTTTGTCGCGGATCTTGATGAGCTGTAATAGGTTTTATCCCTAAAGTGCACTCATGTCTCAGGTCAATTTTTAGTTGCTGTGTTACAATATGTTCTGTCTTTATTTGAAGATGAGGCACAGAAAGAACTCTTTGTAGGAATGTAGTTTTTGGCAAAGATACATATTTATTCAAATAAACAGAATGAGTAAAATGGGACTTACAGATGTGTTAAAACCCAGCGTACATAATAAGGCAATATTGTCTTCTTTATTAGAATATGCCTTTGAATATAGAATTCGCCTCCCCAAAAAAGCCACCTCTCTTAAAAGACTGCAAATTTGATTGTAATTTACTTTCCTCTAAAGATTTAGTTCCTTGTTCTTCATTCTACTAATGAGCATCTCTTTGGGACAGCATTTTCCTTAGCCTTGTAAATGTATGTGAATACCTTAACAATTATCTCAGACTATTTGTTGGTTGTTTTTTTTTAATAAACATCTTCAACAAGGAAACTTGGAGCTTAGGATCAATGAAAAATAATTTCCATCTTCAACTACTGTGCAGTTTACAGGGATGCAAATACATGGAAAACAGTCATAACTTCAGAAATTTCTTACATCACTGACTAAAAAAAAGACATAACAGATTGTGCACAAAGACTGATGTCTTGGACTGCCTCCACAGTGGAAAAATGAAATGGCTTTTGTCAGTGGTACTTTTGCCATTTGTTGTGAACATGACATACATTTACTGCAAAGACTGCCATGCCAGTACTTAACTTAATAGATTCCTGAGAGTGACTTTTTCCTTAGCTGTTCAGATGAAGTTTCTATGCTAAACAGACTTACGAACTTTAGATTTGCCTCTGCAGAGGGTGTCTGGCAAATAAGTATACTCCAGTTACTCCACCATCAAAATCTTGCATCATTTACTCATACCTGTTTTCTTAGTGTAGTTCAACTTTGCTTAGGGAAAAAAAACCCCCCACCAAATTACGTTATCTACTGTTCTTGTTGAAACTTCCTTAATAAACAGGTGTGCCTCTATGTCTTAAACTGGGGGATTCAAGAGGTCCTCTAAATTCCTGGTTTGGGATGCACGTCTGGCCACACCTTGAGTGTGTACTAGGACAAAAACTACGTAATCTAGAACCCTCCCTTAATCTCATGCTTATGGGTAACTGAGGAGCCAAAAACTGTGTGGCATGCTGCAGTGTACATGTAAAGGTCTAATTAGAGGAAGGCTAAATCTGACTGTTGACACTTTGCAACTAAGGAAAGCCATTAAAAAAAAAAAAAGTCCAACACAACTGCATCTCAAAATTCACACACAAGGCAATTCACCCACAAGTTTTTGGCCTGCAAAGCACCTTCTTTTTGAGTTAGACTGTATTAGGGTATTAGGTTTTGCCCTTATATTACCTAAAAGATCCTAAGGAGACAACATGAGTTGCTCAGAGAGAAGCAGCAAAAAGAAATAGCTACCACAAAGATTAAATCTCTGAGAAAGATTAAGACTTATTACAGTGACTGTCTGGGATTTTCAAAAGCAGCAATTAATTTTGGGCATCTCCCAGTTTTGGTGCCCAAACAGGGACCTTATTTTCAAAAAGTACACAATAAGTGGTGTCTGAAGTTTGGCAGCTTGATTCAGAAATCCCTTTAGAGTTTATTAGCTATTTTATGTTCTTTGGCTAGATGACAGTCAAGGGACAGGGAGAACACAGCCTACAAACATTTGATGAGGCTGAATGCCAGTGAGAGGAAGTAAGCGTTTTTGGTCCCCATCTGCAATGAAATCCATCCGGTAGGCTAATGCCAGTGAGGTTTAAAGTGTGCTTGTTGGCTCTGTATCAGTACAGTTGCAGAAAAGAGGCCTGAAACCTATTTGGGAGTATGGCTACATATGTACAATGTAAAATGGAAAAAAGTTAAGATATTTTCTAGGAAAGTAGTTCCTACACTAAGACTTAAAGCTCTTGAGTATAATCTTCAAGAAAATCTAATTTACAAGAGCTAATTAGCTTTAGATACTTAAAACCAGACTGGTTGAAAGAGTAGTAAATATACAGTAGAGAACAGTCTTGCCCAGACAGAAACTACTTGTTCGAGCAGGTCTTTTCTGCTTTTAACTTTGGAGTCTATCTTAATGAAGGTTTTGTTTGGGAGTATTACAGTCAAGAGTTAAATCAGAGCAGCGGAAGAGAGACATTAAAATGTATAGGGAGAGTAGGAGAAAAGGAGTTGTTTTTATTTGAGATTTGAAATGAGTTGAAGGGTCACCGAGGCTGAGAAATACACAAAGGCTGTCCCAGACTACAGCCAGTTTTGAAGAAAAGGCTCTCTCATCAACAGTAGCTAGATTGTGTGGAGGGACAGACCAAAGTCTAGACAAGTTACAGGGGGGAGGGGGAAGTCACAGAGAAGAGATATTTTTTCCCAAAATTGTCATGTTTCTGTAATTCCATAATTGATGACTCTCGGCTGACCAAATTTTAAAGGCCAGGCAGACAGAATTTTGAATGTTCCTTTGTTGTAGCTCTCCGACATCTAAAAGCATTGTGTTTATCTTCAATGAATTCATTGCTCTACTGCTGCAATGCAGCTTAGCATCATCTTGTGTGCAAGTGCTGGTATGACTTCTGCTGAACAGAGTAACAGCTTCATAGTTTCCTTACACAGTGAATCACAGAATCATTGAATGGTTTGGGTTGGAAAGGACCTTAAATTAGATCACCTAATTCCAACCCCCCTGCCACAGGCAGGGACACCTTCCACCAGACCAGGCCGCTCAATGCCCCATCCAACCCGGCCTGGAACACTTCCAGGGATGGGGCACCCACAGCTGCTTTGGGCAACCTGTGCCAGTGTCTCACCACACAAGCCAGAAGGCTCTGACTTGTACAAATGACAGCTTTGTATTTTGCAGTCATCTTCACTACTCATATGTCAACAAGAGATTCTGCTTATCTATTGGCAAATGCTGTAATTTGGGGGTCATCCTTTATTTCTGTTTTTAATGTCACGCAATAAAAGTTGCATGGCAGTTTCAGTAAGTGTATGTCTGCAGGCCAGCAATCTAACATGCAGATCCAGCATTTACAGCTCACACACTATTTTATTACACTTCCAAAGCTATTGAAACTCCCAAGGCTATTAACATAATTTTCTTCTGCTTAATCAAATCTTGCTTCTCTAAGGTGATAGAAATGACCGGAAACTAAGTTTTTTATAATAATCCTTAAGGATTGCACAGTTTCGCCTTTTCTGACTAGTGAATGTGCATTTTCAGATGCATGATCTTAAACCCAATTGGAAAGGATGGGAACTGAATATATTAATTGCAGCAGTTTTCATTAGAAGATAGCAAGAACAGTAAAAGAAATACAAACCAAGTTAACATAACCTGACTTTTTTCCAGAACTTTTTTTACCACTGATTCTCTTTGTTGACATGTAAGAGAATTTTTTGCAGTCATTGATAACATTCAGGGGGATGCTGGTTGCAGCAGCAGTGTAACAAACTCCCTGGTCCTGGAAATTATGCTTAGTATTTTCTTTATGCTTTTTATATTCCCAGTGCCATCTTTTCAGAGGCAGAACCTGGGTCATTGCATTTTTTGCTAGCAGCAAAACATACCTAAAGAGATGGCTGACATTACAGGTGATGAAATATCTTGATATCCATGGATGAAGAGATAATGATAAGAGACACTGATGCAAACATGTCTGTCAAATCATAAAATGCTTTGAAACAAACAGCAAGAAAAGGCTGAAGATAATAAGCTCCAGGGAAACAGAGTGAGAGAATCACAGAACTAAAGTAGTAGAATGCCTGTAAATACTACTAAAAGAACTAGCAGAGTCAAACGAAAACAAAAATAAGAAAATACATCCAATGTCTTAGACATACTGTACTCTTTTTAATGATGCTAGAATTTATTTCTACACTTAGCAAAATCTCTTCTATCTGTTTTTAAATCAATTAAGGGTATGATACTCTACAAGAGTTCTACCAGAGTAAATCCAGAGTAATTAGATTGAAATCTGTGGAATTACTCCAGATTTACATTGATGTTACAGTGATCATAACCTGAATCTATAGAGGACAATTACTGTTTACCCTACATAATCTATAAACTACTGTAATTTACATTTCTACTCACATTTGCTGTAAAAAGCTATGTATTTGACCAAAAAGATGCTTTGTTCCTAAAAAATGCTTCTCTGTTCTTATGTAAGAATAAGGATTAATTTGATATACTTTTTAAAGTTGTACAAAACTGATCTTTTTAAAAGCTGTGTGCTGGGGTACCTGACTATAGTTTTTTACCTAATAAAAAAAAATTGTTTTCTTAAACTAAAGGGACTGAGTTCCACCGCAGAAGTTACAACCTTTTCATGCTGTTATGCCCACTGAAGTGGGTTACTTTTAATTTTACTGGAATAACTGTACATGCTTGTGCATTTGTGCAGGACTTCAGGACTTTACCTCACTTTCTTAATTGCTTACTATTAAGAAGCTGTCATGGTAATGTTACTGTTTTTGTAACTCATTACCAGTTAGTTTTTCTGCCATGGATTTTAAATCAAGTGTCTTTAAAAAAACCCAGACTTTTCGTTTTGAAGAAGAGAACTCCTCACACAGAGTAAATAGCATCCTTCTATTCTGGTAAATTTTATCTTCAATAATACGTATGCCAGCCACTCTAGATGACTTCTGTGAGAATTGCATGTGAACATCTGCAGAAGTTTCGCATTTACTTTGGCGATTAAAGGAATTATATTGATTAATATAATTATATAATGGTTTTTGGACACTTCTACTTAACTGTGTCTCGTTGCTTCTTTTAATAACGTTTTACAGCTTTGTTAACTGGAAATTATTTTTGAAGTATGAAGCAGATGAAGCAGTTTGTTGAACAGTCTTATGTTGTTGTTGTACTATATCAACTCGAAATCTTAACAGAATTTATAACAGTCATTAGTCCCAAAGAGAAATTTTTTCAGTACCCCCTGGCCATAAATTACTTTTAGAACAAGCAGAGATGGAAACCAGTCTGCAATAGAAACACATCCTTTGAAAAGTTTCTTGCTTCTAAAAGTCAGGTCATTGTTTAATCACTATAAAGGAAAACTTGATAATTTGGGTCAGCTGTTAAAGAAGTGCTTAATTTTCAGTTCTGGCTTTATAATCCCAATTATGAATTTTCATGTGTCATTCCATGCCTGTTAATATTTTGACATACGTAACTCCTGCCTCCTGAAGCTTTCAAAGCAGGTGGCTATACTGATATGCTGAATCTCACAACACATATGGAAAGGTAATATTATTCACATTTCAAAGAAAGAAGACTGACACATGACCTCATATGTTCAGGGTTATGCAGAAAATTTTGTACAAAGCACTGGAAGTTTTGACTTCCAGTCCCACGCACTTCCTACAGAAGAGCTGGTAGTCCAGAAGGAATCAGACTCCTGTTTAGTCTCTGGAGGTTTTCTTCTGGCTATGCATAGCAATAGTTACTCATCTGTTTTCACTTCACTACCTTTCATAATATGTCCTGTACTATTTTGAATTTAAAACATGCCCTTTTCTCCCTGCAACTGTGGAGATTGTTAGGTAGAAGACTATCTTATTTAAATTTCAAAGGGCTTCTTTGTAAAATACTTCCTTATGGTAGAACCACTAATTTATGCTTTTAAATAAAATCTTTACTCAGCATGTTTAGAAATTACAGGGCATTGCACACAAGGAGCATTTCAGGCTACATTTGCAACAGAATTCAGCATGTACAACTGCAGTCAGAGTGTAAGAATGTTCTGATCTTTTGAGTTACTTCCATTGTTCTGAGGTTGCAAGTCTTTGGCTCAACACTACTTTAACTAATTTACGCGTGCCACCTGAAAATCAAAGAAACTGTACCTCATTTTCTTTGTTTGGCAGCTTGTATTTTTAAGAACTCAAGCATAAAATGTACCGTATATACTTATCACATGACTAATTACAATCCAACTACTTTGCACTCCTGGAATGCATCTTATTATGTCAGTTACAATCAGTCATCGTCATTAACCATGCAACAATGACTGAATGCATTAATAGGAGAAATAGCAATACAGAGTGGACCAATGCAACAGCATGTGGTACTACCTTCCCTTACATAGCAGCATTAAATTCACAAGCTCTTTATACATCCTCTTTCCTCAGTTAACTGTGGCAGTCCATAGCATATCATCAGTGAACAGAGACAGAGGTACATCAGCCAAACTACCACATGTTCCTGTATCATGCATCCAAGACAGCACGTACACCCTGAACAGGTAAGGAGAATTCAGGCCTTAGCTGCTCCTTCTGCCTGCTTTTCTCCCCACATAAAGGTTGCTGATTGAAAGCAAGAGCTACTGGGGCTAGATACATGGCTAACAAACTGGATATGCATTGCAAATATCAGAGAGTTTAGCTGGAATTTGAGTTGCTGGGGCTGAGCTGGTTGGTTGCTGGGGGCCTACGGGCTTGGCAGTGTTAGGTTTACGGTAAAACTCAGTGATCTTAAAGGTCTTTTCCAGCCTAAATGATTCTACGTGCATGGGAGGACTGGGTGTAAAGCCTGTGACAGGAAAGCAGAGCTGTGTCAGTGTGATCAGAGCATGGGTTGGTGCGACAGGCTGAGGAGCATGTCAGGGAGCTGTCAGACAGACGCTCATTTGGTAACAAGGCTCCAGGCACAGTGCTTGTCTGCCACATCCACAGCAGCTCTGAAGGCAGACACACCCATGATAGACATAGAGTCGGAGAATGGGAAAGTCTCCTAATTCCAGTGTCTGCTGTGTGTCTGGAGAGCATAATCTGTGCCATGAGATTTGAGTGATGAGAAAACAGAGCCATCAGTGAGACGTTATCTGTCTTTTGTTACCGCTGGTGCAAAGAATAATCTTGTTCTAAAATAATAGTCCTCAAAGAAGCTTTTTAAAGTGTTTAATTCCCATTTAGGCAGAAAATGTGTAATTTTTCTCTGTTTCTTGTGCTAGGATCTGATTGTGTTGCCTACATCTCTGTGTAATTTATCCCATTGCATGGAAACAGGAAATAATTGTGCCTCAGGGAAAGCACATTTATTGTGAATGCAAAATATGTCAAAGGGGTATATTCAAATCATACAGCATGCCACGAGAGCAAGTCATAACCACATTACCAGTCAAAGCTGGAGAAAAAAATTACGAATAGAGGTTGTCATTAATGGAGTGCTCTTATTACTTGGATTATACTATTGCATAACTACAAATAATACTTGGTCCTCTGTGATACGTATCACACAGTAGGTCTACCTGAGGTCAGAATTAGAAAACTATTATTTACAGAGAAAAATATTGGCATATGTTTTTCCACAACGTATTTTCTGACCCTCATGTACCACAATTCCATAGAGAAGTACTTTGACAACTTCAAGAACAGCAGACTATTTCTGGACTTGGGAACGGAGCAATAGTACATTTTCTTGTTACTGAATTTTTGTGTCCTGTTAAGGAAAAGCTGACCCTTCTCCATCTATAGGTTTGCATAGAGATAGCCCATTTCTGTAATGACTCTTGTTTTTTTCTGACTACCCAGTATTTTGTTTCCCTGCTGGTGGATGCTCTACTCTTTCCTTCATCTTTCCCCAGCTGTGAACTTTTCATTTAAGTGTTCAGAGATTATTCTTCCTTAGTAGGGACACATTGTGCTGTTTCTACAGACCATCAATAGTGAATGGTCCTCTAGAGAGCCAGCACCAAGGATTTAGGTGATCCAGAGCTCCATACCCATGTGGTAGACAGCAGTTGTCTAGTGAATAAGAGCCTGCAGTCAGTAAAGGCAAGGTGTGAGCTGTCATCACTTTGACAGCTTCCCCCGAGACTGAATGGGCACATCCTTCTGTGTGACAGGACTGTATTTAGCCAAGGATGAACTGGGAAAATCTAAGAAGTCTAATATAGACGTACCTGTAATTCTGTGAGGCTGGCCCATTAAACAGTGTTTGCCTGGCAATCTGGAAGATGCAGTTACTGTAAAGGTTTGAGGGAGTCATAATTTGTAAACCCATGGAGATTCTTGACTTGAAAGCCTCATAGACAGAGGCAGAAGCTGACCAGCTTTCATGTAACTATTAGGAAGAAAAAGGAAGAAAAAAGCAAAGTGAAAGTAAATTAATAGAGGGTGTCTAGCACCTGCTATTAATCTCCTGTTTTGAAAAAATAATAATAAAAAAAATACTCAGGGGAATGCATCCAAATACAGTGTGACCAAGTCTATCACTAACTTACCTAGTTTATATGACAGTTTAAAATGGGGCTTAAGATAAGGGGGTTTAGCGTGTACTACTGGGTCAGATGCTGGCCCAGAGCCTGAGCTGGCTGCCTTTGGGGAGCAGTCTCTTTTCTATTACAGGAAACTATTTGGTGTAAATGATTTCCTTTACAACTTTTAAATAGAGCCATTGTCTCCGAGGCATATCAGGCAGAGATTTAAATAAAACTTAACCATATGTTATGTGCATGCAGGAAACAAAATATGAAAAAATGTATTTTTTATTTCTAATTTTAATGTGAATGAATTTATCATTGCTAGATAGCTGAAGGAATGCATTAGATATGAAATCACCAGAGGAAACTAACCACATTTTTTAGGTTGTGTAAGAGTAGGAGTAAAAAAAAAAATTACAGAAAATGAATTTATCTGCAGATCACTGAATTTTTTTTTTTATAATTTTCACAGTTCCTGGGGAAATATATCAGTATTTCTAAACCTAGTCTTTAAGATTTGTATTTGCTGCTGGTATGACTGCCTTATACCATTACGAGCAGTGTATTCTATATAAGTAAACCTGACAAGTTCCATTGTTACATTGTCATTTTCCTTTCTTCTAACAAGGAGCAGACGTGACATTACTCAATTTTAATGTGATTCAACTGTCTTCTTTTTGACAGTAGGCTAGTCTGTGTCAGCAATGCTTGAGAAACTTACCTGGTGAGTGGAGCATTAGCTCAAAGGTTTCTGAAGTATTTAGCTGGAGAAGCCTGCCTTCCGATTTATGACTTCTCTGCATGTAAATTGTGAACTTATTTTTTAAGTGGTCTGATCAGTAGGGTGTATAAACAAACATGAGCCTGTGGATGGCTCATGTTCGTTCAAAACAAGTATAGTTTGGTTATTCAGTCTCTGGAATTATTCAAGCAGACTAAGTGACTTCATACCCAACCCAAATGCTGTGGTTGCTCTGTCATGAGTAGGCAACCCAAATGTGGGGGCTAAAAGCAGATATACATTGCAAATAAGAAAACCCAAGATTTTCTTGCTTGTTGGGCCCTAAATCTGAGTTCTCTGAGTATCACTATGCATAAAATGGTACACAGAAAAAAAGTACTTACAAAAAGAAAATAAGGGAGGACACAGAGCAGTCTTATGAAGTAATTTTGAAAAGACAAAAAAGGAAGAATTCCTTCCAAAAGTCCACTGTGTGGGCGGGTATTTTTTCTTCTCAAATCCTTTGTAATCAAGAGTTGTCTTTGTGTTGCTTAGGCAGAAATAAAAAAAACCACAAACAAACCTGTAGGGAGATCTTAATAATTTTAAACATACCATATACATGAGCCATCAACAAATCAGCAGTCATTTGATCTGTACACATTAACTTCCTTTTGATCCACTCCAATCCAGACCCAGGGTTTTCCGTTATATCACTGTACCTGCAGTCTTCTTCCCTGGTGTCAATTGACATGGTTCAGGAGACTTCACTGGAAGTGAGAGATAACTGACTCACAATTGATGTCCCACATGCAGTAACAGCGTCATCTGCTTTTGGAACTTAAACACTTAAGAAAACAAACTTACCCATTGCAGTAGCACATCGTAATTTCCTGTCTTGCCTGTCTGCTATTCTGTACTTAGACTCTGTCCTGACAGTCCTATATAATCAGTGCTTTCTTGCAGCTTTCCTAAGAATTTGCAGATTCAGGGAAGTTAGAATTCTGTGGCATTACCACACTCTTGCTCCAGGGTGGGCATGAGATCACTTCATTCTTGGTTGCCTTCTTACCATTTCTGTGCCCAACTAAAACCTGCTGTTTGTGTGTTTGTAATTCTCTACTGACTTGGTTCACCCTCTGACCTGAATCATCCTGTATGTTTCTACCCACCGGCTCATCTCTTCCCACCTCTTTTCTGTCCTGCTCTAGCTGGGAGTTGCTTTCACCACAGTGCAGTATCCACTTTACTTTATACATAGAAGAATTCAATTTTTAAAGCAGGGTTGGGTTTTTTTATTTTTAAGTGCATTAGTCTACTCCAATGCCAGCATCATTCGTCTTTTTCCTAACTAATACTTCCAATGTTCAAATATGGTATGAAGCAGAGGAAGCGTAACAAGAATTATTTTGTTTTAGAAAATGGTATGCAGTTTGTTTTTTCTCTGGAGGGAGATGTTGCCAGTAAGATAATTTACTGATCTGGCCGCAAATACACTGAAGTCAATGAAGCTGCACTGATTATGCCTGCTAAAGCTCAGAGTAAATTCCTTGTTACCATTATTTCTGTAATTATTACTGAAGAAAGGGTCCACAGGATATTTTTTATGACAGTGCTGGAGTGCTTTCTATGTCAGAATACTAGCAAAACAGTCATCCAAAAGCAGGTATTTTAGTGTACTGCCCACTTGTAACTGGCTTAACACTGTAGATAATCCTTTCTGTCTCAGAAACACGCTCTACTGCAAAACACAGACTGTTCCAGAGATACCTTAAATCAAGTGACTTACATGTTCAAGAAAACAAATCTGAAACTAATCTGATTTTGTTAGTGTTATCTTGGCAATGCTGCAGAACTGAAATGTATTTTGTTACGCAAGGGGCTGCGGTCTGATGTGCGTCTTTTCTGCTCTAAAGAAACTAGAGCAGCTCCCTTTTCACCCTGGGCTGCTTCATTGTTAAAGCAAATAATAAACAAAATCAGATAGTCCAAGAAATGCACTTGAAATTAGCAGTTAAGAAAGAAATTAATCTTTCAGTCTAATATTTTGCCATCTGCATGCTTGGGTGTTAAGCCTATTTTATATTTCATATAATATGCTTCAAGTACTTGCAGCAGAGCGACAGTTTCTTGTCAGAGCTGGCACACCAGTAGCATGGATGTTGTGACCAAAACCTCTGTCTCCTTCAAAACACCAGAACAGACAGATTTCTGGAACAGCATGTTTCTCCCCAGAGTCTCTGATCCTGTAACGCTATTTAAATAAACAAATGAATGTGACAGAATCTCTGGAATTATTTATACAAAATACTTCTGTACATGTATTTTCTCTGTACCATCTTTTACTTTCTTTGTAATTAAATTTACCTTCAGTCTCTTGCTATCTCCTGCATGCTTCAGCATTCACAGATGAGTTAAACAATAGTCAATCTCTTACCTCTATTTCTACATTCTGTAGAAATGCAAGCTATCTTTTAATAATTGATAATAAACTAACATCTGGCTTCACAGGTGCTTAAATACAGGGAGGGAGGCCCATGGAAATTTTAATTCAGACTGTATGAGGGATAATAAAAAATAAGCATCATCAGCATAACACAAGTTCCTTAATGGACATCTTAGTGTTGTTATTTGTGACACCTTTAATAATCTCATATCTCTGATAAAAACAGGTGGAGAAGAAGGAAGTGATTAATTTTCTGCACATGACTTTGAGTGGAGATGTAGCCATCCCAGGACGTTTAGCTCCGAACATAAGAAACTGAATTTGCAGCTTGTTTAAGGTGTGCTCGCAGATGGCCAGTCCTGATTTGTAGCAATCCTACCAAGACAAATGAGAGTCACAGGGTGTTACAGATAACAAGAGCTATAGCATTTATGCAAACAGCCAACCTCAAGGTATGGCAGCATTCATAAGACAATAACATATGAAACAGGAGCACACTGTAGATAAAAAAATGGACATCCTGACATCCTAAAAAAAATAAATATATATATATATAATGTTAGCTATTAAAACAATAGGATACACTGTAGTTGTGCTATTTGTGCCAATGGATAGGTCCTTGACTAAAAATAAAGATGTAAATAATTTTATAGAATTCTAATGTCAATATAGAATGTGTTTCAGATTTCACTCCATAAAACCTGATTTAATTTTTATCACTTGGAAGAAATATGCTGCTGGTGGTGAAACTTTGGAATACTGATGGAAATGTTAGACGTTTCATTTGCATCTAGTATCCTAACCAAAACTGTAAGATAACAAATGGCCAAGATAATAAGTGAAAAGCACTTCACTTTAAAAAAAAAAAAGAGTACCTTCCTATTGCCATTCTAATTCAATCTCTTTGAATAAAGATTACAGCTTTGTATAAGAAGTATTTATGAAGAATATCTGGAGGAAAATCAAGATTTTCCTTCAGTGCTGTGGTTGTAAATGGATTTGAATTGTTAGAGATACAGTGCTAATCAAAGCACTAAAGTAAGTATCATTAACATTTTTATACATTCCTAAATGCTGAAGTATTAGGAAAAAAAAAAGAACCAGAATTAACCCTGGCAGTAAATTGCTTGTTCAGTATATTATTCAATCTTTAATGCTCTTGTCAAGGAAGTGGCTGAAAATATTATATCACGTCAAATGTTTACCCCCACAAGCCTGAGTACACACCACAGTACAGAAACAAACTACATTAAGGATCTCTAAATTGCAAGGTAAAGGTTTTTTATTTGCTTCACTGTTCTCCAGAGGGTGATTGCCAAACATGACTGCACTGCATTTGGTAACAATACTCTTGACAAACAGGGTTTGAGAGGTGAAAATTTACGAAGCAGTTCACACTATGGTTCTGATTCCAAAGACTCGCTTTTATTTTCAATCACATACATATAATAGTTATTCATACAGAGGAACTTTAAAATCTTGAGCATCTTCTTGGTTCTTCCTTCTACAAAAATATAATTAGTTCAGGATAGGAGACATAGGTGAGTCATTTCCTGAAATTATTATACTTTTCTGACAAGTCTGGTGGTGCTTGGATTTGAAATTTAGGGAGCAGAGAAGGCTGTCAGACTCTTACACTGCACTGCTGTAGAGAAACGGTGCATTTAACACTTTCTCACAGCAGAATAAAATCAATCAGTCACAATCAGTACAAAAGAAAAATGAGCCAAAACAGCTTGAGCTGCTATTTATTTACTTATACAGGAAATAATTACATTTCGTCTCAGCAGATAAATGGTTTCTTTCTCTGCCTCCACCCGTCTATAAGTTTTGACCTTGATTCTGACCTCCTTGTTCAGCCAAATCTCCTCTTAGAGAAGAAGGAGTTTTTGCCTGAATGAGAGGTACAGCCTTGGACCCGTGTGAATATTGTTGGTGAAGGAGAATGTACACATGGGGTCTGTGGTGCAGGAATGACTGCAGCAAGTACCTGAGTCTCCCTTTCTCTTTGAGGTCTTAACTCTATACCACTGTGACGTCCGTGACTGAGGTGAGGAGGAGACTGTAATGCATCACAGTAGTAAACTCTGCTCCTACAACATTTTTGTCCTGAAAGGGGAGGACAGCGTTTTAGTGTGTGAAGAATGTGGAGGGAAAGAGTTAAACTTTAAAGTGTACTTGAAAGGATAAAAGTATGCCACCCACACTTTTATCACTGATCACATTAGTTCTTTTAATGGCTGTTTTAAGTCCTGTTCAGCTGAATAACAGTAATTTTCTTTTCCAGCCTTAGGAGCTGCCTGCTGTAGTCTTTTGTTTTAAACTCTCTGAATCGGTAGGTCAGAGCCATGTGAGTTAGAAGAGGCCTCCCACGGGCAAACCAAATACGAGCTCTTAGCCTGTGTGACAATAAACATTCCATTTCGCATTATTGAAGCTCACGGAAACCATCATGCACCAACTGAAGCAAAGCCTACTAGTCCAATTATTTGACATCAAAGGCCACAACGCCTAAACCAGCAATTGCTTTCAGAACACTGCAGAATTGGGGAGGTCCTCCTGGCATGAAGAGGAATGTTGGGGAGTCTGCTGCTGCTGCTCTGCAGTGCAAAACCAGACTGTATTCACACGGTGAGACAATGTGCTGACCATCCCCAGCTCTCCATTATTCCCTACCCTGATGGGCATGCATGTGCGTGGGTATTTCAGCAGTAATCTTATACAGGGTTACAAAAGCCTGGCACTCCAACAGCACATGTGGTATTGAACCGACTTCTGACCTGCGCTGAAGGTGGAGTTCTGATTTGGTATTATTTACAACTGTCTGCTTACAGAGACACTGTTTCCAATTAGCAGGTATTACTTTGTTGTATCGTGCCCATTAAATTTGGTATTTCCTAAAAGAAGGATGACTGTAGCCGGCGTGGGCGTAAGGCATTCATTCATCAGTTCAAAACACTGAATACAGCATCAACAACTGAATTGCTTACAGTGTCAGAGCTGTTTCAACCAGCTGCTCAGCAGTCCAGTAGTGTATTGGGTCATTAGTGTTGGTTATTCACACAGCTTGGCTGGAACGATTGTTCCACATTCTTAACAACCTGCTTTATTTCTTTCAACATAAAACCTCCTAAAAACAGCCTGCATTCTCACATAAAGACTTAAGTAATTGCAAAAAAAGCCGCTACAGTAGATTAGTTTGTTACTATTACTGAGACAACTGTACTCCTTAATAGTTAAAAGAATGAAAGGAAGAGAACGTAAAACACCCTCTGCACTGTAGTGACCTTGGGGCAAGTCTATGGCCATATTTCAGCATTGTGTTGTAACAAAAAAAAAGAAAGCTGTTGTGCCAGAATTTTTCCAGGGATATTTCCCCCAAATACCACACTAATTTGAATCAAGTGCTTCCTATGTACAATATCATTTACTTTCCTAACTAGCCTTTGAACATATTAAGCATTGTGATATGATTTACACATACATAGCACAGACAGTAAATAATTGAAACTTGAAGCACCACCTGATAGAAACTCATTGCCCGAGATAGGCCTTACTTGATTCTGTTTTACAACAAATTTGGTAAGGAAATATTTTCCATTTAGCTTGGTGAATTAATTGCAGTTTTTCAGTTAGTTGCTATGTTGTTATTGCTCTGACTTCTTCTCCACGAAGAAAAAAAAAGTGCTTGTGTGCACTTACTACATTTTGTAGCTCTTCCCTGCATATTAACTGTACATCACCTACACCATCAAATCAATGAAAATATTAATTCTTGGCATGCACTTCACTATGAGGTGCAAAGTTATTAGCTCCTCACAGCAAGAGGAGCAAGATTGCAGTGTTGATGCAGTAACATTTTTTTCTTTACTTGTAATACACTTCTTACAGGCAATGCAGCAGGAATTTGGATGTAATCATAATTTTAAGCAGCTTCTCTGACATAGTAAAATGAGAGAGGTGATAATTACCGAATGCTGTTATCTTTAAGAGAGCTCATTTCCTGACCTGATGGCGTAGCCCCTAATAAATAAATGCACTAGAGCTTAAAAACAGGAGATACAAACTGTATTGCTTGGCAAGATGAATGTTTTCTAAAACATTACAGTGTTTGCTCTGTGTGGGAGCATCAGGTTCAGTTTATAGATCTAAAGGAAAGTATTTAGGAAAGCATAAAGCAGTATTGCTCATGTAGTCATGTGTGGTTTCTTTCAGTGTCAGTGTGCCACTCCTGACTGTTTCCACTGCTAAAGAAGTTGTTATAGAGATAAGGACTAATTAATAGTACGACAAGGTTGATGTCTCCATAGTTTGGTGGTACTGGTGAGACCCCACTTGGAATACTGCATCCACCTCCCGAATCCTCAGCACAGGAAAGATGTGGACCTGTTGGAACAGGTCCAGCAGAGGGCCACAAAAATGAGCAGAGGGATGGAGCACCTCTCCTATAAGGAAAGGTTGAGAGAGTTGGGGTTGTTCAGCCTGGAGAAGAGAAGGCTCCGGGGAGACCTTATTGTGGCCTTTCAATAATTAAAGGGGGCTTAGAAGAAAGTGGGGACAAACTCTTTAGCAGGGCCTGTAGCAATGGGACAAGGGGTATAGTTTTAAACTAAAGGAGGGTAGATTCAGATTCAGGCTATATATAAGGAAGAAATTTCTTACAATGAAGGTGGTGAAACACTGTAACAGGTTACCCAGGGAGGTGGCAGATGCCCCATTCCTGGAAACATTGAAGGTCAGGTTGAACAAGGTTGGAGCAACCTAATGTAGTTGAAGATGTCCCCATCTCATTGCAGGGGGATTGGACTAGATGACCTTTAAAGGTCACTTCCAACCCAAACTATTCGATGATTCCGTGATTGTTCCTGGGTAACATGGCAGATGTTACAACATTACACACCACGCTGGGCATAAGACTTGTCTGTCTCCAAAGAAAGAAGCACAGGAAACGGGGTCAGTGACAGATTCAGATACCACAGCAATCTTTTTCTTTGGGAACTGTTACCCTTACAGATGTGTAATTAATTCTTCTCCAGTTTCACTACATACATTTCCTTTTTTAATCCGTACTACCTCAGTAAGAATAGGTGGAATGGCTGGAGAGAGCCCATATACCATGAGGACAGAGTCCATCAGAGTCCTCACAGAACAAAACCCAAGAGATTAGCAACATCTTTCTGCTTGGGAATTGCTTTGTGTTAAATATAGTTTAACTAGATTTAGCACAGTAATTTAACCAGAAAAAAAACTCCACGCAGATTCCAAAAAGTACTGTGGTATGGCAGAAAGCTCCATCTTGTTTTTAATATTATCAGAAACTGAAAGAAGGTTTAGTTCAGAGAATGCCTTTCTGTTAAAGGGGGCATAAAAATAATAAAAAAAGAAAAAAACTAGGGCAGAAGTTTGCAGAGAAAAGAACTTAACACAAAGCAATTTTCCAGCACGGTACTGGTGGCCAATTGTACTGCTGTCTGATGGCTGAGCTATCTAAAGGGAAGAGAAATCTGCTTACGTAGCATGTCTATTTGGACATATTTTTGTTGCTCTGTTGGAAGAAGTTTTCACTATGTGATTTCAAGTTGAACACAAACCGGTTGAAAATTTGCTGAAGGTAAATGCCTAAATTCTTTGTGGCCTTTTATTTCCAGGACTCCAAATAGTTTTTAAGAGATCGATGGTGGCCAAATCTACCCACAGCCCAAATCAGTTTAGCACGACCATCATCTGTCCCTCGATTCTGCTCATTTGACCATCTTTTCTTGTCTTCCCCTGCTACAGGGAGCGATTTACGCACATTCATACACAAAATTTATCGGAAAACGAAGAAAATTAATGAAAACTTACTGAAAATG
Organism: Falco peregrinus; assembly: GCF_023634155.1. NCBI lineage: Eukaryota > Metazoa > Chordata > Aves > Falconiformes > Falconidae > Falco > Falco peregrinus. The sequence continues at coordinate 17,892,432 of NC_073722.1, forward strand.
TAGAATTATTCTTTGTCCAAGAAACTCTCCAGACCATCAAGTACACGATGAACTGTCCAGGGTCAGTCTTGATGGAGAAGAAATGCAACAGGTAGATGATTCACAGGCTGAGGGGTTCGCCGAGTTTTGCTCTTGCTGGAGCCTTCAGCACATTTTTGCCGTTAGGTGGCACTCTTCACCTGTATCGCGCGTCTTCCTTGCTGAAGGGAGCTGTGTGATAAGGACTCGGATCTAACACAGAGCAGAAGCTGGAATAACCATGGTCGCCTTCCTCCATCAGCTTTAAAAGAACTCTTTGCACTGCACACTCTGATTCCTAAATTATTTTTTTTTTCCTCCCTGGTTACTGGATGGTCCTGTGGACTGGTTGCGACACAGTGCAAATTTGATGTCGAATCATGGTCCCTCTGGATTCGTGTTACATAACAATGGTAGTGAATTTTTGCAGTACATATGAGTGTTTACCTTTGTCTCTGCACTAAAAACTCTGTTTAAAAACCCCATGCTAAAACCAACCGACAACTTGGTTATCCTATCAATTTGCTTACGCTAGTAATTATGGCCAAAAAGGGAAATTAAAATTTCCACTGTATATTTCAGAAATCGCACAACACTGTTGGCAAATAAATTATTTTAGCAGTACATGCTGCAATTTCATTGCAGTGTCCACTAACCCTGTCTTGTGCTTGTGACAAAACGGAGTCAGAAAGCTAAAACTGATGAGTACAACTGTGCTGAAACTTGGCCAGCATTCTCCCACTAACCACCCGTCTGTGGTCAGCAGCATAGTATTGTCTTGCAGTGTTGTTCAAGGAGATGTTACTTTTCTCGTCTCTGCTGAAAAAAAAAGATGAGAGGTCTGCACACTGACAAAAATTACTGTTTTCCTTTATGCAGACAATCATTATAATCCTTCAACTAACTGACATTTCAGAAAGACATGCACTAAAAATCTTGGAGTACTCCTTCTCTGAGAGCACAGCTATGCATTCTGATCCATTACATAGCATTGGGCTTTTGAAGATAATTTGGACAGTGTTTTGGCTGCTTGGAATTCTGAAATTCAGTGGTATTAAGACATGAGTTTTGATTCCTGGACTATTTCTCATAATGTTCATTGATTCTAAAACCAGAGCTTCATCCTTCAGTCCACTCAGTTATGTGCTGGGCCCCAGAGTACTTCCAATTTTACTGAAGAGAGCTTTTACGCATACTCCGAATTTACCTGTGTTCAGGCCCTGTTAATTCTGGATTCAGGCTGATGTTAAAAAAAGTCTCCATTCCCCACCGAATACCTACATCCACAAATCTTCCCCTGA